>NC_137196.1:23817033-23859533 GCF_960531495.2 Zeus faber | reverse complement strand
ATACCAACGGATAAATGATAGGTTTGAATAATTAGTTATAAGTTATTTAAAAAACATATTCATCTATTAAAATGAAATACGCTTAAAAAAAAAAATACATGTATACAACATAATATTATCAAATATCAAAAACTAAAATGGTTTCCGGCCAATATACATGTTTACGTTGATGTTACATAGTGGAAGACCAGAAGTTGTCATCGTGATGAGTTGACTCTTTGGTTACGAAAAGCCTTGTCGGGTGGGGAGCCTCGTATGAAAACACAGCTGCCAGTGACACGGACATTAATGGAGCCGCTTCCCGTCCCCAACTTCACTCCCGGGCTCTATCAGCCTCAACCGCCGCGTCCCATCTCGGGTTCGGTTCGGACTCACCGGTGATCCGCGTCGGGACCAGTTGATCGGTGGGGGCGGGGGCCTGACGTTGACGTTGACGGTCACAAGTCGCGGTCGCGTCGGTGTAAATAAAAGTTTCGCGTCCGCCCGCGTCCACTCTCCTTTGCGCGCAGGCCGCACCCAGTGTCTCCAGCCTGGACCCACTTCCTGGAAGGGAGCTGCGGCTGGGTGGATCCGGGAGCCCCGGGCCTGAGCACACACCCACCCGTGGGTGTGGTGAACTTGTGCGTGGACGCACGTAAGGAGCGCCCATTATTATTATTATTATTATTATTATTGTTATTATTATTATTATTGTTATTATTATTGTTATTTTGTTCCTTATTGTGTATTATTGCCATGAAATACTCGATTCTGATTGGTCAACGAGGGGGCAATCAGCGGCGTTATTTCTGAGTACTGACGTTGTTTCTGAGTAATGCGTCACTTTGCTGTTGTGGACTATTTTTCTAAGCGGAAGCTCGAGATCTTGTTACTCGGGTTATAGAATCATTTCAAATCGATTCCGTCTCAATCATTTTAGTTAGTAAGTAGCTGTGTGGTAAGCGGGATAATCAGCGGCCAGCTCTTTCATTTGTCCAGAATATGCAGGGGACATTCTGTAAATTATCCCTTGTTAAGACTCATCGTGTTCCTTGTCTGTATCCGATTGTGTAAAACAATGCACCAACCAACACCAAGTCAAATTCCTGGCACATGAAAATGTACTTGGCCAAATAAGAGATCATGAAAATCTAAAAGGGTTTTTTTTTTTTGTTTTTTTTTAAGACGTAGTTCTACGAAATAAGATTTGCAACATGTTTTTCCATACTTTTTTATTTTTAATTCCTCTTCACAGCAAACATCCACAACATCTCATCGGAGTGACGTGAATGATCATTGCACTTCCATCCAACCATTGCGCATTACAGGTGGGAGAAAACAAGACGACGGACCAACTCCACACGTACAGCACCTGGGATTACATCCTAACCTACATCTCTGGTTTTGCAAATCCACAGCGCGAGCCGCTGCCACCACCGTAGATGTAGGATTTCTTTAGCATTTCATACATGTTTCAATGATGTGCGATACAAATACACAGGTTGGCTTAATTAAAAACACTCCATTGCAGTCGGCTCAGACAAGGGTGAGGACAAGTTTCTTGGTCAGGGTGTATTTGGGTTCCGGCATTTGCTTGAAGTTCATGTATTCCCCTCTGCTGACCTCCCCGTTGACAAAGGTCAGAGTGGTGAGGATGTCGTCGTTTCTGCACAGGAAACAGAGGCCACGACGAAATGTGAAAAACATGCAACTTTCTGCTTGTACACAGGCTGCACGAAGTGACTCTTTGAAGCCAATACGATTGGCCTTAAAAGTAATCGTGTGAATCTACGCCCACAATAAAATCGACTTCAAATCTAAAATCATTAATGAGAGTCTTATTTGGCAATATTATTACTTTGAAAGTCATGACACAAATATAGAAACGCTTTCATGCTGGCCCAGTGAGGACAAAATCTCTCTCTCCCTGACGTAAAACGTAATTAAATTACATTTGATTATTGAGACTGACATTATGTAACTAGGTCAGTTCTCTTCCTGTTGTGTGTGGCCCACCCTGATTGGATGTTAAGATGCAGGCACGGGGAGATTTCTGGAAAGGGTTAGTATTATATGTTATAACTAGCAATGAGAATGTTGAAATGGATAACAGCTGCAGTGCATTTACAACTTATAATATTCTTTCTCCCATATATCAAAAAAATGCTTCAACGGCAAACATCATCGACCCAGCTAACTCTGGCACGTTTCGCAGTGATCAAGGTTAAGGTTTCGGTTTTGTCAAAAATGGGAACTCTCTCAGCAGTATGAGTTTATTGCCTCTTACATGTTTGAATACAACTGTAGATGGTGGATAGAGTTAGTTTATACTGATATTAGAGCGGCAGTCCATACAAATGGAACAAGCTCACCCCTCTCTCCTCTGTCTCAGTGAACTGAACAAGGAGACCTTCTCTCCCCCTGATCCCGCTGGGGCCTTCAGACATCTCATTACGGACAAACAGACAAAAAGGACGAAAGCCCCCCGTCCCTTTACCCCTCCTTACCTGAACGCAGACTTAAGCAGCTGTTTGCACAGCGCCTGGATGTAGATGGAGCCCGTGGACGTGTTGCGGAACGACTTGCAGTCGCCGACCGTCGCCATTCCTATCAGGAAGTCGGCGTCTGAAGGAACCAGCTCGCTCTGGACGGGCCCCGCGTCCTCCTCCAGGCTGGGCCGCCCGGCCGCCTCCCCCCCGAGAGGCTTGGGCGGACAGGGCATTGAGCCCCTCTGGTAGCCACTCCCCTGACATGCCTGGATGAAGAACAGCTTGGGCTTCCCCGCCAATGTCGCTGCACGCTCGCTGGTGAAGGGCCTGGTCAGCTCTCGGAGGGCCACTTTCTGCCCGTCCGTCCCGAACACACACTCCTTTTCCCCGTGGGAGAGCACACACACCACCTGATGGCACAGGCAAGGGTAGAGGAACGCCTGGAATGCTTTGGTTCTTCCGAAACATTACTCTCTGCACACATGTAGAAGGCATCCAGCTACTGCCCCTTATTGCCAGACATTTTCCTTATTTTCTCAGCCCTGTCTCCCGCTCCTCCTGATGAGAGAAGCTGACCTACACTTCTGGGGTTGTAGATGCCAAACATGTCTGATATTTACGATCCAAAAGGCATCATCTGCAACGCCCCCACACCAGCAGATAATCATTTCCATAACTTTGACCCGACAAAAAGCAGCCCAACTCCCCCAATCAAAGAAGCGGGGTGAAACTGGCCAGATCCACATGGAGGGTGTTCTACACCTAAGCCTTTTTTCTCCAGGTAAACCACCTGCACGTGCGGAAGACCTACAGCTTGTTGTCACTTCAGGAGGTGTGCGGCGCTGCTTACCAAGGCGTCGGCTTCAATGAAATTCCTTTTCCCCAGCTCGTCTAGTGCATTACGTATGGCGTCAGCGGTCAAATCATTACGTACGTCCACCTTGAAACCCAGTCGTCCGAACACGTCACGCAGAGCCTCTGTGACAGATATGGCAGAAGCATTATCAACTAATTAGGAAGTGGGTATTCACAGAAGGATCTTCAGTGGCTCTGGAAACACACACACAGACACACACACACACACAGACACAGACACACACACACACACACAGAGAGATACAAACTCTCATCCTCCTGGGTTCCTGCTCGGTCCCTCAGCCCTTCCCCCGTGAATTGCTCGTTGTTGATGACAAGACACGTCCCACGAGGATTATGGACCAGGCTGTAGTAGTCCTTCAACAGCAAACGCACATGAAAGATTGGCGTGGACATTTATTACATGATAAACGGGACAAAATCCTTCGGTGCGCCATTGAGAGTGATCTTGGAGTGAGTGGCGATGGTTACCCAATTCTGAAGTGGAGGGCTTACGTCTGCGTCGGAATAAAGACTCTGCCCCTCTCTCGGCTCCAAAGAAGGCTCAGCTATAAACAAACGGAACCCAGTTTGTAACTGAAAATAATTGTTTTGTACTTTTAAGCCGCCACATCAGCTTTATATCTCATCTGCGTCGGTCTGTCTTTATACAGTATATATTCATTGACATAAGCTCTTCTATGCAAATAATGGGCATCCGCAGGTACTAGCAAAATCCAGACAGCTTCACTGTCAGTATCAGCTGAAACTATTGGGAAAATAAACCGAGGAATCCTCTATGCCTTGAAGATTCCCCACTTTAATGGAAATGAAATTTATTGATGTTGGGGTACAGTTCGTTTTGTTTTTTTTCATGCTTTCTGTTCATTATGGTAGTTCAACAAATTCTAGTCAATGTTCAACCTAAAGTACCATGTACGCAACTTTCACAAACAATTTTGTAGACAAAAACAAATATCTGAACTTCTAACGCACATTCAGGCCTTCATTTTTGCAATATTAAATTACCCTGAAATCGTGTAACTTGTAAGGCTGTTCAGATTTTATAGAGGCCATTACCAAAATGCATTATATGTCAATAGAATTATTATTTACACATAAAGCCTTTGTTATAAAAAGTGATACAGAGAAGCAGTGTAAAAACACTCACAGGGGAGTTGTGTCTCTGATATAGCAAGATTCAGTAGAAGAGACTCAGTGGAGTTGCTATCTCTCTGTTAAAGAAGCAGAATAACAGACGGCTGCTTGGCTTACTTCAGCAAAACATCGATAACAGATGCACACATTTTAACACTAACATACTACACACACCCACACCCACACACACACACACACACACCTGTCTATTGATGACATGAGAAGTCGATCTGGGCAGTAGATCCGGGTTTCTGATTGGATGAATGTGCTGATATTGTGACACAGAAGAATCTTAAAACAAACAACAACAAAAAAAAAACATGCCTTAATGTACTACTGTGACACTATGCTGCTGTGAAGGCTGTGTGTGCATTTTTCTGTAAGATACCTCTCATGTACTTCTGTACCATAAGCTTCAAATGGCAATCACATTCCACTAGTATCCTCTGCAGCTCATCCAGTTTGCTGCTTGACAGCAAACGAGCCCGCTCCATTTCAGCAAACACATCCAGCGCTGTCTGTAAGAGTGGATTTAATAGTTGAAAAACTGTTTAAAACAGGTGAACGTGCACAGGACTCATTTCTTTCCGCCATGAGATCTTCTCACAGTGCATTGCTCCAGTTGCCTCTTTCCCAGCTTGCTGTTTAGGAGAAACTTCATTTTCTCCAAATTCTCCTTGGTCAGGTCCTCGTATATTCTATACAGCATCACCCTGACACAGAAATCGTAACAAATTAATGAAATGAAGAAGAAGAACAAAGCGGTGTTTTTTTAAACATCTTTCACACATTACACATACAGAAATATTTCCATACTGTGATCATGCATGAATGAGAATAAGGTTTAGTTTTTTAATATAATGTGAATTTCAAAAGATTCAATTTCAAAAGGGTACTGCATTCAAATCTGTGACACGATCCCAGTGTGCATTTGTTTACAGTAACATACAGTATGCTATTGTCAACCAAACACCCAGGAGGTTCCAATCAGCTTTTCAGAAACCAATAGCAATTCTGGGCTATTTTTTTGGCAGATTCCCACCTTTTGTGTCTCTGCCAGCCAGATGCCCTTATTCACGGTATAGTACAGATGTACTACTATACAGTCTAGTACAGTTACTGTACTGTGCTGAAATTTGCTGATCTGGTTAGAGGTTGGCAAATTTCATCATCATTCATCATCAATCTAAAAATAAAAGGAAGATTGGATGACTGGGCAATCTTTCAGAGAATCCCTAAAAACAAATAAAACAGTTGTAATGTCCGGAACTCCTCTCTTAATCCACCAAAAACCAAAACAGGTATTTTGGGGGTACCTTGATATATCCTACACTGTCTCATTGTTGTTTGATGTGTGAACACATCGCATGGAAATCCAACCAGTAATACACCGTGTGTGTGTTGGGTCGCTGGTCCAACAGAGACCAGCGACCCCGGTCGGGAAGGGACCTACAAGGTACCGGTAAGAGTACAAGGGGGTAGACATCTGCATTTGCAGGACTCTGGCTGTTCTCAGACGATGGTCCAGCAATGCTGGTTCGACCTGGGGCTTTGGTCAGCGTCATGGGTAGAGATTCGGTGTGTGCGGGGGATATTCACATGTATCCGATGGTGCGCCTTGAATTTCGTTATACGGTGAAAAGCATAAGGTGAAGGCTGCGTTAGCTCCCGCCTGTAGCAAGTCCTTGATTGTGGGTCTGGATTGACCAGGGTTTGACAGTTAAATGAGGGAGGCTGGGGGAGTGTGCTCATGGTCAGTAGGGAAATGTGAGTATTGTGTGGTGTCGCTGAGGGGTCATTAGGGATTGACCACTGGGGCCTTCCCCGGTCCCAGTGGTCTCTCTCCTCCACAGAAGATTTTCCGCAAGAGCAGTTGCGGGACGATACCCTATGCGTGGCCTTTGAGCCTTTGGGCCTAGTTAAAATCGATGGCAAATTGTTGTGCCCAGATGCAAGGCTCACTCACCCAGGCTACTCACTCACTTAGAGGTTATATCGAGTGAGCCGTGACAGTCAGGAGAGGAAATTACCCAATTGTTGGTTCCGAAAAGCTGCCTAGAAATGCTTTTGCAGGTCACCTTGGATACAATAAAACACTACAGGCTGGGCATTTGGGCAGATTAGTGAATCCTACGGCTACACCTACCGCGCCGTTGAGGCCACTCCCCCTAGTCGAGGCGCCGTTCGAAGGACTGGTTATGGACCACATCAGATCGTTAAGCCACAGTGCCTGGGGGTATCTTTTTGTGTTGGTCCTAGTGGACTATGCAACCGAGTACCTGAGGCGGTGCCCCTGCAAAGTCTTACGGCGATCCCACCCTGGGCCTTTCCAGTAACCATCCCTCGCCCGAGCACGGACGTGGCCGTGTTACAAAGGCAGTTTTCTGATGAGTTCTCTACAAGTCCCTGTTGTAGGCCGCCCTTCCCTCGTTAACCACCATCATGTGGAGATGACGCCAGAGGTGAAAGTAAGCTCCCGCCAGTACCACCTGCCCGAACATAAACGCAAAGTCGTGCAGTCACAATTGAAGGCCATGCTGGACATGGTGTTGATAGGAGCCTACAAGTGACTGGTGTAGTCCCATCATGGTGGTAGGTCAGCCCGATGTGTCAGTCTTCTGTGTAGACTACCGGAAGGTAAACGTGGTTTGGAAATTAGATGCATATCCGATGCCCCTTGACCGGTTAGGCGCGGCTCGATTTTTTTCTACGACACTTAATTCAACCAAGGGCTAAAGGCAGATTCCCTTGTCACCTGAGGAACAATAAGCTTTCTCCACTCAGTGGGGGTTGTACTTGTAACGTTTCAGTTTGGGTTGTTCGGGGCCACATCCAACTTTCAGAGACCGGGTCCTGTGTCCGCACGCAGCTACCTACTTAGATGACGTAATTATCCAGTGACATCTGGGGACAGCACATGCAGCATGTGGGCGCAGTGCTTGAGTCCCTGAGGCAGGCGGGGCGCACCCCAGACCCTAAGAAGTGTGGGGTTGGGTGGAGGGAGGTACCGTATCGTGGGTACCAGTGGAGGACTGCTCCCTGCCACAGTCGCAAACAGTCCAAGATCCAAGACGAAAAAGGCGGCCAGAAGGCTCCCCAGTCTAAGTTGGA
Organism: Zeus faber; assembly: GCF_960531495.2. Lineage (NCBI taxonomy): Eukaryota > Metazoa > Chordata > Actinopteri > Zeiformes > Zeidae > Zeus > Zeus faber. Next base: position 23,851,941 of record NC_137196.1, on the reverse strand, counting down.
CGGTGGGGGTATGTGTCAGACTAGGGGACGTGGTTAAGCCACGGTCAGCAGGTGACGATGTTGGCTTCTTCCCGCCGCGGCATAGCTGTACCGAGTCCACCTAATCGGCCTCATTAGCATTTTTGAATTTTCTTATGTGTTGTTTTGTCTTGCAGTGGGGGTGGCGTGGTGCAGGAGATGTGTCCCTGCGGACCAGATCATGGACCCGGACTCTGATTATTACAAACATTGCTTTATGTTCACGTTTTGGCCAGCAAGCCTTTTTATTTATCCTTTAAATAAAAACCGTTGTGCCTGCCACTCACTGCCCAAGAGTCTCCATCTCTCTTCCTGAACCCGGAGCGGTGGGTGAAATCTCCCAGTGTGTATTGTTTAAAAATAAAAACAAAAAAACACCCAACCCAGACATAGGAGTGACAACTGCCATTGATTATTACTAATTAGCATAGTGCTACTGCACGTTAACTCTGCGGATAAATGTGTGTTTAAAATCTTACATTTTGTTATTTAAATTTATAAAACATTTTATTTTTATCTCTATCTTACTTCTTATGCTTCTCTTATTATACTTGATGTGCACTGCTTTTTTTTTTTTTTTCTGCTGTGACACCTGAATTTAACCACAGAGATTAATAAGAGTTTCATCTCGCCTTATCTCTATCTGGAATTACATTGAACTTGTTGCCCCGCTCACCTATAATCTGATAACAGGGGACTCGCATCCGTTTGCGGCTCACCGCTCCTCTCCCGCCGTCGGCTGTCTGCCTCCAGGAGGCGGAGTAGGTCTGATCGACTGATGGTCTCGAGCAGCTGGGACAGGAAGCGGCTGTTGTCAAGGAGACCTTTCTCTTCCAGTCTAATGAACAGCTCTTTCCCATCATTTATCTGCATGAAGACACAAGAACTGGGTTTTTTTAAATTGGTAACACATTAAGAACTTTTAGACAATGTCGGGACCTAGGATAGAAAGTTTATTCAGCAAAAAAACAACAACAACAAATAATAAGTACCATTCTCCATATTAGAAGTCAGTGTACCATCAAAATGATTTGGAAGCTGTTATTTTAAGGTAAAAAAATAAAAGTTATAGTGTTGCCTTAAGACAGAGTTACAAACGGGAGCTGTAAAAAAAACAAAGAAAAATTACTCACCGTTTCAAGATATTTTCTATTCAGCACATCACCACACAGGAAACACAGGGCAGCCAGTTCAGAAGAATCCAGCTCTTCATCGATGCGCATAAGTGTAAGAGGATCCATCTTTCCTCTCAGTCCACGGCTCCAAACGTCATCAGCCGCTCTGTTACTAGAGGAGGGGCCACAGGAAACAAACAAGTCGCAGCAAGTTCAAAAGGCCTGTATTTCATTTATACATGCAATATAAGTATTTACTAGAACAGGGGTGTCTAACACGTGTGGGTTCGCGCGTGCATAGGACGTAATGGAATGTGGCAAATTCAGTCTCCCCGTTCCAAAAGTGCAGGATTTATTATTAACAAGTAAAGCATCTACACAAAAACATCCAGTTTTGACTATATCAAGTCCCAAAGCAACGGAAATAACAGGGAGACGTGCGTCTCCACTGTCCCGACAGCGGCAGGTGTGTGCGGGGTGGTGAGCACCTGCCACATGGACCCCATGGTGCCCTTTTTATCAGGCACTTTTTTTTAAAGTGTAAATGGGTATTGAGGTAGCGAATTGTCTGGGCAAGACATATTCATGAGGAACACCTTGTGAACCTCATGAATATGAACCTCACACCTTATTGTTCACAAACGGAAAGTATTTAATTTCAAGTAGTAAATTGTATTTTTTTCCTTTTAAAATGGCTTAACTGACGGCACTTATTTTATTTTGAATATTGAGCCTGCGCTCGCGCTCGCTCTCGCTCTCGCTCTCTCTCTCTCTCTCTCTCTCTCTCTCTCTCTCTCTCTCTCTCTCTCTCTCTCTCTCTCTCTCTCTCTCTCTCTCTCTCTCTCTCTCTCTCTCTCTCTCTCTCTCTCTCTCTCTCTCTCTCTCTCTCTCCACCAGTTTCAGAAAACTGTAAACTGCACTTACACCGTTTGAATGCTCAGATGTTGTCTGGCAGTTTAAAAAAATATAAAAAATTGTCTGTCATCAATGTCAATCGCTATCGATGGAGTCTGTTTAATCGTAAATCTGTCCAAGACCAGCGTGATTGTAGATAAAGTTGGAACCAAGCTCATGAGATTAATTTAACCTGCTCTCACGTCTCTTCTATAAACTGCAAAGTGTTTGATTTGAAAAATGCTGTTAGGTTTTATGGCCGAGATCGACTACATTTACCCTTATATCTCAGAGACCTCAACTAAACTGCAGTGGATTCATCTGTATCTTTACTAATTGCATACAGATAAGAACTGAAGGTGAATATCTTTATGAACACACACACACACACACACACACACACACACACACACACACACACACACGCTTTAGAGCATTACAGGCAGAGGTGGAAAATAACCTGCATGCCATTCTTAAATAAAGGTATAGGTACTTTACAAGAATATTTCCTGAGTAAAAGTTGAGAAATACTATTTCAGTAAAAGTCAAAAGTATCTGATTGGTGCAGTGTGTAGAGTTTATGGAACAAACGTGGCAGAAATGTAATTAACATTCACAAGTATGTTTTAATCAGCGCGTAATACCATACAAATAAGAACCGTTGTGTTGCCTTTGCCTTGGAACGAGCCGTTTTTATCTACGTAGGGGGCGGGTGGGCTTCCACGGAGGGCGCCATGTTGCACCGCCATGTTTCAACGGTAGCCCAGAACGGACGAACCTATCGCTGGTTGTAGAGAGGGACTTCCGCGTTTTTCGCGAACTTCCCGGCCGCCATGTCGGGGGAGGGCTGTTCAGGTACCGCGTCACCACTAGACGTCACTAAATTCAACACACTGCACCTTTCAATTAACATGAACATCACAAGCTGAAGTGTATACTGCGAATCCAAATCCACTAAGCACAAGTTCAGTTTCAAGTTCAAGAGATTATTTGTCACACACATATACATATGGTCATACGTATATGCAGTGAAATGTCATGACAAGTTAAGCAAACCACACGTATTTCTACTCCATTGCTTATGTCATTTCACTACATGTATGTATGTGACAAATAAACACGTTGAAATTACTTTACACCCTAATTTACACACAAGTGGGGGAGCGCGTGGGAGTGACGTCATCGCCATGGGGCGGCGGAATTCTCCAGAACAGAAAACTCAGGTCCACTTCCACAAGTTTACTCCGCCGAACTAAGACGGGATCCGCCGAGGCAACGTCGCCGCCAACAACTCACCTCCATGGGCCGCCGGCCACCGGCTCCTCGGCCTGCCTGTACGTCCCAGCTCAAGTTCGAGAGGTTATTTGGTCCGCGCCGAGGTCTGCGCGGCGCTGAACTTAGAGCGGTTCCGCGCTTTCCCCGATTGGGCTCCCGCTCGGGGAAGTGAGCGTCGTTCGAGAGTTCACTCTCGGGAACTCCCGAACGACTCGACTCTTTCGAACGACTCGTTTGGGAGTCGCTCCAGCGAGAGTGGAATGAAGTCCTAGCGGGTGGGGGGGGACCAGGGGCGGCGGGCGTAGTTCACGTCGAATCCGACTGACTCACCTCCACTTCGCACCGACACAGAACATTCTGACGGCAGTGGGTTGTTGTTGTTTTTGTTGTTGTTGTTGTTGTGATTCGTACGTTATTTCTCCGCCGCAATGAACGCTCGCGAGAGAGTAAGGCTGAACGATTTCCTGGGATCGACGGTTTGAATTATCGGACCTTATCGGGTCATTTTGAGAGAATGCTTTTTTTTTTCTGGCTCTCGTTCGTCGCTCGCCGGAATTGCTACCCCGCTCACCTTGCATCGCACCGATCGAATTGCATGACTGGGGAAGTCGAACAACTCTTTTTACCGAGCGACCGCATCCAAAAGCCGTGAACCGCGGTTCGGAACTCCAGCTCTCATTGGTCAGCCATTTAAGTCCCGCCCAGCCACGGATGATTGACAGCTTGTCGAGACGCAAAACAAGTGCGTTCGAAATAATTCTATTCGAACTCGAGGTTCAAATATCACAACGTTCACACAGCAACATGAAAATCTTACATTATTATTTATTTTTTATTTATGTGTTTGTTTATTTAATTATTTAATTAAAATATGATATGATGTCATATTACATAATATTATATATATGATGATATATATGATGTGATATATTATGTAATATTATATTTGGATCCTAATGTTTACCATTTTAATTACCCATGATACCACGTGGTTATAACTGCCAGTAAAAAGAGATGAGTTAAACACGACATGCTCTGCTTAGATGCTGCTTTTTACGGTTTAAAGAGGACGAGGAAATTAATAAACCGTGGTTTGGAAACCCAACACTCATTGGTCAGCCATTCAAGTCCCGCCCAGCCAAGGATGATTGACAGGTGGCCTAGACTCAAAACAAGTGCGTTCAAAACAATTGCATTCAAACTTGAGGTACAAATATCACAATATTCACACAGCAACCTGAAAATCTTACATTATTATTATTTATTTTATATGATATTACATGATATCATATAATATGATATTATATTATATATATAATAATATATTTGGATCCTAATGTTTTCCATTTTAATTATCCATGATACCACGTGGTTATAACTGCCAGTAAAAAAGATGAGCTAAAAATGACATGCTCTGTTTGAATACTAATTTTTGCGGTTTAAAGAGAATGAGGAAATTAAAACACATCTAATAAAGGGGGGTTGGGAATATGTTCTCAGTGTGAGGTGGACTATTGGAAGCTGGGTCCTGGAGGGTGTCTGGAGGCGAAGGGAAGGAAGTACTCCTTTGCAAAGTGGAAGATGTCATCGGGCTTTCTCAGCAACAGGAATTGCAGGAAGTCAGCCAGAAGGGCACGGAGCTCTGGATGCTTTCTCATGTATGTGGCGTGGTCCGCCTTCAGTTCCTCCTGCAACACAGAGAATTCACAAATTCAGATAAACGGACACGCGTACACGTACACACACACACACACACACACACACACACACACACACACACACACACACACACACATACACACACACACACACACACACACACAGACAGAACACACATAGAAGAACATATTCAGGGGGGTGATACAGTAAATAAGAAGTTATGATCATGGTGACATTAGGGAATTCTACACAACAGTCATATGTGTATTATCTTCTCAGGAATTCAAAATCCCAAATGAAAACAATCCAACTGATGTTTATCGTATTTAAAGAGGAAATCCAGAAGATCATCTGCGTTGAGTGGATTACACTACAAGTCTGAGAATTAAGTGACCACTTTTAGCATTTTAACCTTTCCTGTCACCTTTCTGTCCAGGTACTTGCAGTGCAGCTCCATGTCCTCCTCCAAGACCAGAGGTATCTTCGCAAAGAGCAGCTTGTCATCCGCCAGGTCTGTGATACACACGCATAACACATACATGCACAGACAATTATTATGTATTATGCACCAATGAATCTGAAGTGGAATAGTAACAACATAATGCAAAGAGGTGTGTGTGTGGGTGTGTGTGTGTGTGTGTGTGTGTGTGTGTGTGTGTGTGTGTGTGTGTGTGTGTGTGTGTGCGCGTGTGTGTGTGCGCGTGTGTTTGTGTTTTATAATCATGCCAGATGCCTACATTGTCCAGGCCGTGGAGGAAGTTTCAGAAGCCTCATGGTGACTGGTGACCCCACCTGCACTCTGCTGGCCAGGTGTCTAAACAGCCAAAAACCAAAACCCCCCAAAAAACAGGTCAAGAGGCCTTTTACATGAGACAGCATTCAGAGCTCTGTGCCCTTCTGGATTTGTTGATTTGTGTCCTATTTATTTGTATCCATTTATATTTGTTTTATATCTTACTATGTCATTTATTTCTTTATTTATATGCTTTTAATTTTTTTTACATTTATTATTATTCTTTTCTTTTTTTATTAAATTATATTTCATTTTCTCTGCCCACTCTGTCTGGTTTTAATCTCTCTTCAAAAGGTGTTTTGAAAAAGTGCTATACAAATAAAGATTTACTTATTTACTCTTTAAACGGCTCTTAAGAGTAATTAGGGATACAAACACCGCACATAATCCAATGTGAAGCCAGAACACGGTATAAACTGTTGCATCAAGATCATGTTCGGCCCTTTACACTCAAACATCGCAATTTGCCCCGCGGAGTGAAGCGGTTATCGTCGTTACCGGAAGACTGACGCCTCCCTCACCGTATAATCTCACCTAGGAACCGACATTACACTCCTTCCGACTATATCCTCAGAGGAAGCGGCGTGTTCGGCCGCCTGGCGGTTGATGTTTACGCCAGTCTCGATCTACCCGGGCGTGTGGGAAGGGAAGTCGGTGATTTTACCCGTCAGCCAGGAAGTAGCACTGCCACGTGGTGGGCACGTCCTCCCCGGAGTCCACCGTCCTCTCCACCCCAAACACCTCCAACGACTCGCGTCCCACTTCCAGCAGCTTCGGGCCGAGCTCCCTCTGACCGCACCGTGAGACAAAGCTGCGGTTATACCTTGCGACCCAAACATTTGCCATACGGACACGCCCGACAATGAGAACGGCGTGTGCTTACATAGGTGGTGTGGGTGATGTGTAGTTGCTGCCCGAAGGAGATGAACACCATGTTTTGTGGAACGGCCTTCCTCAGGGCCATCAGCCGCATCAGCAGTAGGTTGGAGCCCTCAGTCACCAGGCCTTTCACGACCGACAGCGCATAGGAATCATTCTGCTGTTTCACTTCCTGGCACACGTACACACGTACACACACACACACACACACGCGGCTTTATTCCAGCGTGTGGGCTCGTGTTGTTGAGGTGAAGATCTCTTTTTCAACAAACCACAAACACAAAAAAAATCACAAACATTACAATTCAGTCACACGTTACAGGATACAAGTTCACAACACGCAGACATGTGAGATAAAACACATCACAATGTCTCCAATAGTTTTTTTTGTTTTTTTTTAAACCTCTGCTGTAAGCATGCTGGGCATACAACACAGAGTATTTGTTCCATTGCATCTAGGACAGAGTTAGTCTGCAAGTGGAGTTCAACTTCTCAACCTGCAATGCAACTCTTTATTCATTCTTTAGTCATCAACAACAACTGCTGCAACAACTCTGTCCTGTGGACGCCCTGTGGGATGACAAGAGCACAGCTTTTTATTACACGCAACCACCACCAACCTCCCTCTTTGGAGAACCGTCTGACTATGTTTCGGTCTATGAACAACTCATCATCATTACTACTAGAACCAAAAAACAACATGTTCATGGAAAAAACATAGAAACATCTGATGACATGTATAGACAAAACAGAGTTTATTAAATCCAGGAAAACTGGAACAGCAATTGGGCACGTGGCCTCTTCCTGTCATAGTGAGGGTAGTAAATGAGGGAGGAAAGGAGAGGGATGCAACCAGGAGGGTGCTGGGAGTGTGTTCAAAGCACGTGCTGGTGGTGTGTTTGTGCCTGTGATGAGCCGGCCCGTATGTATGTATGTGTATGTGTGTGTGTGTGTGTGTGTGTGTGTGTGATGTGTCCACCAGTGAGTGTGCGGGACTCGTCCCAATTAGTTCTGGTGTACGAGTTTGGAATTACAGTATATGGCAGCGACTCCAAGCAGCGGAAAAGGCCCCAAAGCCACCTCTGAGGCCCGCAGCCGTATAGACACTCCACGACCGCAGGAAAGCCACTAGCACCCCGCAGGAGACCCTGCACCCCTGAGGTACACACACACACACAACCCACCCCCACGTGCAGGCACAAGACGCAGGCACAGGCGCAGAACCCGGGCATGGGGCGCCACGAACGGACCACAGGCCCGGAGCCAGGTCCCACACTGACAGACCGACACCCCACCCGAACTGCCCGCCCTGCCGGCGAGCCGGCGGGGCCCCCATGCCCACCAACGCCCTGCGTAAAGGCAAGGCCCGCCATACCGGCCAGACGCCCCACCAGACCTCAAGCCCCCGCGCGGCCATCCACGTAGCCGAGTGCGCTCAGCGCAGGACACCCAGATGCCCCTCCTCCCCCCCAAACCCAAATGCAGCTCAGCAGATAATTTAAACAAATACACATCTTACTCTTTTTCTCACCTCTCCTACAGCGGTAACCTTCTCAATAAACATCTGTCCGTCCCGTTGAACCATGTGACACCGCCTCTCCATTTGCTGACCCTGGGGCTGAAAATGGGATGAAAGAGAGTTAATGGCGGACGCGGAAAAAATCAGAACAGAAAGAAACACGGATGGAGATAAACGTCATGTGAAACTCTGGTGAAGGGGTCAAGAGGTCACAGCGGGTCTGCGGGTCCACACTCTGGCCTGCAGGATCATTACAACTGTCAGGCCGAAATAAGATTGTGAATGGCCTGCGCTGGTCCCCCAGCTACAGTACGTCTTAAAAAAAAAACAAATCTTCTGCACACTAAGCGGTATTTAGGTCCAATCCAGCCTGTGATCAAAAAATACTTTGACACCCTTGTTCTGTGAAACTTGGGATGGGTCTGTACGTACAGTAGCTTGCGTTTCTCAGTCGCTGCAGTACCCCTTTGCTCTGTCAGTGGAATCCAGACAATTGGCGGTTGCATCTGATCTACGCATGTTTAATCAAGGGTGAGGGCACCAGGACGACTCACTTTTACATATTCATGATGATCTTCCTCCAATATTTCCAGGTCCGTGGACAGGTATGCTGACACGGATGGCAATAAAAAGACAAAAGAAGAAATATGTCAAATACTTGAGATAAGCACGTCACATAAGTGACATAATGACATGAGTGTTCGAGGCACATGCGTGACTTGAGGAAAGCAACTGAGAAATGCACGAGCACTCGTCTGCAGAAAGAAAGGTACGGTAGGAACCGAATGCCGCAATGTTGGCTCTGTTATATCAATGCACTGGATATGAGAAGCACTTCTATTTTGAATGCTTCTAAATACATTTAAGAACAGGTGCTTGTGTACTTTTCCTTAGGTATGTTTGATATGTATGTCCTCGATATGTATGTCCTCGATATGTCATTTACTTTTACTTAAGTAAAAGGTCTGAGGGCTTCTTCACCACTGCACCACTTTTTAATTGTGATTCCAACTTTGTACTTTTGCAGTGGTTAAGTTAACCAAAGTCAATTTTTTGTTTCCGACCTAAAATATATCAAACTTTGTATTATTAAAGTGTCTGCCATTTCCGGAGACTGGCATCATCCTCGAGGCCCCTGAATGCATTTTTAGATAAAAAAAATAATAAGAAGAAGAAATGAAAAACTCCAACAGGCTATCACTGAAGTCTTCGCTCACCTGTCACTGTTGTTCCACAGGGAGTGTCGTCCAGGGCCCCCCGGCTGTGGGCGTGGAGCAGCAAGCAGGGCCTGTGGAGGCGCTGTGCAAACTCCAAGGTGACGGTGAACTCTCCCACCTCCCTGCCGCCCTCGGACACCGTCACCAGAGAGTCTGGAAACACACATTTTTGCAACTCCGCTGGCTCTGTAGCGTACACACGCACGCACGCACCCACAGACACATATACACACACACACACACACACACACACACACACACACACACACACACACACACACACAGACACACATGTATAAACGTATGTATGTGACAAATAAACCTCTTGAATCTTGAAATGACATGATGTTAGTGTATTACTGTGTCGTACTGTTGTATACTGTACTGTATATCTCCATATTCACTTTATTCACATGCACTTTACTGCACATATCTGTATATACAAATAGCCCTTTACAAATTCCCTTTACTTCTATTTTGTACCCCCACTCTGTATTATTCTGCTTTTATTTTTATTTTATTTTATTTTATCCATATTATTCTATTAACTAACTGCATTACATGTTAGGAATGCGTTTCACTTAGTTAGCTCTGTGGAAATTAGGTTAGCTATTATGTTCAGTTTAGTAACTATTGTGCATAATCTCCGGATGCGTTGCAAAGTCATTTCACTGCATAATATGTAGAAGAAAAAGAAGAATCTTTAATTGTCACACAGCACACACACACACACACACACACGCACGCACACACACACACACACACACACACACACACACACGCTTTGGATGGTGGCCGGTGAAATGAGGCCTCTGCATTTAAACCATCCTTGGCTTGTCCTCCGGGGGGGCAGCCAGGAGCAGTGGGCAGCATTCGTGGATGCACCCGGGATGAGTGTCCATTGCTGGTCAGATGATGAGTGCATGTTTTTGGTGGGGGTCCTTACTGACGTTAGGTGGAGGAAACCCCATCTGAGCAGGGGGAGAACATACAAACTCCACACAGAAAGGCTCCTATTTGGGAGATAACCCACCGGAGCACGGCGCCAACAGCGCCCCAGGCGGGAATCTAACCCAGGACCTTCTTGCTGTGAGGCAGCTGTAATGCACTGCGCCACCGCGCCACGCAAAACAGGGATGTTTCCACCCAGTCTCGAGGTGGAAACATCGTTCATACACCCACGTATGCATATGTATGTGACGCATAAACCTCTTGAATCTTGAATCATGTAAGGAGTAGTAAGAGACAATGCAAAAAAAAAGAACATACATACTAAGTCAAGAACGCATTCGATAGGATGGACAAGCATTATCCTCTCTGTAGGAGCCGAGCCCATGTTAGAGGACTTTCCTGTTTGATCCCTCACTTATATATATATTATACTATGATAACTGTCATTAACTCATCAACGTCTTATTGACGTTTCTCATTAACGGTGGAAACCGGTTTACGTCCTTGTATAGTGCAGAGTGCCTAGTCCTTTGAATTTGAACATTACATACGTCAGAGAGTATTTTTTACCCCCGGTTCCAGCCTCACGGTGGAATTAGAGAATACACAAATATACAAACACCATTAGGATTTGAAAACCGGGGGGGGGGGGGCTCATGGTAAAGATGGCGGCTTCCATCCCGACTCACTCAAAGCAAGGGAGGATGGTGGGGATTAAAATTTTATTTAGTGACAGCCCCTTACGTTTCACTGCATATATGTATGACAGTATGTATATGTATGTCACGAATAAACCTCTTGAATCTTGAATCTTGGGGATACGGTGCCGTGCCAAAAAGTGATCGTCCGCCGAAAAGGGATTGCAGCGTCTACCTTCTCACCGAAACCTTATTTTTGCCCCAAAATGACTTGGTTTCATTCATGAGGGTTGTGTTGTTGTTGTGTGTGTAAAGATGATAGCCCACCCAGCCCTTTTGGCCAGTTGAAATGCCTTTAAAGGGCCAATACAACTCATAAAATGCAGTTTTGCACTCGTCAAAAAAATGATAACAGGTGATATGGTGACATGATAAAGGTTATTTCTGACTCAAAATAGCTTGCTTTCATTCACGAGGGTTGTATTTGGACGGATTACAACCCACGCAGTGGGCGACAATCACTTTTTGGCACGACAGGTACTGCGCCAGAACCAGGTGCGGTTCGCTGCTCCGCCACAACAGCCAAGCAAACGCGGTTTGCGACGCAAAACTCACCGATGCTTAACAGGAAAGCAACAGCCTCCTCAGACGCAGCGAGCTGCGGCTGCACAGCCTGGCTGTCAGCGACGGCCGTCCTGTCTTCAAGCGGGACCTCCATGTTTTATACCTCGGTACTCAGAGAGGCACTGGGAAAATACAGACAGTTCCCGGTGAGATTGTAAAAAAAAAAAATATATATATATATATCATATATACAAATATATATTTTTATATTGTGTACGTTGTCTTTCGTCTCGTTTGGCGTAAACTCGCGGCAGATCCTTCAAAAGCAGCTTTATAGGGGGAGAGTTGCGGCGTCACAATCATGGTCCCCCCCGGTTCCCCTAATGTGTTTACATTCGTTTCCATGACGACCGGATTTATTTGCCGCACTCTTCTGGCTAGGTTCTCTCCCATTGAAAAGTTTTTGGATTTATTTTTGGCACACAGAACTCGGATTATCAAGGGAAATTATCACACAATGTTATTAATAATAATAATAATAATAATAATAATAATAATAATAATGATAATAATAATAATAATAATAATAATAATAATAATAATAATACATACATACATACATACATACATACATACATACATACATACATACATACATACATACATACATACATACATACACCTTGTGTCGATTACGCACATTTTGGTATTTTTTAGTATTTTTGGAGCTTATAGAGCTTATTGTGCGTAATCACCGGGTGTCATGACATTTCACTGCATATATGTATGACCGTATGTATATGTATGTCTTGAACTTGATCTTGAACATACATACATACATACATACATACATACATACATACATATAGCTGCAGACAGCAATACACAGGATTTGTTTTTGTTTTAGGCACATGTAACATATATTTTCTGTCATGCAGCGAAATCCAGTCTTCAAGGTCATATTGTGACTGACCTTGAGGACTGGATTTTTAGACAATGGCTTCTTTATGGTCTCAGATTTTAGGCTATTTTTCGGCATCTGCAACAATAACAGAAACATTTGTAATCACTTTTTATAACAATAACAATAAATACATTCATTTTAGTAATATATAAAAACATGTTAGTTATTACTACTTCATTCTATTTTTTTCTGTTAATAATCTACACTTGGAAAATTCAGTTTAATAAAATACTTGTCTATATTGTAATGCAGACTAGATTTATAGAAACAAACATTAACTTCTTATTAGAATTATTATGGAATAATTTGTCTTACTGCAAATCTCATCTTGCTCATTTTTTTTTACAAATAGTGGCATGTCAGTTAAGCAAGACCAGGTGAATATTTGGGATCAAAGTTGTTATGATTAATATCTGCTCGGTATGTGGATCAATTTGGATGAAATGGAAATACCGGTTTAAACAACACCTCAACCGTTTGTTATAGCTTAGTTGTTAGGGTGATGAGGATACTTTTAGCCGGGTTGGACATATTTCAGCATGAAATGCATTGGACCGCGTCTGTGAAATCCATCAAATTTGGTCAGTTTTTCGCTAATTCCTGCTCCGTATGTGGATCAATTTGGAAGAAACTTTAACCACGAGATGTTTGTGACATACCCATTCAAGCAAGACGTCAACCCTATTCATAGGTTTGGCCGATTTTGCGTTCCAGTTAGTTTTAGATTTCAAAAGTATGAGAATTTTTCTGGAACAATAACAATAGGCAAGGCAAGGCAAGTTTGTTTGTATAGCACATTTGAACAAGGCAATTCATAGTGCTTTATATAAAACATAAAAAGCATTCAGACAAATTGCAAAGAAACACATTATAAAAGGAATAAAGTTAAAACATAGAATACACAGAATGCATAAAAGATCAAGCGCAAGTTCAAGAGATTATTTGTCACATACAGAAGTTATAGTGCAGTGCAAGAAATGAATCAAAGAAACCTTGTTTTACTCTTTGTTATTCATATTTCAACAACAAGGCAATTCAAAGTGTTTTAAATAAAACATCAGAAGCGTCAAGACAAAGTGCAAAACCAGCACACTGTAAAAGGAAAAGAACACATTATAAAGTTAAGAAATAGAATGCATAAAATCAAGTAACAGTGACAGTGGAGTGCAAGAAATCAATATTTGGTTTAGTCAAAGGCAACGGCAAACAGAAAAGTCTTCAGCCTTGTTTTTAAAATAACTGAGAGTTGCAGCAGACCTGTCCCAGACGACCTGAGAGGTCTGGATGGTCCATAACGTAGCAGAAGATCAGAAATTTATTTTGGCCCTCAACCATTCTGTGCTTCATAAACCAACAGTTGTATTTTGAAATCAATTATTTGACGGACGGGAAGAGTCCGTGTCAGAGTCTCTAGCTCCTGCTGGGATTGGATGCCGAAACCTTCCACGGGTATAATGTAAAGACAAACAGAAGAAACAGCATCTAGCAGAATCAACTAAGTAATTGCTTGTGCATTTTCCTAAAAGCGGCACCTTTTTGTACTTTCGTTTTGCTGGGCACTTAATCAGAAAAGAAGAAACATTTTACCCTGAAAGTGTGATGCATGGTTTAGTAAGAGTGATGAATCACACAGGTACTTGGTATGGAAAGGCGGTGTCCCCACCCCAAGCACATAACTGTGTGTCCAGGGTGATGGCCTTAATTGGAGCTTGGTGAGAAGACCAGCTTCTTCCTCAGAGTGACCCTCTTGGCTTCAGGCATTTGCTTGTCTACACCGGACGCCGATTTCTGGCTTACATCATTGTTTACCCGGTAGAGGATCTCCATGATGTCATCGCCCCTGAAACAAAATTCAAAGTAATTATAATGTGCACAAACTAGGAATACTTCAAAAACCATATACAGAAAAATACCTACAATATATAGAATGCAATAAATACAATACAAACGGAATTTTAGTTTGGACGTGTTACCTGGGACAGCCTTCCTTTAGCTGTGAACAAAGAGCCTGGATGAACCAGCTCCCATCATTCACGTGTCTGAATGCCACATAACCCTCGACCGAGGACACGGCAACCAGGACGTCAGCATCCACGGGGATGTACCAGGACAGAGCAGGGGAATCCTCCTCTTGAAGCCCTCCGTCCGAACAAACTTGAATTCCTTTCTGCATATTCAGACCTTGACAGGCCTGGATGAAGAACGCTTTGGGCTTGTTGACGAGATCGCGGCAGTTGGACCCATCGAAAGTGGAAGTTATTTTGCCGATGGGGAGAAGCTCTCCGTCGATCCCGAAGACACCCCCCTTGTCCCCGTGACTCAGAATGCAGCAGACGAAGGCGTCGCCGTGCTGCGGCAGCGCCTGCAGTTTGATAAACTGGCCGCCCGACCACTCCTGGACATTGGATTCCTGCAGCCGACGTAGGTCGCTCGAAGAAGCGAGGAGTTTCAGCACCTCGTCCATCTGGCTCTTGGTTTGATCGCTACACAGCACCACTTTAAACCCCAGCCAGCCAAACACTTCCGCCAAACTATCTGTGAGGAAGGAGGAGCAGTGACATCACAGTTTAACCATTTCAATATTTAATTGAAATAATTGGGCAACGCTTTGTCTTGTGTGCTCTGCACCATCAAAAAACATACCAGCATCCTTTTTCGTTCCAGTTCTTTTTTCCATTTTCTCAAATTGCTCATTGTTTACAATCACACAGAGACCGGTGGGCGAGCTGGTCAACTGATAGCGATCATCCTGCAACAGGAAAGACAGACCCTGTTTGACCGTTGAGCACCAGCTGTGATCAAGAAGAATTAGTCACGGTGACCAAGTGGAATACATTACTATAATCGAGTGGAGTAAATGAATAACCGCACCGTAGTTGTTTTTTAATGAATGTTAAGCTGCATGGGAAGCCATGAGCAAAAATAAATACCAGAAAACTCGTAAAACGTATGCGAGCGTATGCACGTGCACATGTGTCTCAGGCGCTTTTCCTTTAAAGGGCAACTTGCAGGTTGGCATATCCAGTGAATTAATGTGCATGTAGTATGTATTACTGTATGTGAAATGATGTAGTATGTATGTATTTTATTTTCCATTAAGATGTATTTGTTTTCCTTCCACACCATTGCTTAACTAACCCTTAAAATGTAACTATAATTCCACAGAATCAAGGCAGAGAAAAAAGAAATTGCACCTGCTCTTGTCTTTGGGCCTTCGGTTTATCTGAGAAGAAAAAAAAGGAGAGTTAAAACTGGATTCAACACATACGCAAACCGTGAATTAAAAGTAGCGTTGATGGTATTGGACAGAAATGCAACTTGAGCATCAACTAAGGGTTTATGGAAAAAGGCTTCTTTATCGTATAGAAACCAGCTTTTTTATACGATAAAGCCACTGTTCCCCCAAAAAGGAATCCACTTGGCAATGCTGTCGTATCACGTTTTCATTGCACAAATAAACTGTGTGTGTGTGTGTGTGTGTGTGTGTGTCTGTGTGTGTGCGTGTGCGTGTGTGTGTGTGTGTGTGTGTTTGCCTTGGTCTGCAGGTCTTTCGGGTGGGAGAAGCTTCCCCAGGCAAGGAAAGGTCTCCACGACGTCGTCCGTCTGCAGAAGCTGCAGGAACTCTTTGCATCGCTCCTCTCCTTTGAATAACAGCTTGTCCACCAGCTCAGTCGTGCGAGTCCCCACGTCCCGGAGCGCGGTGCTATTCATGTTGCGGTACTCTCGAGTCGTTATCAGACCTTTCGCAGCCACCTTGTTGAGGATGTAAGAGAAGTCCGAGCACAGGATGTCTTCAAGATCCGTCTTTAGGCGTTTGATGGTGTCTTTGGATGCCATGATACTGAAACTGAAAGGGAACGCGAGAGAGGCCGGGGTGTAGGTTGATGGAGTTTTGCTGTAGCTTTTAAAAAAAAAAAAAAAAAAAGAAAGTTAAAAAGCGCACAAAAACAGATTAAAAGAAAAATGCTTTTTCTTGGTTTCCAGTAATCTATAGAATAAACCTTCAATTCCACCGCTATAGTGCAAAGAAAATCTACTTTTTTACAGTTTCACTATTTCTTACATGATTGCTTTATTTATTTATTTATTTATTTATTTTTTGCACACAATAGCTGTTACTTTTACTGGCGTCGTTTTGTGTCGGTGTATTTGTACTTTTACCTCGAAGTCTGAGCGCTTCCCCCAAAAACAACAACCTTCAGCAACAACAACAACAACAACCTCCAACAACAACAACAACAACGCCATACGATCACGCGACGCAGGCTGCCTCCTTTGTATTCCATCGGGTGCAGAAGTGTCGCGGCTAAATTCCAAACTCTCGCAAATATTGTACAGAAGTGGTCAATTGTCGCGGACGCAAAATCGCAGTCTCACGGAGGGGGATCGTTTCTGAAGGTCGATCGAGTACGAGTGGATAACTCTTATTTACCTGTAAACCACCTATACCCATAAGAGCCTGTATAGAGGTGGTCATAAACCTGAATTAGTAATAATAATAATAATAATAATAATAATGATAATAATAATAATAATAATAATACATAAAATAAAAAAACTTACACTCCGCTTATTTCCTTCAGGTGCTTTTTTCTTTGTGGTTGGCGCCTGGAGAGGAGGGGACGATTCTAAAGGCATGCAACTGACAGGGGCCATAAAACAATATTAGAGCGTTAGGTTACTTTTTCCCCCCCAATACTAAATGACTAACCTATCATCACCAATAGAATATTTTATTCGCAATATACTAATAAAACGGAGTTTTCTTTCCTTGTTCTGCTCGGCCTCTGTGTTGCCCAAGCCCACGCCTCGCTCCCTCCGTTTACAAGAAATGGTTCGGTTTCCATTTCCACTTTTAGCGCCGCTTACTTTCTGTTTTGTTTGTGGATACTTCATTCAAACAGCTGCTGCTGGTTCCATTATTTTGTTTGTTATATCATTCGGTGGGTGATAATGTTCGCTGATCTTCACTCGAAGGGGCTCGCGTATATTGAAGTTATATGCATTTTCAGTTATTCACTAATGTGAGGAGAATTTTCCATTCAAGAATTGTAGCAGTGGGATTAGAGTGAGGCTGTAAAAGATGGCCTTCACCACATTTCGTACGGAGGGCATCGGTCCTACGTCAAATGGCGCATTCCACTGTTCGCAGCACGTTGCACGCATGTCTGCACAGACTAGTGTTATATCTTCAAAGCCCGCCGTCAGTAAATATCACACAGTAAATATCGGACGACAAGAGGGTTGCAAGCCTGCAGAGGTAGAGTCAGTTATACATTTGAATGGGTCGCTCGGGGGTTCTGGAGGTGTGTCGCTCCAGCGCGGCCGGCGGTATTGTGGGGGCCCCATGTGGGGTCTTTTCGCGGGGCCCAAAATCCGTGGCAGCTGTACTTGCGTTTTCCCACACAAAGGGGCAATGACATGGGCGGGAAGGCAACTCACAACCACATCAGCGTTAAACGACGCTCTTCTGCTGGGGCGCAAATGTGTAATTTTTTGATAAACTGAGCCATTGTTATTACATTATCTCTCTCTCTCTCTCGCTCTCTCAAGATGACCCCAAATTAGGCAAAGTGAGAGACCTAAGTTTCTTCTCTCTAACTTTCTCACTGTAATGAGCTAGTTAGCGCACAGTTATAATTGATATTTTAATTTAGATTTTTCTTACCTATATACCATAACAGTAATGTATCATGTTCATAGTATCATATGTGTATATCTTGAAAGAAAAAAAAAGTTGTTTCATAAAAAAAAAAATATATATATATATATAAATATATATATACACACACACACACACACACACACACACACACACATATATATATACACACACACACACACACACACACACACACACACATATATATATATATATATATATGTGTGTATATATTATATATGTTAGTTATTTTGTGCGGAACAGATAGTGTACACACATAAATAATACAAATTAAAAGTAAAATAACTTACTGAAATTAAAGTTGTATCCTGCGCCTTCGCTTCGGGAACCTGACTGGACAGTTGGGCGCTCCTCTCTACCCAGGGCACCTCCTGGAGAATGCGGAGCATACCTGCCTCTTAAATTGCACTGCGAAACGTGCCAGCGACAGGAGATTTAAACAAACAGCATGTCTAAAATGGAGCGAAGAAATAAAAAAACCAACTGCTCATCACACAGCGATCGGTTCCCTCCCCTCCCACAAAAAGAGCCCTGAAAACATAACCCTGTGTCTTATGAAGCTGTGTGTGAGCAAGGCACATATGACCCGTATCCTTTACAGCCTGCCTAGAGGTGGTAATTCATTAAACTGTTATTAATATTGTTTACTAAATCATAATGAAAGTACGTGCAGTCTCTCCGGTCACTTTGTTCCCTCATATGTTCCTTTCCTATCTAATTGACAAAGCTGTTTGAGGCAGGCTATAGGTTTTGCAACTAAAATGTATTTTTGTAAGTGCGGTCATCTTAAGAGCATGTCGGAGAAACACCCATCATTGCACTGGAGCCGGTAAGTTATTTAAAATACGTTTAATGTATCAAAAAAAAAAGCAGCGACAAACAGGTTTGGCACAAACAAAGCAGAAATGTCGAACTGCAACAGGAACGAACATGACCCGATGCCAAACATGGAATTCCTGTGCGGCATCCCATGCCACGTTTCAGTCAACATGAACGGCCACATGCTGCTGGAGGGAGGTTGAGGAGAATCTTCATGCAACACGCACACCACCCAAGTGGCGTGTTCAGGGCCCTCCGACACAGAGACACAGACGACGGGGGGTTGACAACACCAGTTTATTGCAGAGATGAGGCTACACACACACACACACACACACACACACACACACACACACACACACACACACACACACACACACACACACACACACACGGTGGCCGGAGAAACTTGTTCTCTGCTTTTATAACATCCTGGATTGTCCTTCGTCCGGGGGGCAGCCAGGAGCAGTGGGCAGCGTACAGCGACGCCCGGGGACCGACTCCAAACGTCCATCGCTGGTCAGACGATGATCCTTGCATGTCTTTGGTGGAGGTCCTTACCGATGTTATAGGGAGGAAACCCCATGTGAGCAGGGTGAGAACATGCAAACTCACCTGAGCACGGTGCCAACAGCGCCCCAGGCTGGAGTCGGACCCAGGACCTTCTTGCTGTGAGGCAGCAGTGCAATGCACTGTGCCACAGTTGGGAAGCTGGCACTGTGCTCACGCGGGGATCCCCTCCAACATAAAAAAGGACCCCAAATTTAAAATCATGCAGAACGTTTTCCTAGCCCCGGCCACGGCATGGATCCGTCAAACGGAATAGGTCCCCGGGCGCCATCGCAGTGAGGGCTGCCTCACTGCTCCCGGCTGCCCCTGGAGGAGGGACAGCAAGGGGCGGGGAAAAGGCTAACTTTCTTCAGTCACCACGCTCAGCTTGTGTTCAAGTTCAAGTTCAAGTTCAAGAGATTATTTGTCACATACACACACATACGGTCGTACATATATGCAGTGAAATGTCATGTGTGTGTGCGTGCGTGCGTGCGTGCGTGCGTGCGTGCGTGCGTGTGTGTGTGTGTGTGGGTGGGTGCTATGTGCATTGCACCTGCAAGACACACAGAAATGCCGCGCTCCAAAATCAAACACATCCACTTTGGAAAAGCCTGGTTTTCCTCCAGCGCTCGGACCGTCAGTAGAAATGTGTGTGTGCAGTGAAGCATGGAGAGAGCAGATGTTTCCTGAAACTTTGTGCATGAGGCGCCTTACATCCCCATTTCAGCAGTGACACTCATCTGAGAGACACGAGGACGATTTCACTACATATTAAAGGTAATTGTCTTAACTTTTGTTATAACAGCGCAATGTACGGCAGTCTCAAAGGTAATAAGTTTAACTCTGGCTACGCACGCTTAGATATGGGTGTATATGTTTGTATATAAAACAACAATTGAAAGGATATCTCCCTTTAAAGACCATAGTACATTTAAGGTAGTTTAAAGTTAAGGATTGATTAATTGGGGTGGTTGCTGTTTCTTTTTTGAACATTCCAGAAAACATTTGAGTTGGATAGAATGGATGGAAAAGTTATTGTTCATTAATTCACATAATTAACCTAGTGTGTAAACAGGTGTAAAAAGAAGTTGCACAGCTATGCTTTATGTACTATCATAAAGAATTGTGTGTCACTCTTATCAAAACTAAACGGCCAACGGGGACTTTATTTTTTTATATTTTTTTACGGATAATAAGCTTGTACATTCCAGAAGTTAAGAACTTTTTAACTTAAAGGGAAGTGGTTCTAAACCCAGGAAGTGACTTGGGAGGGTTACTCAAAGTTACATCGTGACCACGATGACTGATCGCTGATCGCCCATGGCTAATCAGTATGACTGTTCAGCATTTTCCTTTCTGTGTGTGTGTGTGTGTGTGTGTGTGTGTGTGTGTGTGTGTGTGCGCGTGCGTGCGTGCGTCCCAAGTGCGTGCGGATGTGCCGTCCAGGTGGACTATGAAGCCCTCCATTGGTCCTAGACTCCTGTGGTCCCTCGTGCTGGCTCTGCTGCCACAGAGGAGCTCCCCCAGGGGTGCGTGACCTCCCTACCCGCGTCCCTCCACGTGTTGCGTGAGCGTTTTCCACTTTGTCCCTTCGACATCGTGCTAACTGTGCTTTCCGACAGGGATGGACACCTCTGACCTCGATCTCTGTCGCGACGAAGACCTGTATGACGTGAGTGCCGCTCGAATTTCTTCACGCAAGAACGAATATCTCTCGGGGGGGTTTTCCCGCACATTTCCGCAGGATGAGTTCGCCTCACGCTGCTGGGCGTGCGGTCAGTGTCGTATATGAGTCGGCCTCTTTGTTGTCCGTCAGCCCAGGGTGAGAACCTACCGCAGAAATTCATCAGGACAGATGCAGCTCGGCGAGGACGATAAATACGAGGAAGACGGAGAGGAGAGCGAGGAAAGCCTGTCCTGTCTCTACTACCCGACGAAGAAGCTGAGCTGCTTCATGTCGCCCGGTGCCGCTTTCCGAAGGGGGACCCGGTTCTCTGCCTCCATCACGTAAGCGCGCTTGCCCGGGGCGAACCGGCTGAGTCAAGCCTCGCCGCATCCGTTGACGAATACCCCCTAATTTGACGCTAAATCAGAGACACCAGGGAGAGCTCATGAGATGAGATATTGCTCAGCCGTACTTTCATCTACTTCTTGTTATTTTATAAGACATACTTAGCCTCACTGCGTAATGTTTCTGGGGATTATTATTATTATTATTATTATAATAATAATAATAACAATAACAATAATAATAATAATAATAATGGTGATTATGATGGTTGATGATAATGATAATAATAATAATGATGATGATGATGATCATTATTATGATAATAATAATAACGTTATTAGTTGCACGTTTGACAAATAATCTCTTGAATTTGAACCTGAAAGTTATTGGAACTTCTATGTGAGTAATCATTCCATTGTTGCAACACACCCCCTTCCTGTACTGTAAGTAAGTACAGTTTATTTATAAAGTGCATTTTGAAACCAGGGTCACAAGGTGCTGTACAATGATAACAATTACAAACAGAAAATCAGAAAATAATAATACAAAAACATTAAAAACTGCACAGAAGACACACACACATTACAAAACAAAGTGCTTTACCAAGCAAGCAAGTTTTTAAAAGCTTCGTAAAAAAATATCCACTGACTGCGTTTTATTTGTTAACTAAGGGAAGCCGGGTCCAGAAAGTGGGAACTATAACTGTAAAAGCTTGGTCACCCTTAGTTTTTAGCCTCGATTTCAGGACAGCGGGGAGACCTTGGTCAGAAGACCTGAGAGATTTCAGTGATCTCACTGTGGCCAGGGGACGCAATAATTCAGAAATGTAAAAGAGGACCAGTCCCTGCAGAGCTTTAGAGGTGACTACGACAATTTTAAAATATATTCTGCAGTAAATGGGTAACCATTTGGGAGTGATGTGTGACCAGCGTCCCTTCTTGGTTAAAAGTCTCGCTGCCGCATTTTGGACCAACTTGAGCCGAGACGAGTAAGAGCGACTCAGGGCGGTGAACAGTGCATTACAATAATCGAGAAAAACGAGAACGATCTTTTTTTCCAGATCTTGAAAGGGAAATACAGATTTCATTTTGCCGATGTTTCTTAGTTGAAAGAAGCAGGATTGGACCACGTTCTTTACATGCAACCCAGAGTTCATTTGTTGGTCAAAGAAGGTTCTTTGAAGCTCACTTGGCATTTGCTACTTCAGGACTGATACTCGGCTGTGTTTTATCAGAAATGCTCTTGGGACCTATAATAAGGACTTCTGTTTTGTCATGGTTAAGCTTGAGGAAGTTATATAACTTCCATTCCTCAGTGGCTGTTAAGCAGTTCTGCAAGGTAGAGAGCTTGCTAAGGTCATTCCGCGTAGCAATGATAAAAAGACACTTAAAATGACTAATTAAAGACCCAAGGTGGAGCGTGCACAGGGAGAAAAGAACAAGACTAAGGTGGAACCTCGGGGCACGCCGCAAGTCAGCAGAGCAGATGAGGAGACATCGTCATCAGTAGCCACGGAAAAACTAACCCTAACCCAACCGAACACTCCCCAGCATCGGCACGCATCAGGAGGTCATTTGAATACGGGAGAAGAGCAGTTTCAGCGTGACTGCGCCTCAGACGAAAACCAGACTTGGACTTATCAAAGATATCACTGTTGTCCAGGACGTGTAGGAGTTGCTTCCATACGACTTTCTCCAAGACTTTGGGAATGAAAGGAAGTTTGGATATAGGTCTATTATGACTGGGAAAGCAATGGATCAAGGCTTGGCTTTTTTAAAGAGCGGCTGAATAATGGCATGTTTAAAGTTACCAGGCACACAGCCAGAGCTAGGGCAGCTATTGACACTGGAGGGTACGTTTTGGGGACTCAAGAGCCGAAAACATGCTCAAGGAGCCAGGTTGGAACAATGTCAAGAGGACGCTTTCGGGAGACTATGGCAGTGAGTTCCTCGGAAGAAATTGGGCCAAACTGGCTCAGTCGAGAAAGACCGGGCCGGACACTCAACCCCAGCGGTAGAGGGAGGCCAAAATCACAGAGCTTATGTCAGCGACTGTCTCCACAAAGAATGACGGAAACATTTCACAGTCGTCGTTCCAAAAGACCGCAACAGCGGGGAATGGCAGCAGTTTACTGATTGTGGACAGGGAAAGGCCATATCCTCAGCGAGGTCTCCAAAGAAGGAGGGGACATTGTCAGCAGAGTGGCTAGTGAGAGTGCGAGGGGCAGCATGCTCCTTGGATCGGATGTCGGCGTTCAAAACAGTGTCAAAAATAATACATCCGCAGCCAGACACGAATAAGTCGTCCGTACGTTAGGTTTCCGACCCCGAAGTGGAAGGCGAACCGAGGGCGCGACCGCAAACGCGCGTTGGCCCTGATACATGTTGCGTTGAATTCAAAGACTGAGCTGTGCTTAAGAAACTCATCAGGTGCATCATCCGCTGAAAATCGTCAGCAATCAGAACTTCGTCAAGTTTAACGACGGCAGGAGGCAAAAACTCTGAAAATTCAGCTCGGAAGCCGCTATTCGGTGGCGGGCGAGCGGCGAATCCACACAGAGAAGTCGAGGACGAGCCCACCCAATCCGGTGTGTGTGCGCCTCAAAAGTGCCGGAATCACCAACGTCCACGGAGCGGCCGGTGAACTGGGACGCGGTTCGGTCAAGGCCGCGTCGTCTCCGCATTTCAAACGGAGAATAAACGGTAAAAAACGAGAAGTCAAGATCACCAGACACAAAAGAAGTCCCCTGGGGATAAACGGCTCGTTGCACGCTGACCCGGCGTCGATTAAAGCCACCTTAATCGGGAGGTGTCACGGTGTCACAGCGTCGCCGAAACAGAACAGTAAACAGGAAGGGGACCGGAACGTAGCTGCTGCCAAGCGGGCGGCCATGTCAAACAGAGGCGTCATCACATCACCGTATGAATATAAATGTACACGCATATATACTTGAACTTGAAAAATATGTAGCTTCTGATATGAAATGGGGACAAAATGGCCACCTGAGGTCAAGTAAATATTGTCACTGTGTATGTGTGTGTGTGTGTGTGTGTGTGTGTGTGTGTGTGCGTGCGTGCATGCGTGCGTGTGTGTCTTGCTATCTCCAACAGTACTTGCAACGGGAAAAAGGAGATATCTTCGTTGAAATGTCCACCTGTGGAGATAAAAGTGGCGGAGGATGATCGGCTGTCGTCCCTCGTTCTGTGCCAAGGAAGCTTTGATTACGAGTTTTCGCACGTGATCCTGCACGTCAACATGTCCCTGCCTGACGTATGGACGCTCCACACCTGCAGATACAATTTGGATCTCCTTGGTAATGCCGCACAACAAACCAACGTTTACAACGGTCAATTCAATATGAATGAATATCAAAGTTCCGCAGCCCCAGCTCCCCCATGCTGCTCACAACAATACACTTCAAACATATCATTTGAGTTTTGATTTGTCATTTTTTGCATCCGTTTAGGACATGGCCAGAGCTAAATTGCGTCCTTTTGTATATATGTGTGTGTGTGTGTGTGTGTGTGTGTGACTTAGAGGTCCTGTCTCCACCGCCAAGAATGTCTGCATTTGTCAGAGAAGGAGTTCTAAATGTGAGCTGGGATGTCCCCTCCAGCCGCTCCTCCACAAAACCTTATTGCTTTGAGTACCAGCTCAACATCAATGACCGGGTACTGTGTGTGTGTGTGTGTGTGTGTGTGTGTGTGGGTGTGTGTGTGTGTGTGTGTGTGTGTGATGACTGTGTTCCAGGGACAACCTAGGGACATTTAAATGCTCGTTTTCACATACATGGAGGCAGTTAGTGCAAAACTCTGCGCTAATCTTGATTAAAATCCAACAGATCGGCGAACCTTTCCAAAAAAACACGTATTACACGGAGAACAATGCAGTCCCCACACGTGCCTACAAGATGAGGATGAGGACAAGGATCACCAAATACTGCCTGGGGTCTAGCCAGTGGAGCGCCTGGAGCCACGTTATTAGTGAGTCCCTGGTTGTTAGGTCAATCTTGAGCACATGAATCAATGCATTGAGTCATTGAGTAGTAATAATAATAATGTATTTTTAAACCGTACATATACACAAACATACATATATAAATATATATATATACACACCGATCAGCCACAACATTAAAACCACCATTAATAACCACTAACATTGTGTAGCTTCCCCTTGTGTCATGGTGGAGGCATGGACTCCACAAGACCTCTGAAGGTGTCCTGTGGTGTCTGGCACCAAGACGTGAGCAGCAGATCCTCTAAGTCCTGGAAGTTGTGAGGTGGGGCCCCAATAGATCGGGCTTGTTGTTCCAGCACATCCCACAGATGCTCCATCGGATCGGACCCTAACCCCACCCATCCACATGATGTAGAAGAAAAGGTGATTCATCAGACCAGGACACCTTCTTCCATTGCTCCATGGTCCAGTTCTGATGCTCACGTGTCCATTGTAGGTGCTTTTAGAGGTGGACAGGGGTCAGCATGGACACTCTGAGCGCTCCCATACGCAGCAAGCTGTGATGCACTGTGTGTTCTGACACCTTTCTATCATAGCAGCATTAACTTGATTAGCATGAACCCCTTGACAGGTGCCACTGGAACGAGATGAGAAATGTTAATCACTTTCCCTGTCAGTGGTTTTAATGTTATGGCTGATCGGTGTATATACTGTATACTGTAAACTCTAAATGTTGTCGTCACTTTGTGTGTGTGTTTCTTTAGCGGTGGATGCAACGGAGCGTCTGACGGATCCCCTCGACAATATTAACTATTTTGTGATTGCCAGTATTTCCCTCGGAATTCCCATGATCCTCCTGGCTCTTCTGTTGTTGGTCAGGATTCCTAGGTACACTCGTCTTGCTATACTACTATAGTATTACTCTCCTCCTTCTGTCACAGAGGTTTGACAGCTTTTAACGACACTTTAACCTCGGGTTCTTTTCCACTCAGATGTGAGCTGTTTACATGCACTGCTACTGTGCAGTTATTTATTTATTTTATATGTTGGTTTATTTAACGGGGGACAGTGCACGTTCATAAACATTGCTGTAAATGCACCAGTTAGCCAAGAGGCAGTTTTTCCACCTGTAGTCCCTGTCATTCAATAGAACAAGTGCAACAAGAGCCAAAAATGAGAACGCAGGAAGGGCCCCGCTCCGGGAACCCTCGATCTAGCCGCCTGTGCGCTGTGTGTTTCAGGGTGTCTCAGCTTCTGTTTCCTCCGATTCCTCGCCCCCCCCCGAAGTACAAACACTTCCTGATGAGACACGACGCCCTTCATGTAAATTCTACCTGCACGGACCCTCTCTCTAAATATTTTTCCACAATTGATCGGCGTCATTGCTTCCGTGTCTGATTATGTTGGGGTTTTTTTTGTGCTTTTCCAGTTTCAACCTCCATCCCAGCCGCCTAAATATGTGGAGGACATCACGGAGGTGGAGGAGGACGAACGTGGCCCAGGGACGCCGTGTTCACCATGAGAAGGCAAAAAAAAAAAAATAAAAATTAAATGTTCTTAAGTTATTTTTTAGATAGAGAGCACAGGTTTTTTTGCTCTGCTTGCATTTATTGTTTATTTTTTTATGGTGTTCATACTGGTAATTTATCGGTCAGTTTTTGACATTTAAGATACTGTGAATAGTGTATTACAGGGCTCCAACCTCCAACACGGTGGAGCTGAAGGAGGGGAAAATGGCTAAAATAAAGACCAACTGTTACATAATTGGTTACATAATACGGTTTTAATACCAAGTCAAACAATATCATCTCTTTATGAAAAGTTGCATTGTCTCTTTTAAAGGCGTGGTCAGTGGTCAGATGTAAATATTATGAAAAAAAAAACAACAACTTTTTATCACAGTTTGAAGCAAATTCAAGAAAGTTAGAACATCCCTGATGATGGATATTTATCTTTTTAAAAATTTAACTGACAATTAAATGTCATACAATTAATAATCATTGATGAATTGTCTTTTTTCTCCATTTTTATGCCACTATTGTATAAAAACCATAGTATAAGCCTGCAATAGCTTAACAATACACACACCACCTTATAAAGAACAGTCATTAATCGACATTAAACATTGGGACATTCAATGAATATTTCACATTGGCTTGAAATTTCCCCGACATTTAGATAAAAACATTACATTTATGGAGTCTGATGACTTTGTGGCAGCCCTACTTTATCTTGTTGCAATAAATGTAATTTATCCACTAACCCTTGAATTATGTTTAACCCATGAACACAGTTTTGGTCAGAAATGGCTATGCTATAAAAGACACCTCAAAATTGTGAGATATGCATATTTATCCTCCTTAAAAAGTCATCATTTCAAATCATCATGTCACTGACTGTCATTACAAACTTGATCAGATTTTTCACTTTATTTGTCCACATTGGACAGGTTTCCCTTGATATTTCACCACTAATTTTTCATTACAAAGCACTAGTTATTCATCAACCAGGCCATGACGGTCATGATGTGCATGTTTTATTTTTATTTGCTGCCGTGTTTTTAGCCTCTTGCACATGTGATGTTTGTCTTGGGGCAGGTTTGGAACAATACATTCATGATGAGGAGCCGCCCCGGCGTCCTCCACATGATGGTGACGAACGTAACTCACATCAAACACAGTCACCTGGACCATTTCATTTGTTTGTTCATAACAAGACAGCACACAAGACGGGTAAATGGGGAGTGGGACCTTTTAACGTCAGCGCGTCGCCCCTCTCAGAAAGAGTCGTTCCCCGCGACCTGGATCTGCACCTGTCTCATGTTCCGTGTATGAGGCATCGCTAAGCTCTTTGAATGCAGCAGCCTACCTTCAGTTCAAATAAAATATATGTTTTCGGTGAGAGCAGCGCGTGTGCTTGTGTGTGTGTTTGAGAGAGAGACTGAGAGAGGGGGAGAGAGAGAGAGAGAGAGAGAGAGAACGAGAGAGACTCTTATTTAGCTGCTAGTTGATAAAGCCCTATTCTCCTTCGTGGCCCAAACTAGCTGAAGCATCAGCATGGGGTGCAAAGTGCTGATAGACATAAACAAAATCATTAAGATGTCAACATCCTGTATCTAAGACGATGACCGCAAATCCGGCAGTCACCCGGCCTCACGCTGAAACAATTATGTTAACCAGCCTTTCAGTTATGATAAACACCTCAATTCGGGTCAAATCTGTTCGACATGATACGAGGGAGAAAGATAGACAAACGCATGCTCGGATACAAAGATTCACACGAGCACAAGCTGCATGTGGAGTCAACACCCTTAAAGCAACAAGTGGGACACAGAAGAAAACAACCACAAGATCCTTTTTGACACTTTGTGTGTGTGTGTGTGTGTGTGTGTGTGTGTGTGTGTGTGCGTGCGTGCAGACGCAGTGCAGCCGTCACATCTCCATGTAGGCAGAATCTGTTGAGGCAAATTTCCACTGTGTCAGAGTTCAGTCAGTGTGGTATATCTACTAGTGGGGTATATCTACTAGTATGGTATGTCTACTAGTGTGGTATATCTACTAGTGTGGTATATCTACTAGTGTGGTATTTACTAGAATGGTATCGATGGACGATGGTAGTGATCAACATTATTATATGTGTAGGAAGCCTGCATGTATATTATTCATGTACCATATCAATGCGGAACAGGAATTGTAAGTCCTGAATTTGAGAAATAATAAAGTGTTACTTTATCTTATCTTGCTAAACCTCCTTTTATTTTTGCAACATCGGTGTTTCTCTCCTCAAACTCGGTCGTCTGTGTGTTTTCGTGCGGGCTAACCTGGTTCCAGGCTGTGGGTTCCGAGCTGCGACTTGTCCAGTGGGTGTGTGAGGGAGGCCCTGTTGACGCCACAGGCCGTTCCGTTTCTGAAGCTTTCGATCATTCTTTCCAGGGTCTCAAAACTCTGTGCATTGTTTACTGGAGCCCCCTATGAAGACGCACACACACACACACACATCTGATCATCTGGAACCCAATCTTTGGCTTCATTATTTGTTTTATTAGTTTGCCCGCCGATGCCGACCCACCTCGCGGGACCATCCACCAGCTGAGTGTACAAGTCTGTACGTGACCACCAACGGAGTTTTCCTTTGAACACAGAGTTTTATCAAAAATAAAAAAATTATGTTTTCCATTCACATCCTGGGTAGAAAACATGTTTGATTGGTTGAGGTTTTCATTTTTAGGGAGTCACTTTGACCCGAATCTGAATTTAAGGATGATTTTGTGATCTCGGCTGTCACATCCCCTGAGGTGAATTCTGCCATTTATGGGAGACTCAAAATGTTTTCTGTCCCTTGAATCCGGAGCAGGGGTCAGATTTGAAGCCCTATCTCTCAGTGATTAATACAGCTATCAAAATAAGGTCAACTGTTTTGGACGGCTTTGGACATGTATTTTTAGAGGGCTGGTGGTGTCAACCGGGGGTGCCACTTCAAATGGCCTAACATATAATTCAGGACTTTGCAGACGCGGGTATGTTCCCCGAACCAAATTAACCCCAGGTAACACGTGCGTGTCGTTTTTCACCCATACCTTCTTTTTGTTTTTAGGTTCATAATACGATAACTACCTTGCCCATGAGGTAAATGCATCAAGATGCATCACAAAATGGCACAGAATTGTAGTTCTTGTAGTTTCTAGGATTGGGGTTAACGTTAGGGTTATAAACGTTTATTAATAATTGCGCAAATATTACGCAATGTATATAATAATTTGTTTCCGCTCCTGAAGAAGTCACAAGTCTGTATGATATCAATCTTGTTTGAAGAAAAACATGTTTTATTAACATTGGCACGGAGAAGTACTACCCATAATGTTCAGTGTAAGAGCGACATCTCTGATTGGTGGAGCTCATTGTTACCATGGAAATGTTTACCACACTGGCTGATGGGTACACGCAAACGCAAACACTCATGTTCCCCTGGTGAATTAACTCTTTCTGGTCAACTGCAGGCGAGGTGAATCTCTGACCTTTCGGTGCCTGGGCAGAGTTAACTTTTCAGCAGAACCAGTATTTACAATACATGGGTTTGCAGCCAAGGAATATAGCGGAACAATCTTTCTCCGTACTTAATTGGAATTTTAGTGTGCACGCAACCACCTGGCCTGAACCCTCGTTCACAAGTCTCACAATCAGCTACGGCAGAAGAATACTTTGTTCCTCCCACTCGCCTACTACAACCGGAGCGGAGCGGTTTTGCAGAACGTGTCGGCTCTCGCTTTCAGCACGCCCATGTTGGAGAAGCATGGGACCATTTGTACAAATGTACAAAGAGTTTCAGGAGCTTCATTTTTCCATTTTTCAAACACGTTACTGTCTGGGCAATATTTAGAGCGGTCCTGAACAATATTTGGTCATCCCACTTTAGGCACAGGTCATATTCATAACATGTCTTCACAAGCTTCCCTTTAAAGTCAACACTATGAAATTATTTAATCATTAACTATTCAAAACTATGCAAACGCGGATAATTATATCCAGTTAAATTGTTATGAAAAAAAGTTGGACGATCGTACCCCTGGACACGATTCAATAGATTCATTTTTGTGACTATGAGCACGAAAAAGCACGAGACCCGGTTGACTATATACTATACTACACAAATATACTCACATACTCTGTTCTTAATTTTCCTCACTGTGCTGCTCTTACGCCCATATTAATAAAATACTATCTCATTTAATCGAATGTTATTCACTCAAGTTTTTATTTATTTTAAAAAAAAATTTACGGGGGAGAAATTCTGACAAAGGCGAAATTTGACTTAAATCATGCCTGTATGTCCTGGCTTATCAAACTCTGTGTATTATGTGTTGAAGTGAAGACAATTGGCCAACGCAGCTCAACGGGTTCCTCACCTGACGCACAGGCACAAGGCCCCGTCCACGCTGTCGCTGTCCCTCAGCAGGAAGCTGCCCTCCTTCCCAAACTGCTCCAGGAGCCGCTCCGCCCCTTCCCTCCCGATCCCCCCGAAATAGATAGACTGCACCAGTCTGCCTTCTCCCTCCATTTCAGCAGGACGATGGAGAACCTACCAACCTTTCTCCTGAGAACAGAAAAGAAACAAAACAGGAAACAAACAAAAAAACACTTTTTTTGCGCGTGTGGTTTTTTTTTTTTTTTTTTTTTTTTTTTTTTTTAGGGCTGCGTCTATTGGTGTTACTTTCAGGGCACAAAGTAAAAGTTGGCATAAATTCGCACATGCATACTAGAAACCCTTTAAAGGCTACTCCCCTTTACTGAAAATCACGAGATATAAGGGGAAGATTGACAAAAGAAGTTTCATTTTCACGCCGTTAATTCTCGGTTTTCGTTTGGTTCGGGTTTCTCATGTTAAGGGGACCCGGGGCCGCCACCCGCCCCAGGTCTGGAGGGCCACGGGGCCCGTCAACGCCGGCGGAGGTGCCGGACCATGCCCCCACCGCCACCCCTGGGCCCAACAGCACCAAACTTTTAAAGGGAGGCTCACTTTTTCAGTGCTTGTGAACATACATTTGGGTCTCTGGTGGGCCTAGTAACACAACGAGCCGTTCGGATTTGTGTCTCCTTCCTCCGTCAGTCAAGTCCATTATGATTTTCCTCCGCAAATCCTGACGATAACAATCATCGGTTTGTTTTTCTAGGAAGCTGCCGGAGCATCCTGACCCGTGGTGGCCCTGATATCTCGTCTCAGTACCGGCAAAGAGAGACTGGGGACACTGGCAGTGCGCCACGGAGCCGCCAGGGGGCGGTGCAGATCAACAGGGGAAGGACGCACCAGGGGACAGGTTCCCAAACTGTCTACGGCCCATGAAGGAACAGCATTGGGTCTGCAGCAAACTCATTACAAATGATTTACAAAACTTATTTTATTATTAATAGCAATATAAATTGAAAGGGTGATTTCTTTTTTTGTTCTTTGTTTTTTGTTGTGATGCACTTTTTGTCGGCAAGGCCAAGTTAAATGTTATATTTGTGTAGCCTTATTTTGCGCTCAACATAAAGTACAAGGCAGTTCATAACAGGCAGACAAATTGATCACGAATGACTGTAGGTCAATGATCCAAAGTATTACAAGGCCAATGCTGACAACTGCATATTATTTGCATATGGCATATTGTTTTTTTTACATAGTATACAAATGAGCCAATAAAGCAGCTGAAAGTGAAAAAATACATTAAGAGACCAAGAGTGAGAAAAAAAACGTCACAAAAAAAATTTACAACCCCGACTCTTTGTCGGGGTTGTAAATAAGTTATTGGCCTGAGATGGGAACAAAAATACATAAGGAGTGTAATAACGATATAAAATACTAAATCAATCAAAGTACAAAACACTACTACCAAAAAAAAGTGTCAGCCTTCACCACATATATTTGATCTATTCTCCCGCCAGGACACCAGGTTTAACTACAAGACCATATTGGGTTGAATAAGGTTGTGAAATAGTTTTGAATAGTTAATGATTAAGTCGTTTGATAGTGTTGGCTTTAAAGGGAAGCTTGTGAAGGCATGTTATGAATAGGACCTGTGCCTAAAGTGGGATGACCAAATATTGTTCAGGACCGCTCTAAATATTGCCCAGAGAGTAACGTATTTGAAAAATAGAAAAATGAAATTCTATAATGACGGAAGCTAATTATTCTTGAACTAATTTTTTTGGGGTTTTTTTATGGGATATGACAAACAGATTTTCAGGCCTTGTTCTTGGTCGTGCGTCGTCTTATTACATTTAGTCATTTAGCAGACGCTTTTATCCAAAGCGACTTACAATTGTTCAAACACCGACGGACGCAGCCATCAGGAGCAATTAGGGGTTAAGTGTCTTGCTCAAGGACACTACAGCATGCTAGCAGGAGGAGCCTGGGATCGAACCAGCAACCTTTAGATCACTAGACCACCAGCTCTACCGCCTGAGCTACCATCCCCACCTCCTTATAAACGATCTGGTTCTTTCAACCGCCGCGTTTCCATGTGCAGCACAGCAGTAAGTTTGAAGTAATATTTGAATCCGGTCTGGGTTGAAAAAAAGCCCTGAGCCTTCCCTTCACCTGTCTGTGTGCAGACTGCCGGGACATCATAGCTCCTGAAACTCTTTGTACATTTGTGCAAATGGTCCCATGCTTCACCAACGTGAACGTGCTGAAAGCGAGAGCCGACACGTTCTGCAAAACCGCTCCGCTCCGGTCGTAGTAGGCGAGTGGGAGGAACAAAGTATTCTTCTGCCGTAGCTGATTGTGAGACTTGTGAACGAGGGTTCAGGCCAGGTGGTTGCGTGCACACTAAAATTCCAACTAAGTACGGAGAAAGATTGTTCCACTAAATTCCTTGGCTGCAAACCCATGTATAGTAAATATTGGTTCTGCTGAAAAGTTAATTCTGCCCAGGCACCGAAAGGTCATGGATTCCCCACGCCTGCAGTTGACCCAGAAAGAGTTAATTCACCAGGGGAACTTGAGTGTGTTTACATGAAGAACAGGAGCAGCAGAACCACATTTTAGGAGAGGTGATCAAAAAGTCCAATATTTACTGCTTGGACGGCGGAGAAAAAGACAGAAACGGTGACATTTTCATGACTCACGCATCAGCCATGTACTGTAAGCTCTCTGGGTGGACGGAATTGAAATAATGCAAAGTGGGGATGCAACGGTACAGTGCGCTCACGGATCAGTATGTGTCACGGTTTTGGGGCCACGGTAACTGTGCGGTTTTGGCATCTTTATATCGAAGAAAAAGATTGAAAAAAAAAAATGTTTAAGTTAAAAAGGTGTAAAATTTGTTTTTAAAATAGTCTGCCACAAATAAGTGTAACTTCGTATGACTGTGGGTGGAGACGGGGGTTCAAGTTCATTGGTGGGTTGTTATATAATTAGTATATAATATATAAATATAAATATATATAAATATAAAATATAATAAACATAATTAATATTTGAATATACTGTATATATATATATATATATATATATATATATATATATATATATATATATATATATATATATATATATACACACCCATACATTTGGGTCTCTGATGGGCCGACTAACACCTTGCTACCTACCACACCTACTAACACTAGTTTTATCTCCTGTTTCTATTGAAAAGGCTGCATAGTCGAAAAAAAAAAAAAAAATGGACCTCTACTGCAAAAATAGAGAAATGCTGCGCGACCCCGCACGGACCCGGGGCGGCTGACGTGGCCGGCAGAGCCGCAACAGTGGATTCAATAGGGAGGACTTGGACGTGGACTTCTACCGTGATATGGTAATACTGCGGTTCACGTGTGTGGATTGAACCATAGCGGGCGTACTGAAGGGTTCCATAACCATATACCGCTGCAACCAAACTTTATTCAAAATACCACAACATTCT
>NC_137196.1:23802033-23804533 GCF_960531495.2 Zeus faber | reverse complement strand
TAG
Source organism: Zeus faber (assembly GCF_960531495.2). NCBI lineage: Eukaryota > Metazoa > Chordata > Actinopteri > Zeiformes > Zeidae > Zeus > Zeus faber. The sequence continues at coordinate 23,804,530 of NC_137196.1, read as the reverse complement.
AGCGGCAGCGTGCGGCGTGCGGGGAAGAGGGACAATTGATTTTTTTCTTTTTTATTATTATTATGGTGTGGATTTATGTTGCTGCAATACACCTCCACCATCGGCGGCGAGCTGGTTTTGGGAAACGCAGCCGATGATGTCTGTTGTTTCGAGACAGGTCCGAGCATGGCGAGCGAACATTAAAGTGTCACCTCTCACCGCCTCCGTCCTCTCGCCGCGAGAGCGCCGCCGCTCTCAAATCCATAGAGACTGAACCGTTCTCACCGATAACTATTCCATTCTGAGGGGGAGAACGAAAGTGTCTTACCTCCGCAATGAAACGAGCTCTGAGCCCTTTTGCACGGAGGGAGCCCTGTGAGATAACCCGCTGTAGCGCGCACCACAACCGAGGGTCGCTGCCACGTTGCTAATCGGCACGTTCCCCGTTCCCCTCCACACAGCGAAGGTAGAGATTCACGGACACCTCCCGTACACCTTCACCAAATTCGCCTCCTTCGACGGCCGCTAATAATTTGCAGAGATGTTATCGACCAGACACGAGGGGATTCACAGCAGCGTTACGCCCGATAATATAGCGATATTGTACCGCCACTTTGAAATGGTCGCGTTTTAACAAAAATCATATACGCTAAAAACGAGCCGGGAGGGGGCCAGGACCCTACGTCGAATGGCAAAACAATGTCGTAAGCGGCGTCACGAGGCGATATTCGCGCTCCTCTGAATACATTATGCGCTTGCGGTAGGAACCGTCCCATGGCGCTGTGCCGTCCAAACACAATCTACACCAGCAAATATACACACGACCTTGACTCTGGGCCGTGATTGGGTGCAGTAACTACACCGATTGGTGGGTTCACAGTTGACCCAGGTTCCGTTTCGTAAAGTACAGGTGAATACACTGATCTTCAAGCAGTGCCGGACAGCAACATCACCGTCGCTCTAAAACCACTCACAAACAAGGTTTCATTGTGGGTTTATTGAAATGGCAAAGCGCAAAAAAGCCCAAAGAAAATTTGGGCTTTCTTTTTGTTAATTATTGATCGTACATCGTACAGTGGTTGACCATCGTGGATCTAGCAACCCTGATTCATGTACGTCTCAATCTGTAAACCTAAACCCAAAATATGGACAAACATTCCATCATTCCCTTTCTCCTGCAGACGGCTTTGAGTCGGTGTGACCCGTCCCTGATGTCGGTATTACTCTTCCCGCCTGGCGTTAGCATGACTCCATGACACAGAGCCGCTCATCCGTGTCTGCAATCGCATGAAATGTAGCTCATAGTGTAAATTCAGACGGGGCACGGAGTCACACCCGCATGTCATGTGACCTAGCTGTGGGATGACGTGCACAAATCACAACTCTTCCACCCAACAAGGAAGATCATTTCAATCCGCCCCCACAGCCCTTAACGCCGCTGGCCGATGGCCGAATCTTCCCACCTCCACCCGGGCCTCCACCTTCAGCCTCAGAATATAACGCTCATGAAACACCGAATCAGCGTTAGTGCTGTATGCATATCTATATTGATGTATGATTGGGAAACAATAAATTGCTAAAACTTGACAAAGCGATCTCGTCTGAGCTTGTTTTCTTCGGGAACTCGTTTGACGTCATTTGTAAAAAGATTGTTGATGTGTTATGACAATAACTCCTAAAATACCCACGTGTACAATATAGACCGGCTTACCTGTCACAGGTATCTTGGCAATGCCACGCACAGGCAGATTAAAAAACGCCGAGAGTAGGAATCGCATGACAAGGAGAGGATGTTGTCACAAAAAAGAAACAAAGCGGAGAAAAAGTGGAATATGTGTTTGTGTCGTTGGCTTGTTAAAAGCCACTTAGCCAATCTGACTGTCCGCCTGCGCTGCGCTCTAGAATAGCAATGGCCGATTGTTTGAATACCTTATTTCTCCGAAACAGATCAGCAAAATGAGTTTCTGATAAAAAAAGATATTGAGGGGAGAAATAGGCCAGGCAGAGGCTGAATATTGATGCCTTTCTCATCCATAACGGCTTGTTTAGAAGTTCCTTCACAATATTGGGGAGTTCGAAAATAGCCTCGCGCTCCCACGAGACACTGACCATTCGGAGGATATGTAAATCAGGGGGCACGCCGACAAGCTGCAGCTCGTGGTCGGACGAGCGACAGCCACGGCAAGTGTTGTTAACGCTGCGTGTGTGAACGGGCGGAGAAACGAGAGGTCAACTTATGCTTCCTGAGAAAAGCCTTGTAAGGGGCGTAGGTACCTGGACGCACTTGAAAATCACACACGTCCAGGATGGGTAGTCCATTTCTGCCACAAAGTCAGGAGCAAAATGCATCAAAGTCCCCTTCAAGCCTCCTTGAGCCAGCCGGGTATTTCCCCTACAAAGCAGGAAGCGTGGAGGTTTATGAATGGAGCCGGATGTTTATGAAACCCACACACGCGCGCACGCACACACGCACGCACGCACGCGCACACACACACATCTCTGCAAAAATTGAAAGTGA
>NC_137196.1:23724533-23797033 GCF_960531495.2 Zeus faber | reverse complement strand
TGTGTGTGTGTGTGTGTGTTTGGGCGCATGGTGGGGGCGGGCGATGGGGTTGCGTGGCAGGCGACCCGCTGGCTTCCTCCATAAAGAGAATGTTTGGGGATTAGTTTAGAAAGCGTGTATCACTCCAAACAGGGAGCTGAGAGTTTCGCAGTCAAAACATTTGGGACATATTTGCATCAATGTTTCAGAGCCACAACTCTATCAAGCCTTGAAGACCTGTGTGTGTGTGTGTGTGTGTGTGTGTGTGCGTGTGTGCGGGTGCGTGCGTGCCTGTGCGTGTGTGTGTGTGCACCCCACCCGCCCCGGCGTTAATGTTTCATGAAACGGCAGAAGTTTCGGGAGGTGTTGTGCGGTTGTTTATGCCTTGCCGCGTTCCTCTTCCTCTGGCTTTATTCACCAGAGTGTGACCTGTGAGCTCAACGTGTGGCACGAATGTGTGAGTGTGTGTGTGTGTGTGTGTGTGTGTGTGTGTGTGTGTGTGTGTGTGTGTGTGTGTGTGTGTGTGTTTGTGTGTGTGTGGTGTATAATGGCTGGGGCATGGGGGGGCTAAGGGAACCATAAAAGATTCAGCTCCTCTGGCTCTATTGTTGTGGAGATAACAAATGCTTTCCTTTTAGTGATCATAAAAGAGTTATAACTCCTACGACACAACACAGGCTGTGTCCAAGTGTGTGTGTGTGTGTGTGTGTGTACATTTGTATGAATACACCCTTGAATTAATGTGTGTGCATATGTGTGCATGTGTTTTTATATTGTGTGTGTGTGTGTTTGACTGACCTGCGTTTGTGTCAAATTTTACTGTTTCTGTTTCTAAAAAGCTGCACCGAAGCACATTCCTATCAGCTCTGTGGACAATAAAATATTGAGTCCTGAATCTTGGATATGTGCATCGATGTACCCGTACATGTGTCTATACAGTATCAATGTGTGTGTGTGTGTGTGTGTACTTGACGAGCTAACAAGGGGTCAGGACTGGTCTCGGCGAACAGAATGAGGCTGAAATACAATATTGTGCGGCGCCGAAAAATTAAACCTCCGTGCCTGAATGCATGCTGCGGCGGCTCTCTGCCTCCCCGCTGCTCCTCTGGCACAAAGCCATAATCCCGGCACCTGCGACGGAGAATTCTGCAAATTCCAAAATGCGCAAAAGTCGAGCCCTCGCTCCCAAATTGGGGGGGGGGGGCTTGCGCGTACGCGGAGACACGCAGGCGAGGACGGCGGGAAAGGAGAATGCAAAGAAACCGCCGGGCAACCGCACGTGCCCACTGACGTACGCATAGGCATGTGCACGTGCGGCTACACACACACACACACACACGCGCGCGCGCACGCACGCATCTCTATTATGCAGCAGACCTTCACTTCCTCCTCCTGATCAGAGATGTGAATTTCAGAAACAAGATCATATTCCACCTCGCAGAGCGGCGTGGATTTCTAACAGAATGTCTAAACGTGACACACTGCCTTCTCCGCACTTCTTAAGCCTTTGTAACAGTGAATGAATTATAAACAGAGGGAGAGACAATGTGTGTGTGTGTGTGTGTGTGTGTGTGTGTGTGTGTGTGTGCGCGCGCACGATTCTGTGTGTGTGTGTGTGTGTGTGTGTGCGCGTGCGGTGCGTGGCTCCCGCGCATGTACACGCGGGCACACAAGTGTGAGCCACTGAGCACTTCAAACCGAGGGCCTAATCAACCCCCTATTGCCCACCCACACAAAATCTCTCTCTATATCTCTCCCTCTTTCCCTTCTTATCTTACTTTCATTCCCTCGCTCCCTCCTACACAAACTTGCCTTTGCATTCTTCTGCTCTCTCCATCATCCCTAACTCCCTCTGTTCCCCTCTCTCTTGGGTGGGGCGGGACTCGTCGGGAGCTCAGATCTGAGGTCAGCTGAGTGCTGCACGCACACATGCACGCACGCACGCACGCACGCACGCACGCACGCACCCCATCCCCTCCCTTGTGCGTGTGATGGCGGGGAGGGGGCCGCAGGACAGACCGGGCTGATCCGGAGTCTGTTTCCCCCGGGGAGAGGCGGTGACAAGGCCGCCGGCGAACGCCATGACGGCGCTGAAATATTAAAGCTAATGGGATCGCAGGAGGGCGCGCCCCGGATTTGTGCGCGCCGCGCGCACGCGCACACATCTGTGCGCACCTCGGTGTCACCCATAAGTTATAAGTTACGGAGCTGCTCGCAGCAAAGCGGAGCCAACAGGGTGCAATGGAGATGGATAATGCATTACACGCTGAACAACAGCACGGAAGACAATAGAAACAACCCCACTTTGCACTGTGGGAAAATGGCAAGTGGAGGAGGGCGGAGGAGGGGAGAAGCACGCCGAGCCGAGATGGCTAAGATCCCTCTGCTGCCAATAAATATGCACACACACACACACACACACGTAAACACACTCTCTCCCTCGCGCACGCACAAACACACGCACATGCACACACACACACACACACAAACACACACACACACACACACATACGCTTCCTCATGCACACACACAGAGCGGCTTCAAGCCATCGTACACATCGCCTGGAGCACAATACAGCTCGTTAGTGGGAACAAGCTCAAAACGAGTCCCTCTCGCTCACTCACCCTCTCCATCTCTCCAGCAGTTGTCAATGTTATTATTTCCAAATGAATACACACAAATGCGCCGCAGTGTCTGACAGAATATGGTATGAATGTACTCTGTGTGCTATATGACAAATACACTGAGTGAGAAGAAAAAGAGTATTACATGACAAATTCGCAGAGACATTGAGCACAATGATACGATAGGAATGTGGGGGGAGAAGAACATTAGCAACAATTAAATGCCTGTGTGCGTGTGTGTGTGTGTGTGTGTGTTTGTGTGTGAGAGTGTGCATATTGTTTTGCATGCGGGCGCTTGTTAGAAAACACCCACAATCCAGCTTGTTGATAGGAGACCTGCGAGACGCGTCAAAATCACTGTTGCTCGGTGCGGCTCGTAGGCATATGGTTGAATCATAGTTTTCAGTCTCTCTCTCTCTCTCTCTCTCTCTCTCTCTCTCTCTCTCCTCTGTCGCTCTCCGACACGGCGGATGTGGGGACCCGTTGCTGTGAGATATAGACAGAGTGGCGCCCTATCAGAACGGCGGCGGCGTTAATTAAAATCAGACGCTCGCGAGAAATAACTCGAGCTCGTTTCCATCCTCCGTGAGAGGGGGAAAGTAGGCCAGGCTGCCGCGCCGCGCCGCCACCTTCCACGCCCTACAGGGGGGGAATGAGTGACAGCGGACAGCAGCAGATGAGATAGGAGGAGTCGGAGAGAGGGGAGAGGAGCAGGGAGGGAGGGGAGGGAGGGTCTCCGTTGTTTCTTCCTCCCGCGCCCCGCCAGCGCCTCACCCCCACCCCACATCCGCTCCGCCCTCATCTGGCCTCACCCCGTTCCAGGTGTCGGTCGGACGGGTGACCTTTCCTGCGTCACCTCGGGGGTCCGGGGCGTCGGAGGTGGGGGCGCGACTTGCGGCGCTTCGGCCCCGTGGAGCACAGGCGGCGCTTTCGTGATCCCGGAAAAGGGAGGCGGCGAGAGCGAGAGAGAGAGAGAGAGAGAGAGAGAGGGAGAGAGAGAGAGAGAGAGAGAGAGAGAGAGAGGAAGTGCCGCGCATTAGGAAACTCTGCATGAGGTGCCGCCGTCCCCGGGTTGGCCGCACAACCTCGTTTGCATAAGCTGCCTTTTATTCTGGCGACGTGCGTGCACACAACCACCTACAACAAATGTGCCAACGCACATATGTGAGCTCCCACCAGCCCTCAGGGTGACACATGCACGCGCGCGCGCGCACACACACACACACACACACGCACACGCACACGAACGCACACACACACACGCGCGCACACCTCATTTCCTCAAACCTTTCTATTTTTCTCTATTCCTACTGAAATGCAAGCCAAGCCAAGGCTCTTAGGGGAGCAGCCTATTTATGGGGAATAGTTCCATATTTCATCATTCAAATACGTTATTCCTGTGCCCTAGGACAATTTGCTATGTATTAGTGAGCATTCGCTATGGGCCTCCGCTGCCAGAGACAGGAAGGAAATGGGCTTTTTCTCGCCCCTGCATCGGAATTCATATTGATGCGCGGCAACAGTGGCAAGGAGTGGAAAAGGTCAATTTGAGACTGTCAAAGAGGATGTCCTGGAATAGGAATATATTTTCCCTGATGGGCAATGGCAATTTTTTTTGGATATGACATTGTCCGATTCCACCGATTGCTTGTATCTTTGCATATACAAAGAAATTTTGCGAAAGGACAACACTGTCTTGGAGGGACCACAACAACAACAACAACAACAACAACAACAACAACAACAACAACAACAACAACAACAAGGAGGCACGGCGTGGGGTCATGTAGAACAGTGATTCTCAACCTTTTTTACATCCAGGACCCCCGATTTGACACATTAGACAACGATGATAAGAAGTCTCTGGGACCCCCATATGTGAAAAATTTTATTATGAGGCATGATTAAGTTCCCGCTTCCATGCCTTTCTATCCCATAGTTAGGGCGATAACGGCGGGGACCCGGCTCCAAACAGTCCTCATGGTACGTTCTCTAATGGTGCCGGCGTCACGTAAATGAAACAATGTTGAAGTTTAATGATTCATCATTGTGCGGACCCCACATCAAGAACCACTGGTATAGCAGATAGAATGTGAGTTGAGAAAAAAAATATATATCTGATGTCCCAGAGGCATTGTTAAAGCATGGGCACTTCATCAGTATACTTGATATTGTGATATGACCATAGATATTATCATTTTGTAATACATCTTAAACATATCGTCCTTACAGGCTGCCTTACAGTAAAAGTGACCCAATTTTCCGAATCCGTCAGACTGTAGAGTAAAAGGAACAAAGGACGCCTCGTGCTTATTTCGTATGTGCATACATTATAATCCGTTGAGATGGATTCACCTGTTCTTTTGCGGGGTGATTTCCTCCAGTGTGGAACCGACCGCTCCGAATGAAGCGGGTCTGGATCACGGGAGTGAAAATGATGGACCCCTTCATTTCCAGAGATGATGAGCATCCCCTTAACGACCTCCCATGTGTCTCAGTCAGAGGATCTGGGTCGTGCTGGGAAGCTTAGCCGACCGCTCATCTGTCTCGTTAGGGCCCGGGCCCGCTTATAGCCCCGTTTGGTCCACGGGGGGCTCGGGGGGCCACAATGCGGCCCCCGCTGCTTGGCCCCATTCGGCACCGTTTAGCGCGGAGAGCCTTTCTGATGCCTTTATGTTTGTTGAGTGGAGTCTGCGCAGAATGGCACAGCACGGTCCTGATGTGGCTCATTAACCCTTTAATTTACACCTGCCTGGTGCATTCCAGCCCCAGTCCCTTTATTCTGCCTTTATTCTGCCTGAGAGTCCTGACGAAACAACGGCGAACCGAATCCCATGCCCCACGTATTTTATTCTAGTATCAATTTTGTTATTTATTTAAATTCCTGTCCGTATGGACTTTTCTTTAGAAAAAAAAAAAAAAAAAAAAAAAAAAAAGGAACTTATAAATAAGCAATGAAGCCCGCTGTTCTGTCTATTTAAAAAATCCAGCACGTCACGTTTCACATCTCACGTTTCACTTGTAATGAGAATAATGACGGGAAAAAATGCGTGGAAATGTGTTGGAAAAGGGCGTCTGTGGTATGGAAAGGTACATACTTGAAAAAAAAAAAAGAATCATTTATATATATATATATATATATATATATATATATATATATATATATACTGTAAAACTAAAATCGGTATGTGAGTTTTAGATAATGGTTGGAAATTCCACACCAAGACAAAATAAAAAGCCAGGAAGCTTTTTTCCTCGTTAATGAATGGAAACATCAGTGCGTGACAGCTCCTCTGACGGCTCACTTAACCTCCTGATGTATGTAAAGCGCCCGGGTCCCTTTCAGCCGCCGCCCGCACCGCGTGGCCCCCCGCGTCTCCCCGATCTCCGCGCCGCGCTCCGCGCAGCGAGAGCCCCGCGGCGCCGCGCACCTAATTGTCCTCGTTATTGACAGCCCGGTTCCGGTGCGTTTAGTGATTTTCCACTGGTTCGGCGGTTCAGCGAGGACATCTGCGGGGGGTCAGGGGTGAGGGTGACCCCGGAGCTGCGTCCATCTGCCCCGCAAACAAACACCTCCAGCAGCCCGGGCACGCAACACACACGCACGCACGCACGCACACGCACGCGCACACACACGCACACACACACACACACACACACACATTTTGAGGCAAAAAAAAAAAAAAAATCGAAACAACAAGCTGTTTTAAAGAAGGAACACCAATTATGAATAAATGATAACTTGATATTTCTTTGAGCAACGCAATAGGAGGCGCGTGTTGCAGAAACGAGAAGCCGCACCATGGCTCTGGGGCTAATAAAGTCCATGATAATAATGACGCACAACGCGGTTCCCTCCACCCGGGTTGTTGGCCCAAAGCGTGCACAGCCTGACTGTGGCACTCACCGCTTCAAAAAGAATATCGCACTGAATCTAGGACACGGACTTGAAGCGGCAACTTCGAGATAGTTTCCTAATCCTCTAATCTTTTTTTTTTTTTTGGGGGGGGGGGGGGGGGGTGACTCTCACATGCGTTCATAAACTCAGTGGATTTCTTTAAACAGCCAGTTTAAAGAAAGCTCTGTTGTGGACGCTTGTGAAGCCCGAAACCGCAGGCGTCCCGACATGAAATAAGAGCTGGAATAATCAGTTCAACAATCTCAGCGCCGTCGTCGTTCAAGGTTAGATTGAGAGCAGAGGCAGGGCTGGCAGATTTAGGACCAGACACAGAGAGAAATCATTGATTTTCCAATATTCCTGGATCCTAACCCCCAAAGCCTCGTTTCCTCTCCCTGAATTGCCCCCTCCCCCCGGGGATCACTAACGTGTTATCTTATCTTGTGTTATATCGACAGATGATAAAGTTTTCTGTCCCTAAATGACACGGCTTTCAATCATCCTTCCATTACAGAAATAAAGTAATGACGTGTTAAAATTGCATTATCTTGCTTTATGGACAGTGATGTGTGCATTTGTATACATATATATATATATATATATATATATTTCACTGTCAAATCTCATTCATAAAGTCCCGTGTGAGTCGAATGAAATTGCCCACCACTAGATCCCTGCTTCTCGGATCATAAACTTGATAGTGCGAGTCAGTCTCTGATTGGGAAATGGTTTCACGTAACAATGGCCAGAAGCTGCACTCGAACTCCAAAAAAGCCTCAAATCCACGAAAAAGCGTGCGTCTGCCTCCCTGATCTGGGGAGGTTTTAAAGGCCTAATGAGGGGGACGTTAACGTCGGCTGTAATGTGGATATCGGTGAGCGGCATTCGTTCAAATAATCAACTTCCGGTCCCATTCCTCCTCGTCAGTCACTCCGTTTCGGCCGTTGTTTTTCGCTCGCTCGCCCCCTTCCCGATAGGGTCATCTGTTGCCGCCACTCCGGGGGCTGGGAAGGGGGCCGCCGACGCCCCCACCGCCCCCTCCGCCCCGCCCGCCAGACACGGCGCGAAAGGGCCCTTGCTCCGGCGGAACGAAACCCAGTTTAGCCCACTCACTGCGTTTGTTAGCCCCGCAGAGACCCTGAATATAGAACAGCCATTCCATCTAATGAGGCAGAACTTCACGACTGCCTCCCTAAAACTTTGTCAGCCTTCTGTTCTCCGGCAACAAAGGCAGAATTTTAAAGTTTCACCCATTTCTTTTTTTTTTTTTTCCTTTTTTTTTTTTTTACCCCCTCCACAGTGACACACAAACTCTTCAAGATGAATCGGAGCGCGGGCTCCCCCCCCCCCCCACTCCCTGTGACGTGAGACAAGTGTTGCAAACAAAGATGCTTATACGCAGAAATAGGGCGCTTAGACGGGATGAGCGATCAAGAGCAAACCCCCTCCACAGGGAGAGCTTTGATGGTGCGGAATTGTAGTTTTATGAAATAGCCTACATTTTGCTTTGTGTCGAGGGTCTGTAAGAAATTGGCAATGCAGAATGTTTTCCTCCACTTTATATTCTAATCTATGAGGAGCCTTCCCAGACTCAACACTCATTTGACTATTTCTCATTTACCGTGAGCAAAGATAATTGGGTGGTGTCTGCTGTTTGCGTGCCCGCGAGTGTCTGCGTGCGTGTTTGTGTTGACATAGCGAGTTTATTTTCCTGATGGCAACGGAGGAGGATCCTTTGTACCTTTGTATTTGAAGTAATTGCTCGACAACAATCACACGTTGTCTTTTTCTTTTTTTCTTTCTTCCTCCGCGTTTGTGATCAATACATGAAGGCGGCGTTTTTTTGTGCATTAAACGTTCCGCACGAAACCCGGTCCGGGGTGTTTTTCAACGAAGACAAGAGCACTTGTCGTGCTGCATCGCGGCCCGAGCCCCCCCGGGTCGGACGGTCATGCAGACCCGTGAGACGCGGGCGTGCGTGGCAGGACGCCTCAAGCGGCGCTCTGTCCTGGTGAAAGTTCGGCCCTTCGGGAGGATGCGGGAGACAGTTTTGTTCCGAGGAAGATCGCTTACTTTGGGAGCGCATTGTCTTCGCTGGTGCAGCTCCGCCTCATTAGGCCTCCCATGGCCTGCGTGAGCAATCCAGGCTGGGCTGCTGAAATATTGATTAGAGCCTATAGTGTGGGGGGGGGGGAGAGATATTACATTTATTTATTTATTTATTTATTTATTTATTGTGTGTGTGTGTGTGTGCACGGCATTTTGTTGCATATAGACAATTTGTTGCATGAAGTTATTTCTCTTCAGCGGGTGTTTACCCCCACAGGAAAACAGAGCCTTTCCTTCAAAGTCCCCCTGGCACAGGCTGAGGGGACACACTGATCGCATAATGCCACGTTTGTGTGCATGTGTGCCTCTGCATGCCTTTCTGGCTGCAAGTGTGTGTGTGGCGTGTTTGTGTGCGTGTGTGCGTGTGTGTGTGTGTGTGTGTGTGTGTGTGTGTGTGTGTGTGTGTGTGTGTGTGTGTGTGAGTGTGTGTGTGTTGGTTTGTGGGGATGTTGGTTGTGTGCGTCTAGAATGGGGGAGGTTACAGGGTGTCTTTGCGTGGATGTGGTTGTTTGTGTTGGCGGTGTGTGTGTGTGTGTGTGTGTGTGTGCTTGCGGGCGTGCGCGGGTGTGCGTGCGTGTGCTCACCGAGGGGGTGTCCCCTCGTATTATGCATTGCTTTTTATGGGGCATGTGCCGCGCCGTTCAAAGAGAATTGCATAGTATTGTTTATGGAGGGTGACTCCATAAATAGCACCTCCTTAACAATGCTCTTCTAACTGGAAACCACACCAGTGGGCTGAGGCCAGAGAGTCTTATTTCACCTGTTAAATCCTCCAGAAGTTACCTTTATGCAGCTCAGTGATCTGCACAGAACTCTGTAGCGGCTAACAGTGCTATAGTGTGCTACATAAAGCAGGAGTAGTAGGACAAAATATGGAGAAATGGGTTGAAAAGAGGCATTCCGAGCAATAGAAGAAAAGCGAGAGCAGGACAGAGGTAGATAGAGAGGGAGGAGGAAGAGAGAGAGAGAGAGAGAGAGAGAGAGAGAGAGAGAGAGAGAGAGAGAGCGGGGGGGGGGGGCGGGGGGGCGGGCGGTGTAGGAGGCGAAGAAAGAGATGTTTCATGTTTCACAGTGAGTGGGAGATGAAGTGTTGTTGAGCTGTCATATAGGTGTTTTAAGAGCCCTTTCCACCCAGGTTGCTAATGCTCTCCGCCATTGCACCCGAATTTGAAGGGCGAAGACGGCTGCAAAATGACGGAAATGTGTCCCAAAATTCGCCATTCAGGACAATGTGGGGTAAAGTAAAAAATAAATAAATAAATAAATAAATAAACACTCGGTGACAGCCTGTGGAACGCAAATAATATTTCTCGTTTGTGCGTCTAGCGTCCGCCTTGATGAGCCCGGCGTGGGGGAAAGTGAAGCTCAACACTTCGGCTGAACCCAGTCTGCATATTTCACTGCTTATTATCGACTTCATTTCAACTAATGAATAAGCAATCAATTGAACGGTGGAAAAAAAAAAAATGCAAAAAAATAAAACATAATGCACAGGCTTTCTTGTGCGTCAGTGTTTCCACGTGTTTTAATGTAGTGTGGGGCCGGGGCGGGCGGTGGTGATGCATAACTTTACATGAGTGATATCCAGGCGCCTGCCGTTCCCTCCCTCCAGTCCTCTTAACTCATCCACCCCATCTGTTCATCCAAGCAGGGCCCAATCTGGCTCGCTCAGGCTACATCAGGTGTGTGTGTGTGTGTGTGTGTGTGTGTGTGTGTGTGTGTGTGTGTGTGTGTGTGCGCGCGCGTGCGTGTGTGCACTGTGCACAGACGCGCCACCGCCACCCTCCCAAACAGACCCAACCGCACAGCCTTTTACTAGCTCTGAAAAAGACGGTCAACATTTTGCATTCGCAGAGCGTCCTGGACAGACACAGACCTCCCGGATACAAGTGTCGAACCCCCTCCGCCATATTCTCTCCCCGGACTTACGCGGGGTGCCTGGGTCGGTCCCCGCTCGACTATAACTTAGCCCCGGCGCTTCCATTCAGAGCGCGGACGTGTGAATCTTTATGTGCGCCCTCCCTGACCTCCCCCTGAATCCCGCTCCAGAATGCCGGCGGAGGCAGGCGGGGAAGCGGCGAAAACAAAGGCGCGATGAGATTCAAAGCGGGCGTAAACGGGAGTGAAAGGGAGGAGGGTGGACGTGGTTACGGGGGCAGGGGGGGTGGGGGGGTGGAAAGGGGAAGATACCCTTTAAATCATCGTTGGAAAGTCATTAGAAACCTGGCGGGGCTGGCCGCACAGATTGCCCGCTCCGAAAGCACAATACCGGTAATGAAGTGGAAGCGGAGTGGGAGTGTCGGGAGACGGATTTCTTTGCGCCACTTTCACTACTGCCCCTAAACTTTCCCCTCAATCTGTGTGCGGCGTGTAAAAAGCCGTATTCATGAGATGTTAACCGTTTTGTTTGGTCGCGAGGAATTTATTCAAAGCGCTGCGGCGATCGGCGACAGATGGGCCGCGAGGTGATGGACCGAGGGGGGAGAAGTTAACTAAGTGAGAAAGGGGGGGAAAATGAAAGAGCAACTGGACGTGGGCAATGTGGGGAGGCTCCGGTGCCTCGCGTGCCCCGCCGTTCTGGTTCAAACGAGGCCGCTCCGCCGGCGGAGGAAAGCGCTGAGACTCTTCCCTGGAGTTACGGTAGAAGTACGCCCGACGCAACACGCCTCCGGCGGAAGTGAAGGTACCGCGTTGACGTTTCCACGTCAGTAAAAGTGTATAGGCAGTGGCTCTTAAAAGAGCGTATTAAAAGTAAAAGTACTTGTATCCAGTATCCAGTGTCCATAACAGTCTGTGGAGTGAGTCAAAGAACCTACTGCACCGTGCATTTTTTATTTTTTATTTTTCTTTCCCTGCCGATGAGTGCTCGCATGTCCTGATCAAAATTTACGAGGGTAGAGACCGGAAGAATCGTTGATGAGCCATCTTAAAGAAGCAATTCGATAGACGCAGTGTTTATGTTGGTTTTATTTACCCTGTGTGACCCAGATCTAATAAGACAAGCCACACCCCCCTCCTCCACGTTCTATCAGTTTACACTGAGTTGTTTTTACTCTAAAAACCAAGCGCAGAGTGACGGAGTGAGAAATGCAGTGGGGGATAAGGGTATTGTTATTTATTTGTCGGAAAGCGGCGGGGGTAAAGGGTGAGAGTCTCCGAACGTGCTCAAGTGAGTACAGCCACTTGGGGGAAGAAATAAAAAATAAAAGGGGGCCTACTTAAGTAAGTGACCGTGATAGGGCACAACAAGCCCGTCGCTGTTGCCCCGAATGACTATTTGGGTCAGACAATGCTCTGCCCTCGCGCCACAAGCTCCGCCGGCCTAATAAGCCCCGGCAGCGTTTCAGCGTGTATTTAATTCCGGTAGCAAGTTGGGAACCTCGCCGCGGGCCAAGGAGGGCACCGCCAGGGTTAAATATCACCCCCTTGCACGGGGTGGGGGGCTCCTGAAGACCTCTCACTTTTTTTTTTGTTGGGGCGGTTGGGGGGGGGGGCTGTGCTTCACTTTTCTCACGTGCGTCCCCCTCTTCATCATATCTGTCATTGGGTTCGGGGAACGGGCCATTACGCAGAAGGGCCCCCGAGTGCCCGAGCTCCTCCAGTGGAGAGGCTGTAATTGGATAATTAGTGCTGGGGACTAATTAGGGTGGGGCGCATGTGATGGCACGAGAGTTGAGCAGAGGTTAGGGTGTGTGTGTGTGTGTGTGTGTGGGGGGGGGGGGCGAACGGGGACCCTGCGCGAACAAGTCGGAGATCGATGATCTGAGTCCACCCCCACCGCCTCACCCCTCGCTTTCTCACCCCCACCACCACCGCCCCCACCGCCACCGCCGCTTATCAGGCGGACAATGGAGGCCAAATCGCCGATTTCCATCTCAATGAGTTAAGCCGCGACAAGAGGCAGGGATCGGGCGACCAGCTCCAGACCCCAAACACCCAACGACCACGAGAGCAAATGGGACAACAATGCTGGGGGGGGGGGGGGGTGTCTCCAAAGATTTCGTTGTTTTTTTGTTTTGTTTTGGGGGTTTTTTTCTCCAAGAAAATGCTAATACATGGTGAAGAATGGAGGGGATTTCGGGGTCTCGCGCTCTCTCTCTCCCTAATTCCACTATTGTTGGACTCGCGTGCAGACGGGTGAGATTGACACGACAGTCACGTGAGGGAGCCGCGGTCCGAGGCGCGGAGGAAAAATCCGTCTCACGTCGTGAACGTCTCCTTCCGAACTGCTCCCTCCACACACACACACACACACACACACACACACACACACACACACACACACACACACACACACACGTGCACGCACGCACTCGCGCGCGCGCACGCAGCAGATCCCTGCGCGCGCAATCACCCCGCGTGCTCTCGCGCACCCGCCCGCACCCCCATAATCCGCAACGGCGCGCGAGACTCATCATAAGTGAAGCCTAATTTGCTTTTGATTGCTCCCTCCCTCCCTCCCTCCCTCCCTGTCTCCCTCTCTCTCTCTTTTTCTATCTGTCTCCCCTTCTCTCTCTCGCTCTTTCTATCTCTCCTCCCTCTCTCTCTCGCTTTCGATCGCTCTCCCCTCTCTCTCTGTCTCCCCTTCTCTCTCTCTCTCTGTCTCTCTCTCTCTCTCAGTCCCCCTCTCTCTCTCTCCCTATATATCTCTCCCTCTCTCTCTCTCGCTCTCCCTCTCTCTTTCTATCTCTCTCCCCCTCTCTCTCTGTCTGCCCCTCTCTCTCTCTGCCCCCCCTCTCTCTCGCTCTATCTTTCTATTTCTCCCTCTCTCTCTCTCTGTCTGCCCCTCTCCTCTCTGTCTCTCTCTCTCTTTCTATATATCTCCCCCTCTCTCTCTGTCTCTCTTTTACTCCCCCCCTCCCTCTGGCGCTCTCTGTCTCCCGCCTCCCTCCCTCTCTCTCTCTCTGTCTCCCCCTCTCCCTCCCTCCCTCTCCCCTCCCTCGCTCTCTCCCTCTCTCTCTTCCCCCCTCTCCCCTCTCTCTCCTCTCCTCTCTCTCTCTCCCTCTCCCTCCTCCTCTCCGCGTGAGAATGCTGGATGCCATTCGGAGCCAGAGAAACCAATTCAAATGAAGAAATGAGGATAAAACTCGGCGGTTCTCACGCAGCAGAATAAACTCCCACCCGCCGCGACCACTGGATTCACAACAAACGCGCTTTAAAAAAATAATAATAATTATAAACCCGTAAAGTTAATGAAGAGCCGTCGGATGGAACACAAGGTTCCACTCGCGTGGGTGCACAGCAGCGGTCAGGTGGCTGCGTTTTGACTCTGTGGCAGATGGGTTCTTTATAGCACATGCCAAGTGATATTAGGTTCCCTCCGATGGCAAGTGTTGTCCTTAGAAAGCTGAATGGGTCTCTCTCTCTCTGTGTGTGTGTGAGACAGAGAGAGAGTTCGACAGAGAGAAATAGAAAGGGGGGGGGGGGTAGGGGGGTGATGGAGGGGGGCCCCTTAGGAAAGAATGAGATAATCTCTTGAAGAGCCGTGACGGGGCCCAGGCCGTTTTTCTAAATGTATTTTAATAAGAGGTACTCTCATGTCCGGGGCAATTCATCTCCCATCTCTGCTCCAATGAAAGGAGCCGTGGCCGGGACGGGGGCAGGTCCGGGCGGCGGGGACAAAGGCCGCATGTGGCTCCGGCTCATTATGCCGCAGTTTAGGCGGAGGGGCTGCCGGGGAGCAGCGGGGGTGAGGGTCCCCGTAGGCCGGCTCAGAGGCACAATACAGCCGCGGACGGCTGCAAAGGGAGACCCTGCCACGCCATTATACCGTGGCACCACTAACGAGGGCTTCATACGCCTTTGATATAATCTCACTTTTGAAATCTTGATAAACCCCCCCCCAAACCCCCAAATCCCATTTGTAACGGGTGTGTGTGTGTGTGTGTGTGTGTGTGTGTGTGTGTGTGTGTGTGTGTGTGTGTGTGTGTGTGTGTGTGTGTGTGTGTGTGTGTGTGTGTGTGAACGCGCCGTCTCCATGCAGTCTTCACCTGCGCCACTCTGTTGCAGGGAGGCCGGGCATGGGAGCTGACACGCATGTTAAACCAGCAGCTTTAATTAAAAACGTAAAAAAAAAAAAAAAGAATAATAATAAATCCACTCTCCCGCTCACACGACGTCTCGTGAGCCGATCTGAGCTCAGTTCCAAAATCGCTGTTCGAGTGGCTGGAGATGGAGCGGATAGGCCCGCGGTCATTTCCATTCAGTCAAATATGATCCGACGGGCCAACAATTAGTGGATTACAACACACCGGGGGGATGAACGGGAGATATCTCGAGATATTTATGGAAAGTATGAGTGGAAATAAAAGGAGGAATTGAATGGTGCTCTTGCCACCAGTTCATTCTACTGGGGGCGGGATTAAAACCCAACCGCCCCTTACCGCTTAGAACTTTACCATCACTTATGATTTATTTTCAAACCCCGCATCCCTCTCGCTCTATGGGATGTAAAGGCCTGGCTGAAGGGCGCGCGGCGGAGCGGACGGGACACATCACGCCATCATGCCCGTTATGGAAATATGAACAACAAACGGCGTTAATTCCACGACGCACGAAGCGTGCGCGGCGGCGGCGGCG
Organism: Zeus faber; assembly: GCF_960531495.2. Classification (NCBI taxonomy): domain Eukaryota; kingdom Metazoa; phylum Chordata; class Actinopteri; order Zeiformes; family Zeidae; genus Zeus; species Zeus faber. The sequence goes on along the minus strand of NC_137196.1, from coordinate 23,781,843 downwards.
GCGGCGGCACCGTGTTCCACCGCGAACGCGGACGCAGCCTCCTCCCGCCGGAGCGCTTTGTCCTTTGGCTCGGGGACACTGCGCATCCCCGCGGCCCCCTCCCCACCCCCTGCGGCGCCGCGGCCGACTCGTTTAACGGCCCGCGGAAGAACAAACACGCGGTGGAAAGTGTCGCCGTATTAAATCAAGCCGCGGGGGAGGGGAGGCGGGAGGGGGTTATGCCCGTGCACGTTTCCTGGTGCCAAGTCTCCGCGCACAGTCCAGGAATCTCTAAACAGGCTTAGAGGTCTTTCCAGAAGCCGCCCGTCCCCGCGTCCCGGCAGCTGATTGGTCGGAGGGCGGCTCATTTGCATCCCGCGCGCCTATATAGCCCCCCGCCACTGCAGCCCTCGCGCGACTTGCGGGCGGAGAGCGGAGCGGAGCGCGCGCGGCGTGGAGTGGAGTGGAGTGCGCACTGTGTGAACTCAGGGAATATCAAATGTAGGGTGAAGCAACGAGGCGAGGAGAGTTGATCACCAACGGGACGAATTGAAGTTGGGTTTTTTTCCCCCCCAACTTTTCACTGAAAGTTAGTTCTCTTTTTTTTGTTGTTGTTGTTGTTTTTCTTCCCCCTCCACAGTGGACAGTTTCCCCCCTAATTGTTTTGAGGCAGGGGCGTCAGGATGGGAGGACCGGGCCGGACCGCGCTGGTGCTGCTGCTGTGCGTGTCCATCGCCAGCCTGGCTGCAAAGACGGCCAAATATCAGACTTTTGAAGAGGACGCTCCGGGGACGGTGATCGGGAACTTGGCCAAGGACACGTCCTCCGCCGCCCCTCCGCCGGGCTCCAGGACCAATTTCCGAATGATGAAGCAGTTCAACTCGTCCTTCATCCGCCTGCGGGAGAGCGACGGGCAGCTGATCGTCGGGGAGCGGATCGACCGGGAGAGGATCTGCAAACACACCCTGCACTGCCTCATCGCCTTCGACGTGGTCAGCTTCTCCAAGGAGCAGTTCAAACTCATCCACGTCGAGGTGGAGGTCAAGGACATCAACGACAACTCCCCCGAGTTCCCCCGGAAAGAGTCGAGTCTGGAGATCTCCGAGAACACGGCGGTGGGGACGCGGATCCCGCTGGACTTTGCCGTGGACGACGACGTGGGGGCGAACTACATCCAGAGCTACCAAATCTCCGTGAACAGCCACTTCACCATCGACGTGCTCAGCAGAGCCGACGGGGTTAAATATGCGGAGTTGGTGCTCATGAAGGAGCTGGACCGGGAGACCCAGGCGTCCTACGCACTGGAGCTGGTTGCTATGGACGGCGGCAACCCTTCCCGAACCGGGACGACGCGCATCAACATCAAGGTGAAAGACTACAACGACAACAGCCCGGTGTTCGACCGGAACAGCTTCTCCGTGGACCTGCCCGAGGACGCGCCCGTGGGCTTCCTCCTACTGGATCTGAACGCGGAGGACCCGGATGAGGGTCTGAACGGGGAGGTGGTGTACGGGTTCGGCCACCAGGTGCCCGCCGAGATCCGGCAACTTTTCAGAGTGGACCGCAAGACCGGGCGCCTGACCCTCGAGAGTCCGATCGACTTCGAGAGCAAGAACACGTACGAGTTCGACGTGCAGGCCACGGACCTGGGTCCGAACCCGAGCCCGGCCATCTGCAAGATCGTCGTGCAGGTGCAGGACGTGAACGACAACGCGCCGGAGATCTCCATCACCCCGATGACCTCCATCACGGCGGGCATCGCGTACATCACCGAGGCGGCGGCCCGGGAGAGCTTCGTGGCGCTGGTCAGCACCTCGGACAGGGACTCCGGAGCGAACGGCCAGGTGCACTGCACGCTGTACGGACACGACCACTTCCGGCTGCAGCAGGCGTACGAGGACAGCTTCATGATCGTGAGCACCAGCCCACTGGACAGAGAGAAGATCCCCGAGTACAACTTGACCGTCGTGGCGGAGGATCTGGGCTCCCCGCCGTTCAGGACCATCACCCAGTACACCATCCGTCTGACGGACGAGAACGACAACGCGCCCGCCTTCAGCAAGCCCGTGTACGAGGTGGCCGTGGTGGAGAACAATGCGCCGGGCGCGTACATCACCACCGTGGTGGCCAGGGACACGGACCTGGGGCAGAACGGGAAGGTCAGCTACAAACTGGCCGACACCTACTTCATGGGCTCCCCCATCTCCACCTTCGTGTCCCTGGACCCTGCGAGCGGCTCCCTTTACGCGCTGCGCAGCTTCAACTACGAGGTGATGAAGCAGATGGAGCTCCGCGTCACGGCCAGCGACTGCGGCTCCCCGCCGCTCTCCGGCAGCGCGAACCTCTACGTGAGGATCGTGGACCAAAACGACAACTCCCCGGCGATCACCCAGCCGGCCCTCAACAACGGCTCCGCCGAAGTTCTGCTGCCCCGGGACGCGCCGACCGGCTACGTCATCACCCACGTGGAGGCGCGGGACGCGGACGAGGGCGTGAACGCCGAGCTGTCCTACGGCCTGGCCACCGGGGAGCCGTCCGTGTTCTCCGTGAACAGAGCCACCGGGGAGATCTACCTGAACCAGGTGCTGAGCCACGACGTGGACGAGACGCTGAGCGTGACCGTCACGGTGAGCGACAACGGGAGGCCCGCGCTCACCTCCACGGCCACGCTGCACTTCCTCGTTGTCGCGGGCGCCCCGCCGAGCGACCGCGCCGTGTACCGGGCGGACGGCGGCGGCGACGAGGCGCACGCGCAGTGGGACCTGTCCGTGGTGATCATCGTCGTCCTCGCGGGGAGCTGCACGCTCCTGCTGCTGGCCATCATCCTCATCGCGACCACCTGCAACCGGCGGCGGCAGGACAAGAGCGGAGAGGACAGCGACTCGTACGGGGAGAAGGGCACGCTGGAGCGGAGCAGGAACCACGCCGAGAACCCGCTGCTGCCGATCCACGGGGCGGCGGGCGGGGGCGGCTTTGACGGTCACTCGTACACCAGTCAGCCGGGTGGGTTCGCCTCAGCTCACCCCGGGGGCAGTGACGTGTGCTCGGCCTCTGAGGACGGCAGTGAAGTGCCCTGCGTGTACGACTCCGACAACAAGCCTCGAGGGAATAAACATGAGGTGAGTTTTAATCGAAGTGACCCGTGCTTAATGGGTGGTGGGAATGCACTCCAGAACACGAAGAAACCCAGTGTTCTCATAGTGATATTAACCTGTGATCTGTCCATCTTTTTTTCCACCTCCCAGGGTTACTCCACCCTGCCAGGCTATGGGAACAGCAAGGAGGCGGTAAGACCCATCACCATTTGGAAGGGGAACTCCTACACCACCATCTCAGCCAGGGACCCGGCCTTCAGTGGCAAAGACAGTGGCAAGGGAGACAGTGACTTCAATGACAGCGATAGTGATGTCAGCGGAGACACTGGCTTAAAGAAGGATGCTGCGGCAGTCCCACCCATGGGCGGCCAAAACGGTAAGGACAAGACTGCCATGAAAAAAGGGACATGATGGATGGCCACGGTGTTGGCGTCTGACTTTCATGGTGACTTTGAAGACAACTGACTGTGTTTTTTCTCTCCCCCTGCCTCCCTCCCCCTCAGGTCTGTGGGCGTGCACCAGCGAGTGCAAGGTCCTGGGTCACTCCGATCGCTGCTGGAGTCCGTCGGCGGTCCGTGCCAACGCCGCGGCCTCGCCTGGCATCCCCCCCACCCCGACTTTGTCCTCCTTCAGCAGCCTGCCAAAGACAGCGTCCCTGCCCCGGGACCCCCATCGCAGGGACAACTACTACCAGGCCCAGATCCCCAAGACGGTGGGCCTGCAGAGTGTGTACGAGAAGGTGCTGCACAGAGAGTATGACTATGTTCTGGTGACTCCACCCAGACCCGTACGGGTGCAGGAGATCAGTGACACCTCCATCCCTGTCTTCATGCCGACCCCGACGCACTGCCCTAACAATGAAGTCTAATGCATACCCACACTCACTCAGACACTATATATATATATATATATATATATATGTATATGCACATATATAATCACACATACATGCAATCTTGAAAAAAACTGTGTTGAAAATATTATTTATGAACTATTGACAATGAGAATCAAATGTAAAGAATCATATACAGGTATTTGTTTCTGTGCAAATTGTGTATATATGAGTTTCTATCCTTAATATTTGTGTAATTTACATTTTTTTAATGTTTTAAATGTAAAAGCCACATTCATAGTCTACGTTACTTCAAGGACTTTGCTGGACATAGATTGTATAATATGCAAGTTTTTGTAAATAGAGAATTTATTTTTTATAATGGTAAGAATCAAAAATGAAATATATGTAAATATGAATTGTAATTATGCATCTTAAGGCATGCTTACTATTTAAAATGGCTTTGGGAACTATATTCAGTTTGAAGCCACTGACCCCTGCGGTGTATCAAGTTGATAAAGGTGTGTGTAATTATTTGAATGCAATGATATAATTGTACAGCTTTTATAATAATAATAATAATAACAATAAAAATAATATTCTATAGGCAAATAAACTTTCAAATACTGTTGATGAAAAATCTGTCTGGTCTGAGACGTTTGTGAACCCGGCTGAGCGTCACGATGTGAAGGACAGTTCTCACTACAGCCAACAGGTGTCGCTGCTGCTGCAACAGTGAGCGTCTGTCCTTGCAGCCTCTATTGGGAAGGTCAGCTCTGACCCGTGGTTTAGAGTTTTCTCATTTTTGCGGATGTTTCTGCAAGAATGAATCATTTAAAAGCATTTTTGTCGACCCAAAACCCCCGCTCAAGACCCACAATGTCCTAATTCCCATCTTTTTTCATATCTGAGGCCATGCCGATAGTTTATTTGCTAGTGACCGACAAAACCGAAAGAAAGAGCCAGTTTGGGGCTGTTTGGGGGATGCTGTTCCGTTCCCAAACACTCTGAAAAGATGTGAGAGATTTGTTCTTTAAATCTGTAAAATGGAACCTGATCTCTCCAAATGTGATACTTTACCTACAGCCCGTGTACAGTGTGCATGCAAGCGCCATTAGAATAAATGAAACACAAACCGTACACCCACTGTCATTTGTTAATTGACTTTTTTTTTTTTTTCTTATGACGATGATGAAAGAATCGAAATCCACGCGAGCGAACTGAGGCGCAAATGAAGTCTTACGGCCTCGGGGAAAAATTACAACCCCTATGATGTCAAATGAATACCAGGAAGGAGAGAGTCGATTGTGACTTTTGTCTTGGAGATACCTCCAAATATGTTTTGACCAGTCGGCCCTTCCTCTTCATTAAAGTGAGTGTCACTGAGAGAGAGAGGGGGGGGGGGGGGGAGTGGGGGCCTGGGGGGCAGAGAGAGAGAGGGGGGGGGCGTAGAAATAGAGGGGGGTAGAGAGAGAGAAAAAAGGGGCCAAAAAAGAGACGGGAAAGAGAGAGCGAGAGCGGGAGAGAGAGGGAGAGGGGGTGGAGGCATAGAGAGAAGGAGGGAGACAGGCTTATAGCTGTTTTGGGTTATTTCGGTTCCTCCATCTCAGGTGTTCAGTTCCAGCGGCACCATGAGCTCAGAGAAAGTACCCATCGCCTCGGCGGGGCCAGAGGACATGCAGCACTTCATGCCACCGGTAAGTAAAACAAAAAAAAAAAACACGTCTGAAAACTCACCATCGGGCCGTCACCCAACAGGAAAGTTTGAAATCAAACTTCAAATGAAAACGTCTTATGGAGGTACCCGTACATTGTTTTTGGGGGTGGGGGTTGGGGTTGCCGTTGCAGGCGTACTCCTCCGTGCCGGTGAAGCCCGCGGGCGCCGGGCGGCTCCTGAAGGCCGGGGTGGCGGTGCTGGTGGCGGGGGCCATCCTGCTGCTGTTTGGGGCCATCGGAGCTTTTTACGTCTGGAACAACACGGAGAGACGCGTGAGTGCAAAGCAGTGATTATTTATTTATTTATTTTGAAATAGTTTTTACTAAATGTATTTGTGTCTCTGTGTGTTTGTGTGTGTGTCTGTGTGTGTGGATATGTGTGTGTTTGAGCACAGCGGACCACCTATTTCTCAAATTGATTGACTAGTGGGCTTCAACAAATAGTAAAATGTAAAGCAAACACACCGTCTCCCAGCAAGCTGCTCGGTGCAGCTTGGTGAATGGGAGCCTTGTCCGCCTTGTGGGGTTATATCCCTGCAGGGCGGAGAGAGGGCTCCACGGTCCCCTGGAGGCCCCGGGGCCGAGAGGAGTGGAGCAGGGGGAAGCAGGACTGCCGCTGGTTTGGGCTTTCCTCTTTTTGTTTTTTTTTGGGGGGGGGGGGGGGGGGTAATATGGCTGAGGTTATATAGGTACGATTAGAAAAGTTTACCCACAGATGGTCCACTGTCACCCACGGCCAGGACTGTGTTGTCAGTTGGTCTGTTTGGGGTTTGAGAACAGGGAGGCCAGGACGGGAAGAGGGAGAGAGAGAGAGAGAGAGAGAGAGAGAGAGGGAGAGGGAGAGGGTGGAGGGGGAGAGAGAGAGAGAGAGAGAGAGAGAGGGTGGGCGGTCAAGAGGGGGAGACAGAGAGAAAGAATCAAATAATAGGGATTGGGTATCAGGGTGACATTATATGCATGCCAATCTCTAACACTGTGTGTGTGTGTGTGTGTGTGTGTGTGTGTGTGTGTGTGTCAGGTGTACAACGTCCACTACAGCATGAGCATCAACGGCAAGGTGGAGGAGGGCTCCATGGAGATCGACCCGGCCAACAACGTGGAGCGGTTCCGCACGGGCAGCGGCATCGACGAGGCAGTGGAGGTGCACGACTTCCAGATTGTGAGTCCGAGGCGACGTGGAAGTCGTCGGCCGGGGGGGGGAAAGCTCAGACCCGGCGGGGCGGGGCGGGGCGGGGCGGGGTGGGGCGGGCGGGGTTGCCGTCGTCAATAAGGATTAAAGTCCTCAGCACTAAAGGGCTGTAGTGCTTATCGGCACGCTGGGCCCCCGCTCATCAGCGCAAGATGGAGGCTGCGATGAGGAAGCCACACGTGTAAAATAGTCGGGATTCGAGAATTCTTCTTGGGTTGAAGCCAGGCCCTGCACCACTCTGCAAACAGCACAAGATACTTTCAGACTCTGAAATAAAGCCGAATAAACCACGACTTATCTTGTCACCATCAAATACTGCGGTTCCAGTAGAGCTGTGATGCCCAATCTAAGGTGTTTCCTAAAAGTCAAATACGTCATGTCTTTTAAATGTCATGTCTTTTAAACAAAATAACGTTTTGTCGTTATTCTAATTGTAAGAGTTTTTGTTAATGCAGCTTTGACGTGACTCATAAGTCAGATGTTGACAACCGCACGAATCCCAGGAGCCGGAGCAGCAGCTGCTCGCTCATGTTGTTGAATCTGTTTCAAATCATCGTTTTTTGTTTTTTTCCTCCACCCTGCGCATGTGTTTCCTCTCTCTCTCTCTTCAAACCCATCCCATCCAGGGAATCACCGGGATCCGCTTTTCGGGAGGAGAGAAATGCTACATCAAGACCCAGGTCAAAGCTCACCTCCCTGACGTGGAGACTCTGAGCAAGGAATCCATGACCCTGGACTTGGTGCGTTTGTGATTTAAACATATATAGAGGACATGTGTTTATATATATATATATATATATATATATATATATATATATATATATTAATATACATACACAGTATTTGACATATGACATTACACCCCCCTACCCCCCAAACACACACACACACACACACACAGACACACACACACACACACACACACATACACATCGCTTCCTATTTTCGTTGAATCGAGGACAGCGCATAATTAAAACCACTAAGCTTTGCATAAACCTGACATGCACACAAATTTACATCACACAGAAATGCACACGCAGGGACACATCCTTCACTGTCACGCAGGACTGCACATCTCTTTGCCTCATAAATGATCATTTATTTCACCTTTGTGCACCCGCGCCTCCTCTGTCTGCGCACGTGTGTGTGTGTGTGTGTGTGTGTGTGTGTGTGTGTGTGTGTGTGTGTGTGTGTGTGTGTGTGTGTATCTATAGATAAAAGATGTAGTTATAGCAGTGGCTGCAGGCAGGTCATCTGCTATAATTCAGAGAGATGGCAAATATGGGTTAGATAAGAGAGGGCGCGCACACGCACACACGCACACACACACATCAACACACACACACACACACACACACACACACACACACAGTGAGTGGGTCAGATAAACCCTTATCAGGCCTGCAGTGCAAGAGGACTCTGGCTGTTATTTGTCCCTCCAGCAAATCATTTAAACTGAGAAACAGCGGCGTTGTTTCCGGGAGGTTAAAAGATAACGCTGGCCAAACATCTGTCTGGCTGGCGCTCCTCTGGCCGCGGGTACAAGTGCCTCGGAGCAAGAGCATTCCCACAGAAATACCCCCCTTATTATACCTGCAGGCTGTTGACACAGAGTGCGCGTGTTTGCAGAGGCTCTCCGCTGGATACCTCATTAGTCTTTTTTTTTTTCCCCTTCCGTCACAACCCCAGAAATGTTTCTTTTTTTTTTTTTAGGCCATCCCACATCTCCATCCCTGAGATTTTAATGAGACTTGACATTGCGCACGGAGCTCGACGAACAGAGCGGAGCAGAGCGTTACCTGCTTTCCAAGGACCGAACGGCCTCGCTTGTTTTTTTTTTTCACAATAGGATTCCATTTTTTCCCCCCAACGCAACGATGTTGATTAGAGCAGTGGATCTCAAGGCGAGGTCCGGGTACACGCCAGGGGTCCTTAAGATGTTCCAGGAGGGCCACAGCAGCATGATTAATAGTTGAATTTGGTACATTTTATTTACAAGACATCAGCACCAATTCAGAATGTGCAATAATAAGTGTTTTGATCCTAGTTTTACGGTTATCTCTGTAAATATAATAGAATATAATAATATATATATTATATACATCACTCTTGCCCCCCTGGAACATGTTTGCTGTGTCCCATGAGTCTCTCCTCCTCCTCCTCTCCATCACTATTGGTTTCTTCCGAAGGAGGACGAGGTGATGCCAGCCAAATTTGAGGAGGACTCCCTGATCTGGGTGGCGTCCGACACGCCCCTCACAGACTCCGCCTTCCTCAGCAACAAGATCAAGGATCTGTGCGGGGAGCTGCCCATCTTCTGGCTCCGCCCCACCTACACCTCTGGTAGGCACACGGACAGCCAGCTTGTCTGGTTCTCCTTATTGATGCAATTTTTTTTTAAATCGATTTGCATCGTAGAAGTCATCAGGGGCGAGAGTTATACTTTGGTCTGAGAACAAATTAGCATTGACCATCATCAATATTGATGACGAATCGGTAGGGTGGACGATTAATGGTGTATTCCGGCAATTATATGCCCTGAAGGAAGCTTAGTGTGAAAACACCAGAAATGAATGCATTAGCGATGCATCACGACCATTTCTGTTGACCAAATGACAAATTACTCCCTTTTGGGGATTTGCTGATTATATGACTTAATACTGCATTTTTCAGGGTGCCATATTAGTAAAAAACACATATTTCAATAATTGATTGAGTTTCATTCATGGTATTGCTTTGACTGGGAACTGAATGCAAAAGCATCATGTGATGTCCGAGGACAGACTCAGACCCAGCACTGGTCTGATACTAATACTCAGTACTTTCCTAGTACACGGTACATCATTTAAAAAAAATGCTACTGAGGAAAAAGCTTGCACTGTGACGCAAGACACGTGGATGCTTGGGTTGAATGTCATATACTTCCCAAAAACATAAATGCAGAATACCCACTTCTGAATGTTGAAGATTCAGTTTTTCTTTTCTTATCTGTTAAAGCCGTTAATAGATTGTTGGTTATGGACTTAAAAAAAGTTTTAACACCATTTTCAGGCTTAATATCACTGTACAGCAGCGAGTACGTTGGCTTTCTCGCCAAAATAGACAGCTCAAATGGTTCTTTAATCTACTTGAGAAAAAAAATAAAAAATAAAAGCCCCCGTTCGCCACACGCGGGCATCCGGCGCCGGTCCCGTTAATCCGAGCTGCAGTCCAGATACCGACGCTTTGATGTGTGCAGGCGGACAGAGGAAGAGGAGGGCCGCCGCCCGCAAGCAGCGGCGACAGGCCCCGGGGGCTGAGGAGGAGGAGGATGTCGAGCCGGAGCCTAACCCAGAGAACCCCTATCAGGTGGGCAGCGGTCCGGTTCTCACACACACACACACACACACACACACACACACACACACACACACTTATACTATATCACATCACTTATCTGCACCACCTACCACTCCCACGGCATTGAGTTGTGATCCACCTGAGGGGGCTTCAGACTGAGCTCCTCAGCTGCGCAAGCAGCAGATGCTGGGGGGGGGGGTCACAGCGAAGGGCCGCACCCGTCGTTGCAATTCATAGTGTGTGTGCATTGCTGTGTTTTGTTTGCGCCGGCGGGCCTTTGCAACGGTACCCTCTAAAGCTCCCCCCTTTAAGACATTTAGGCTGTGTGAATAATTCTACTCAAGCCCAGCCCCCTCAACGTCCGCCGCGCCCTCACCGTAAACACACACACACACACACCACCCCCATCCCTTATGTTGGGCCCCAGTTTTTTTTTTAATCCCAGCCGCGTCTTCCTCAGACCCTGTGAGAATGAAGCGTCGTCCAACCCCCGCAACACATTCCTGACAGACGCGGAAGTGCGTGCGGCGGTTGATCGGGGGGGTGGGGGAGATAGGGAACTGTAAAAGGCGTACGCCTTGAAAAAGAAAATATTTGACAACAAAAACCCACATCTGACAACATCCCCTCCTCCCCATCGTGCCTGTCGGAAATCCATTTTTAATTGGTTTGAAACAGGCAGTCTCTGCTGCTAAAGCTCCAAAGCATCACAATGCATAACTTAAAGGCTAGCAGCATCAGGGAGACAAACACAAAACAAAACAACACAAACAAACACGTTGTTATGACCGCTGACCAATGTCTCCCCCCCCGTCTCTGCTCCTAGAGGGGTCTGGAGGGCGAGGAGGGGACCATGACCTTCGACCCCATGCTGGACCACACGGGCGTTTGCTGCATCGAATGCACCCGCAGGCACACCCAGTGCGAGAGGATCTGCGAGCCCCTGGGCGGCTACCAGCCCTGGCCCTACCACTACCGCGGCTGCAGGGTGGCCTGCAGGGTCATCATGCCCTGCCGCTGGTGGGTGGCACGCATCATGGGCATCCTGTAAACACCCTGGAGACCCGGGGGGGTGGGCGGGGGCGATAGCTGGTGGGCGGGTGGTGGTATTGCAAGGGAAGGTGTTGTAAAAGGGTTTGTGTGGAAGGCGGTTGGGGGAGATTGAGGCGCACCCGCTCGGTTTGTCCATAACGTGACAGGCGGCGGCGGTGGTGTGGGAGAGCACCCGCGATGGCGCTGGTTCCAGACACGACGGTGTTAGGGTTCGCGGCATCGAGTCTAGGACACACGCGCGTCATTTGGAAAGGGTTTTCTGTAAGACACACTGTGCCTGCACACTGTACGGCTTTTTAATACACGTGAACAAAATGAAATGATTGATGGTCCTCCGAAATACACAATAAACTTTTGATGGGAGCCATCCTGCCCCCCGCCCCGCCGCCATCCACAGGTATTTACATGTAATGAATCATTTATGAGCAAGTGCATTGATATCTAGTATTCAAATTTGTATCCACTCCCAACCGCAGTGGAAAGGAGCGGCCTATGTGAACTTGTATTTATAAAGTGGATTATTGGTTCTTTCTTCTTTCCTGTCATTCATTCTACTTTTGTCGGGATGTAAATAAATGAATGTGCCGAGTACTCCAGCCGCGAAGCAGTCAGATGGCTCCGATTGTCTGGCGAGTGAGCGTGTGTGTGTGTTTAGCCTTTATCATGCGCTTGAGAAATATTCCGAGCCCGGTTGTTCAAACTCTTACCGTTGTTTCTGTTCCCCTTCTACGTAGCGCATTTGAAGAAAAAACAAAAAACAAGTTCTCCCGAATGTCTCTTTTAATTTTCTACTGCATTAAAGAACAACTTTGGAAGTGCAATGTCAACGAATAAAGTTTTTCAAAAGGAAAATTACAACTCTTTCGTTTATCGGCTTAATTTGACCCGACTCCCTGCAAAAAAAAACAAAAAAAAAACAACAAAAGAAAACCAAAAAAAAAAAAGAAAATAAATGAAAAAAAAAAATAAAAACTCCCCCCATTTTCCAATCACACATTTTTGGATAATTCTGAGAAATTGCACATGCCACGTCTTGTGGCTGATCCGAGGGGGGACGAGCGGAGGGAACGTTCCAGATCTCTTTAATGTGAGAGTTGCAGCTCTAGAACTCTTTAATGAGACTAAAGACTCTGCAGCCGTCACGCTCCCAGATCTTACCCACGATGCAAAGCGCTTAGTTCCTTTTGATGTCGCAGAGCCGCTGCGGGCTGGGGTAGGGGGTAAGGATGGGGGCGGTGCGCGTCAAGATGGGGAGCGGAGGAGTGTGTGCGTGTGTGTGTGTGTGTGTTAGAAGCAGTACACAGGCGGTTAGGGATCCATCCGGAGTCACGAACGGGCGTTTGATCGTCACGAGAGATGAAACGATGTGCAATGAATTTAACACTTTGTGTGCCAGGCTGGATGTGGTTCTCGGGGCCCATCCATATTAATGCCCCCTCCGCGCCATTCTCCGGGACGCCCCCTCGCAGCTGTAGCCGCGGTGCATATGTGACGGGCTTCTCTCGATTTCATACTGTAAATTAACCATCCGGACCCGGGGCCGGGGCACGACTTCCTCTCGCCCGACAGAGCGCCGACGCCCGTGCGGATCGGACCGGGATCAGCAACGCCGGGATCCGACCGGCGCTCGCCCGTCTTAAGAGCGCTGCCGCCTCTTTGACTGCTCTGAACACCATCTGCCCGTCCAAAAGCCGCCCCTTCACGCAAACGAGACAACGGAGACACAAACACGGGAGGAGTGTGAGCCAAACGTCAAGTCTTTATTTACACTGAAGCTTGAAATCAAACCGGGGAAGTCGACCGTGGCGCTGTACGGGTTCCATTTCTTACCCGGTCGCATACAGAAAAATAATTGCGTAAATCCGGACACATTTGTTGCAGTCATTTTACTGACTGAAATGGATCGTTTCAATTCATTTGTACATTTTTACACAGGTCGAGAATGGGACATGATGAAAACGCTCCCAGACAGCTCCCGAATTTCCCTCCGAGGATTGATAAAAGTTTTATCTACTCTCAAAACAGAAAGGCCTTGAGGGGTCGGTCTGGAGGGAAGGGAAAGGGGAAAAACATGGGAGCGGACAAGAGGTGACATTCAGGTCCCAATGTGATTTACCAGTTTTCCAGCAACGTTATTTCATCTCGAGCTGGATTCCTGGTAGAAATAAAAAAACGGCTGCCGTGAGGGATCTGTACAGCTGCCTGTTGTGTGGTGGACTCAGAGTGGACCACGCTACTGACATGATGCGTTTAGGACAGAGCTTCGTGTGGATAAAAAAAAAACCCGGGGCGGATGTGGCCCCATCTTCCGGCCCGTGCTTTGGATTTGGTGTCAAAGGTTGCTTGCGGTGTTTCCGCAGACAGAACATGATGGAGGTTTGAGGTTTGGCGGAGAGGAAGAGTCGGGGAAAGGCAAGGGTGATGATCAGCGGTAGAGGAGGGATGAAGTCAAAATAGAGAGATAGAGGTGAAAGACAGAGAGAGGGAGAGGGGGCTCAGTACTTCTTGAACTCCACGTCGTCGGGTGGACTCATCTCCACTGTTCTCTTGCCCACGTCCTTCCAGTTGGTGCTCAGGACCGTACCACCTGACTCCATCTGTGGGGGAGGGGGGAGGTTGGGGGGGTGGTTAAGCATGAGGAGGTTTACTGGGAGCTTCATTGAAGGACCATTTGCTGGTGTCAAATTGAGTGTAAGCCTGTTTACTAGTCAGCACACTGAGTTTACATTACTATTTTCCTGATTATATATCACATTTATTGATTTGTAAATATTGCCTTTATTTTGGGGTTTTGGAAAATTCAAAGCATGAGCACCGATTTTTGGCAAAGTTACTAAATTTTGCCGTCATTTTTATTTTTTCACTCACTCTATTTAAAAAGGCGGAAGCGCCGCTATTATAATGTGGAATCAACAAATACAAAATACGTCAAGAATGAAGTACCTACAATCAGAAAAAGTGCACAATCAGCAAGAACACGATCAGAGGTGATGAAAGTAAGACTAGTAAAGGGGCTAAAACTCAATTTGACACCAGTGCCGTCCTTTGATTATGTAGTTTCCACTTTAGGGATCAATGAAGTGTATCCATCTATCTGTTCATCCATCCGTCAGGATTATAAAAACCCTCCTGGACGGGAAAATGTTCCAACCTCTGGCTGACCTGTGCATACCCACAATAGAGAAAAATACAAAACTATGGTGAATTCCTCCAACGCCGAAGTAATAAAAGGGAGGAAACGGCTTGATATGAATTGGGTGGATGTAATCATTTTAAAGCTTTCCTCTAAGATATTTTTCAAACTCTATATCCATTGTACGGGAATCTTGTTCGGTTCGCAAAAACACCAACAACTGCTCAGAACAGGAAGCGCATGAAAAACAATCAACCTGTTCAATCACATCATTATACACATACCAAATACACACACACACACGCACGCACACACACAAACAGTTAGATGCTCGTAGATTATTATTAGTTATGGGTGGAACAATTTGACTCATAAATCATTCTTGGGGCAATCGAGGTACGGGAATTGGTAACCCCCTCGGTATCTGCCACATTCTTATTTCTCAAAAGTTGTAGAGAGTTGCTGAGGAGGATCGAGCAAAACCATTTTCTAAACCACCAATATTTTGGGGCGTGCACACTCTCTCCATTTTGCACATAAGCAATCCTTCAGCTGCGACCGTGCGAACGTTCCGCGAACGACAGTCCCCGAGCTCTCATTTCATTAGCACAGTTACGTAACGGGTCCTCTCCAGATTGAATATTTCAAAAAGCAAGTGTACCCTGAGCTGACTACATCTCCATCAATTTACATTTAATGGGCAAAAAGTTCAGCGGGGCTGACGCACTTGTATGAATTTTGGACAAGGACCTAATTTGAGATAATGATTTCAGCTCTGATGGTTCATGTTTGATTTACATTTGCTCTTAAATATTTCTCCCAACTTAAAAAAAAACAAAAAAAAAAACACATCCATATAAATAACTCTGAAGGGAACATATGGTGTTGTCAATCTGGATTCTGTCATCTGGATAGATGGCAAAGAAAATAACAGGAACAACATACTACGAATGTAAAAACAAAGCCTTATCACGCAGAAATACACCAGGCTTGGTTTATAATTAAGCGTTTTTTAAGTTGTTTTTTATATTTAGTTTTGCCAGGCTGGCATAGACTTATTTCACATTTATGGCATCATAGCGGTGTGAGTAATTTGAATATGATAATGTGATGTTCCCCATCTATTGTGCTGACACAAAGTAATCAAGCAGCCCGACCCCTAAATCACACTTAATGAGTCCAACACGTCGCCCACTGATGGATTTTCACTCATTTACAACGAGGGAATCTGTCGGCTCCGCAGACGCGTAATGGAAGTGATGTGTGCTGTAGTTGCACTATAATTAATTTTTGCATACTTAAAAATCATCA
This sequence comes from Zeus faber, assembly GCF_960531495.2. Taxonomy (NCBI): domain Eukaryota; kingdom Metazoa; phylum Chordata; class Actinopteri; order Zeiformes; family Zeidae; genus Zeus; species Zeus faber. The sequence continues at coordinate 23,766,196 of NC_137196.1, read as the reverse complement.
TTGTTAAACCGTTTTTGGTGCAACATTGTCGTGTGAGGAAAAAACTAAAACCCAACATGTTTTTTTTTAATGCACCCAAGTCGCTAAAATCAAAGTTGAGTTGCAGCATTAAAATCACAGCTATATACGTACAATCCTATATATATATATATATATATATATATATATATATATATATATATATATATATATATATATATATATATATATATATATATATAAATAATACTAGGATTGTACGTATATAGCTGTGATTTTAATGTTTTATCTCAGGTTTGTAAAAATCTCTGAAATAAACTCTACTCAGAAATTCCCCCAAATAAATGCAGTATGATTCATTCCTGTTAAAAAATAAAAATAAATCGACTTCATATATTTCTGCTTCAATTACACACATATGATGATGAATCATCAAGTGATCTCGTTGTACTGTTGTATGTTTTACTGTATATTGCATGACTGGCCCCGCCACTGTTTACACCACCACGAAGCTCTGCTTTCCACCACAGCGCGTGCGTACTCACAAAGGACTTGTTCATGGCGCGCTTGACCTCGTCCGAGCCGTCCGAGTAGATCTGCTGGAACAGCTTGTTCAGTGCTGCGTCACCCTCCAGCTTCTCCTTCTTCTCCTCCTCGCTGATGTCAACCACAATCTTGTCCCACTTGCAGGTGTCGTGGGAGGATGACGGGTGCTGGTCTGTGGTAGGGAGTGAGAGGGTTAAGGGTGTTAGAGAGGTGGCCACCACCACTAGCATTACAAGTTAATATTGGGTTTTTTTTTTAAATAGCCTTTAAATCACAACCCGAAGAAAGATACTTGGATGCAATTCCTGGTGCCTCTGACACTTGGGGAGATGTGGAAATGGTACCAAACGCCTGCACCAAGGTGCATACAAGCATTGTGATGACATTGGACCTCATTCAAAAAATGTATTTAAACTGTGCATATTCATATTGTAAGCAAATATATATATTTTTTTTTTATTAAAAAATTACAGTTATATTGTTCTTATATAGGATTATGACCAGATTCATCTATATTAGGTAATCCAAAAATATCCTGAATACGCCAATCTGATATCAAGAGTCATATCAAACACGAACCGTATCGTAAGAGAAAAGCCATTCAATTGACTGCCTTGTTTTTTGCTCACAGAAAAAAAAAAAAGTATGTTTTGGAGTTACTGCTCAGTTGTAAAATGAGTTCTGATGGTGAGTCTAAATTGTTCAGCGACCTCTGTACTCGTAGCGGCAGATACTTTGATTTGAGCCCTTATTGAAAGAAGGATCAGAGAAACAAATCGCACTGACGGAGATCCGTTTTTCAGCGGTGGGGAAACGTGGGGCGGCCACACTCAGGGAACAACGCGATGTGTGGCGGCGGCGGCGCTTACAAATCCAATCTTAAATATCTCATCTGATCCGCGGCATCAGGTACGTTGTGTAGGACGGTTCCGTGCCGCCCAAAGCCCTTTCAACAACCAACCCCGCGCTTACGTAACCATCAATCGTGACGGTAATAGGGGGTGCGTGGGTTCAGATCCTGACTCATGCTTGGCTGTCACACCTCTCACTTTCCCCTGCCTACCTCCAGGGTCAAAGCCATGAAACACCAGAGGAGGAACGCAGCGTCCTGCGCCGGCGTTCAGGAGGAACAAACAAACACAAATGAATCCACCTTTTAAAAGTGCAGCGGGATTAAAAGACAGGCTGGCGCGGAGGCGAAAACCATTTTCCAACGGGGATTCGTTTTTTGTTTATTTATTTTTTAAATCAAGGGAGGTCTGTGATTTCAGGGTTAGCAACATTGGGAGGTAGAACCAGGTGTCTGCAGTTTTGTAGAGGATGGGAAAGACCGAGAGCAAATGAAGGAGGTGGTGTCAAACGCATGTTACATACATGCACCGCTACATAGCTAAGGTACTCGGAGAGGATCGAACACACACACACACACACACACACACACACACACACACACACACACACACACACACACACACACACACACACACACACACACACACACACACACACACACACACACACACACACACACACACACACACACTTTGCAATTCATGGCATTTGGACAAGCCCAAGGTGGTTTGCGTGATGGATTATAATAATATTTACCTGGCTGAACATTTTGCTTGTGTTGGAACTGAGTTTTTTAAAAATGGAATCGGATCAAATGGAAAGATTTTTTTTTGTGTCGGTTGTTGTTCCGACTGCAACTGTTTTCCGATAAGGCAATTTAGGTGCATATATATTTTGCTGTCTTGGGCAAAGATCCCTTGGAAAAGAGACCCTGAATCCCAATGGGACTTCGCCCGGTTAAATGAAAACTACAAATGTTGTTTGCAAATCTTCAAGAATTAGGCTATTGATCAAATATTCAAGCCTTACATATTGAAAGCATATATATATATATTATAATCTTATATAAGCATGTATGACGCTTCCCCCCCAAACCTCATTCATAAAATGATTTTCCCACAGACCCCCCTTTTGCTTGAAATGTTCAGTAAGAGCGCCTATAGTTTGTTAAATAATAGTTCAGTGATATCCATCCAGTCCCCACAGTCACGAAACAGTGTATGACACTGAATTGGACTTCCTGCTCGCAGACTTGTGTCGTTTCATATTCCAGCATTTGAGGCGGGGTCAGAGACTTTTTTTTTTTTTTCATCTCCCGGTAATTACAGAGGAAACTGCAGAGAAGCATGTACGAGTAGACATGAAAACACCATCTAAACATGAAACAACACACGGGCGCCGTAACACCAACCCTGTTCGTTTAGAGAGAGAGGGGGGGGGGGGGGGGGGGGGGGAGAGAGAGAGAGAGAGAGAGAGAGAGAGAGAGAGAGAGAGAGAGAGAGAGAGAGAGAGAGAGAGAGAGAGAGAGAGAGAGAGAGAGAGAGAGAGAGAGAGGAGAGAGAGAGAGAGAGAGAGAGAGAGAAGAGAGAGAGAGAGAGAGAGAGAGAGAGAGAAAGAAAGAAAGCCGAGCGGAGGACAGAAAAAGGTTTGGGTACAGACGGGGGTTGAAGTGCTTGATGTTTGGCTCCTGTCCCTCTCCTTCCAGCTTCTTCCCACCGGGGTGGCTTCCGTCTTTTTCATCTTGATCTCCACCTGAGGAAGAGGAGCGGAGCGTTAACAACATTCAAAATAACCCTCCCCGCAGATTAGCATCTGAAACATCGCATTATTTTGGGAGAGAGCGAGAACTGCTGTCTGTTCACAATCATCATCAACCCCGGCGGGTTTTTATGCGAGTGTGTGAGAGAGAGAGAGAGACTGGTATCAGGGCGATGCGGGGGCACAGCTCAATCCAGACCTTACTGACAGACATACTGCACTAACGAGATGTCTGTCAGCCAGGAGGTTAGTGCTGTGTGTGTGTGTGTGTGTGTGTGTGTGTGTGCGATCACATCTCCTCACAGCAGCATCTGGGCCAAATCATTACAACACCAGAACATGGTGGAGCACAGAAACAGTGAGATATGGGAGAGAAGAGCGTGCGTGCGCGCGGCGCGCTTGACAAACTACACGACACGCACGCACGCACGACCACGCACACACACACACACACACACACACACACACACACACACACACACACACACACACACACACACACACACACACACACACACACACACACACACACACACACACACACACACACACACACACACACACTTTGTTAACACTGAACCTCATTGACAGGCTACATGCCAGTGAGACACGCAAGCTGCAGCGTTTTCTGTTTGTCACCCCCCACCACCACCACCTCTGTTACTGTGCGCATGTGATTAATATGTGCAACGTCTTTGTGTGTGTGTGCCCGCCCGCGTGCATTTGTGTGTGATCCTGTGCTGGTATGTCGGTTGCAATTAAAGAACATTTCCGCTCTGTTGGGCAATAAGATGATTCATTTATGAAGGTGTCAGGACGGGAGAAGGAAACCAGGGAGACAGACAGAAAGAGAGAGACGGAGATGCAGAGGCAGCAAGAGACAGACAGACAGACAGACAGACAGACAGACAGACAGACAGAGAGAGAGAGAGAGAGAGAGAGAGAGAGAGAGCGCAACACAGTGCTTTTTCCCTGCTCATTCTAATCCAGTGGCGAACTTTTGTCCGGTACAGAGAATCAACCCGATCAATTAATTTTACCGGATACCCCGATACGATTCTATCGGTTCAATTTCTGCATTGATTTTAAAAATCGTAATATCAATAATCTGTTTGGAAGTTGTGCAGCCATTTTCAGCCAACGTAGTCACAAATGACTCGAACCATTTAATTTCTGCACCAGACAAAAATTGTTACAGCAAATATTTTTTGTAATACATGTTAAGATGGTGAAACCGAAAACTTGGTAGAAATTGTCATTATGTATAAAATGTCAATATATCTGCATAGAAATCGAATCTGAGATCACGGCACCTGCCTACAGTCCTACTTGTACCGTCAGCAGAGGCGTCGTCAGGACATATTGATCGACACGGGATTCTTTCTCCATTAAGAGACATTTAACACAGTTTCACGTGTCGAAACGGTAGAAAATCAATGTTTCACACAGCTCTTGACATTTTGACTTTAATATTCCGAGGTTTTGTCCTGGTTTCCTGCTCAGAGGAAACAAGGCCGGCGTGATCGCTGCTATTCCTGACAGAGGAAAAGCATCTGCAGATAGCGATACAGTGACAGATTGCCAACGTTTGTGTCAGCAATTCTACCACCACATAGCCGTGTGTGTGTGTGTGTGTGTGTGTGTGTGTGTGTGTGTGTGTGTGTGTGTGTGTGCGGTCACGCACGTGAAGGTGCATCTGTGTTTTTTGGTGCCGCAACTGTATTGGCGTTGGCAATAACTGTTGCGGGGCTCTGTGCCCTCGCTGTGTAGTGCGTGCGTGCGTGAGAGTGCACGTGGGCTACCCAGCTATGCAACATTCATCTGCTGCCACATCTGTGTTTTCTGGCTTTTAAGGGACATGGCAGGCTAGACGCCCCGTGTGTGTGTGTGTGTGTGTGTGTGTGTGTGTGTGTGTGTGTGTGTGTGTGTGTGTGTGTGTGTGTGTGAGTGTGTGTGAAGGCGACAGGCCTTAAAGGGATCTGACAGCGGAGCCGCATAAGGGGCCACCACCCCACCGGACCCCAGGGGCCCGACCGTACGATACCTTACACACTGCCCGACACACACATGCTATTTACAGACAGAGGAGGGCTGTAGGGTCCCGTGTCACTTGTCACACGTATCCTTAAACCCTCCCCCCGCAGACACACACACACACACACACACACACACACACACACACACACACACACACACACACACACACACACACACACACACACACACACACACACACACACACACACGGTTGTCTAGCACAAACATATCTCCGCATCCCGCCGGATTTCAAAACAGACTCGGCTAAACAGGCGCCGCGAATGAAATAAATATAAACAGTTTCAGACGTTGACAGGCATGCAAATTAAAGAGGGGAGACGCCACTTTAGTTATTTGCTGAAAGAAGATGAGTTTGGAGCCCGAGCGAACGCACGCCTGGGATTGAGCGCTACTCGGCATGCATGTGTGTGTTTTGTGTGCAAGTGTGTAGCCGTCTGTTCTGATCAAACACACTGGTGTGTAATTGGCTCCCCGTTGCCGCTGTGACCCCTGGGGTTGGAATGCCTGTCGTAGTGGAGGACAGGAGGAGGTCGCTCTGACGATAATGTGCTAGGGACCGCACATGCGCACGCACGCACACACACACACCGCAGATTAGTGCGTGTGCTTAGGAGTGTGTGTTGAAGTGCACGTCCGCGCCTGGCTTAGCCTCCGCCTGCTAACTCGTCTTTAAAGACAGCGAGGAGATGAAGCGTAAACACTGGGAGCGAGGAGTGCATGGCAGACCATTACAAAGAGACAGAGAGAGCCGGAGAGGGGGAGCGATAAAGAGAGAGCGACAGAGAGAGAGAGAGAGAGAGAGAGAGCCGGGGAAGGCAGCAGAGGGAGTACGGACAGGACGGACGGGAAAACCGACAGCTCCGAGGGCACAGTGTTTGCAGCCGCTCATTACAGATGCGTGCCAATCTGCCGATGCTCATTTGACCGCCCCCACCCCATCTCATTGTGCCTCCTGCCCCGGCTGTCACCGAATTAACTCCCCCGTGTGGCTTCTACAGATAAACACAAATAAAACACAAGCTAATTAACTAATAAATACCTGACCCATATCTACCACAAGCACAACGTATCGGTGGCGCCTTGATTTACGAGGTCTCAGAAAGAGGAGGGGAAAGTCCTACGACGACGAGCGCCCACTTTTTATTCCTCGTACATTTTTCTTTGACACTGAAACATAATTCACCTGCTACTTCGATTTTAAAAAGACGTGTTTTTAGGCAGAGCAGCTAGAGGGGCTGTTTCGCTTTGTTCTAAACTGGCACGGCCCTGACATTTAGCCTATTTCCCAGTCTGATGAGTCAAAATGATCCGTATGCGCTTGTTTCATGTGATTCGGTTTTTTCGGGCTTCAGCGAAAATACGTGACGGCAGAAAACTATGATACATTTTGGATTTTTGTATCGTGTGACCAGTTCAACCAAGAGTCCAAAAACATATTTGTGCAGATACCTAGTTTCAATTGGGCTTTGGGCTACAAAGATGTCTTTGGAGAAAAGAATGTGCAACCCCCCCCCCCCCCCCCATGTGTGCTTCAGAACCCTTCATTTTGTGTGTGTGTGTGTGTGTGTGTGTGTGTGTGTGTGTGTGTGTGTGTGTGTGTGTGTTCATCCAGGCCCACGCTTACCCGGGGAACCCAGTGGACCTGAGAACACACGGGGCTTTGTGGAGAGGAGAGCTTGAACCCTGCTAACCCCCCACCCCCACCCCCTCACACTTCCCCTCCCCCCAAACGATCCCAACCCCTCCTGTGCTTAACGACTGAACTCTGATTGGAGTGAGTGTATGTTATCCTCGAGGTAGGTAGGGGAGAGAGGGAGAGCGAGAGCGAGAGAGAGACAGAGAGCGAGAAAAATGGAGAGGGCAAGTGAAAGGAAAAGGGAAAATAGGTTAGACATACAATGGAAGAAAGAAAAGAGGTAGTAAAAGGTAGAGGGAGAATGAGAGAGAAAATAAGAGCCGGTAAGAGACAGGGGGAGAGAGAGAGAGAGAGAGAGAGAGAGAGAGAGAAAGCAAGAGAGCAGAAGTCTGTCCAAGAGTGAACCCTTGTTTAAGCTTCTACCCACGTGCACCTTTGGTATGCCGTGTCCACTGTTGCCATGGAAAAGTGAGTGAGTGAGTCAGTAAGTGTGAAAAGTTTGTGTACCTCTTTGTGTGTGTGTGTGTGTGTGTGTGTGTGTGTGTGTGTGTGTGTGTGTGTGTGTGTGTGTGTGTGTGTGTGTGTGTGTGTGTATGCGCATGTGTGTGCAAATGACCACCGTGTGTGTGTTTGTGTGTGTATTTCATTTTTTCCTTACTGCTCTGGAACAGAGGCTTTACAGAGAGCTTGGCAGGTTTCTGCTGATGCTGCCACAAACAGCCTGTTTCTCTGCTCAGGAAACATCCCCAGAGAAGGGGGATCACCCGTTATGAACGCTGTGTAATACTAAGCAGCCACATGCTATTAAGCTAGGAGGTATATCGTATGATATTAAAAAAGACTAGATTAGCTGGGATTTTTGGTTGTATTGTCCAATCGTTTGCTCAATTGTGATGCCTCAAAAGCAGTACGTGGAAAAGGTATTTAGCCACTCACATAATTTTATTTTTCAATTCCACTCTTTTTTTGGAGTGAAGAAAGAAAACGATAAAACAATCCCCAAAACATCGTCCAATTATAGACACTGAGGTATTCGCACATTCGCACAGCCTCGTCCTTATCAACCCAATGGTTCTGTAGGCTGTGTTATGTATTAATGGGCAGACCTAATAAGCTATGGCTGAAAACAAAGCTTGATTAAAGTGATTAATGAAGACAGAGAAAGGACCCAGGAGTGCACTGCAACAGCGGGTATTGCTTTTTGAAGCACTTGGCTAATCTGGCCACCGGGAAAAGGCACACCATCGAGGGACTGAGTAGATATGTGACAAGAGTCTGTTGTTTTGGTTCTCAAGTAGGCCGAGGTCATTATTCATCTTCTCTACAGATTATGAGTGTGCGGGATGTAAGCCTTCAAGTGATGCGTCACACACTGAAATCGAAAAATATTTGAAGAAGATATTGTTATTTGAATGTCGGTACACCTCAACTCCTCCAGCAGAGAAAATCCCCCTCAAAGACCCAGAGTTTTTTTTTCCCCTCCACACTTCAGAGGCTGGGTAAATGGGCGGCAACAATAGCAGGTTAACTCCAGCCCCCAACCGACGCCACTAGACTACCTGTCACCTGTCTGTGGGGTAGTCAGCTACCCCTCAGGAAACAAACTTGCAGGGCTGACATGTTTAAATTGTAGGGATGTCACGATTCGACTTTTGATTTCAAGGTCACGATTCAATTTTAGATTTAAAAACGTGTATTTTTTTCCAGCACTGACGGCTACGCCATTGTTCGACCGCCAAGTCTTGATTTGTAAAGAAAAACACTTGTCTCTCAATATGTAACTTTTATCTCAATATTAAAAATTGTAAGTAACAAAAAATGTGAGACCATTTAAACAACACCCCTAAACAGTTAAGAGTTTTACTTTAACAATAATAAACAATTACAATTACAAGTTGCTTATTACACAAATTTTAATCAACTCATCAAAATAAGAGCAGTAAGTGGGATTAAAAGGAAAATGCTGCAGCTCCGATCAGAGCTAATAGCGAACCTGCTGCTGATTTTGAAGTTCAAAATGGAATGCTCATTTTGATCGATTTTCAATTTCGAATAAGAATCATGACACCCCTATTAAATTGTTAAATGTACATTAAAATAAACTTTAACCATTATCTATGACATGAAGAGAAAAGTATTAGAAAAACAAACCCAAATAAAATACAATTTAAGTATGTACAGGCCTCACTATTAAAAATTTTAGGAGCACCAGCACAAAATTTCGGAGCCCCACTGAAATCGACATGCAACGGCGCACATTCATATTTTTCCATCTTAACTGTATTACTGATAAAAGCTTTGTTAATAAATGGACAATTTACAGAAATAACAGCGGCAAACTAAAAGCGTCTTTATTTGAAAAGTCCCAAAGTGGAGTTGTCACACAGAGAAATACAAGGGATTTCAAGCCGCACACTACAAACAAAAATGTTTAGTGAAGGTGTGTGTGGCGGTTTCGGAGGACCGGAGGACGGATATTTGACTTGGCAGCTCGGGCAGCATTGGCAGCATGGCACCAAAACGAGGCACTGAAATCTGCGTTGCGATTTTGTCCAGTAGATACTGATCGTATAGGAGCCAGTGCTATAGTGGTACCTTGTTTGGCTACCCAACCCAAACATCCTGCGTATGATCATGTTTTGATTCAGAGTGCGCACGGAGGGGTGGGGCTATTCACACACGGGTCCGTTGTAGAGATGCAACTGTACAGTGGGCTCGCGGTTCGATATGTATCATGGTTTTGGGCTATGGCAACGGTATGGTTTTGGTATCTTTATATTAAGAACATTTTTTTTTTTTTTGAACTTAAAAAGGTGTAAAATTTGTTGGTACCCTGCGACGAAGAAAAAAGAACCCACAATTTTCTCTGAAATAACTTGAAACTCGCAAGAGTAATTGGCATCCATCGTTGTTTATTCAATATTAAATAGAATCAGACTTTGCTTTTGATTTTTGATTCAACAGAATATTTTACATAATAAAACAAATGAAAATGGCCTGGCCAAAAATGATGGGACCCTTAACCGTATATTTTGTTGCACAACTTTTAGAGGCATAACTGCCATCAAGCAATTTCTGCAGTTCTCAATGAGACAAGACTTGATAGTCTTGAGATTTAATTGTGCCCTGCACAGATTCAAGGCACCCCGTGCCAGACGCAGTAGAGCAGTCCCAAAACATAACCGAGCCTCCTCCATGTTTCACAGTAGGTATGGTGTTCTTCATTTTTTCGTCTCTGAACATAGAGCTGATGTGACTTGCCAAAAAACAGTTTTGACTCATCTGTCCAAAGGACATTCTCCCAGAAGCATTGTTGCTTGTCAATATGCATTTTAGAAAATTCCAGTCTGGCTTTTTTATGTTTTTCTTTCAAAAGTGGAGTCCTCCTGGGTACTTCTTCCATGGAGCCCACTGACACTTAAAAAGTGACAGATGGTGTGATCAGACACTGATGTAGCTTGACCTTTAAGTTCAGCTTGTACCTCTTTGGAAGTTGTCCTTGGCTCTTTTTCTACCATTCGCACTATCCTTCTGTTCAGTCTGAGGTCGATTTTGGTTGGCTACAGTCCCATGGACCTTAAACTTCTTGATAATATTTGCAACGGTTGTAACAGGAACATCAAGCTGCTTGTAGATGGTCTTATAGCCTTTACCTTTAACATGCTTGTCTATAATTTTCTTTCTGATCTCCTCAGACAACTCTCTCCTTTGCTTTCTCTGGTCCACGTTCAGTGTGGTGCACACGACGATACCAAACAGCGGAGTGACCACTTTTCTCCATTTAAATAGGCTGAATGACTGATTATAAGATTTAAGCCATGTGTGATACCACTTAAAGAAAACAGTTAAGTTTAAAATATTACTATAATCCAATTATTTATAATGTTTTCTAAGGGGTATCAACAAATCTGTCCAGGCAATTTTAGAATATAATTGATCTCTTCAGCAATAACTGATGTCTTTTCACAGCTTCTTTGCTTCACTCTATGACATACCAAAGGCATGCAGGTATACATGAGAAAATTGCTTTTAGTTTCACTTTTCAGGAGGAATGTGTGTGTGTGTGTGTGTGTGTGTGTGTGTGTGTGTGTATTTATTTATATATATATATATATATACATATATATATATATATATATATATATATATATATATATATATATATATATATATATATATATATATATAATTAGTATTTTTTTTTTTTTATATATATATAAATTATATTTTAAAAACATTTCACAATAAAAAAAATAATAAAAATGGTACTATATTTTGTTATTTTTGTGTAGAACAGTATAAACAGTTTTTCCACAAATAAATAATAATAGTAAAATAAAATCTCAAAGTCAGACCACTGCATGTGCCTTCGCTTTGTGAACCTAACGTGACAGTGCTCCTTTTCAGCCAGGGCACCTCCCGGTGAGGAAGGAGCATAGACTGTCTCTTACATAGAGGGGCAAAAATTTTCCGGCAGCAGGATACGGCAACTTAAACAACTCAACATTAAACTATAAAACTTGGCAAGAAAATTAAAAAAAGAAAAGAAAAAAAACAACTGCTCGGCACCCAGTGAGACTCGCATCCCTTCATTCCTACAAAAGAGCCATTCACAAGAGTGGAAGGGAATGTCTGAAGAGAAGTCCATAATAAAAGGGGACACAACTATCAAAAAAATAAATAAAAAATTGTTCAGCCCTTCTTTATAATGTGGACATATATTATATGACTATAGGCTTATAGAATAAATTGCTCACCGCAACTATTTGTATGACAATTAATCATCAACTACAATTTTATGACAGAGACAGCCCTGCCATAGACTATTATCAAGAAAAGTAAGGAGAAATTCAAAGTTTTGTGAACGAGGCTGATGATTTCCGAGTCCTGACAGTGATGTAAACCCTGAGCCAGCACACACTCAGCCAACACAGGAGCACACTCATTAGCCAACAGCCTCCATGATATACACACTAATTAGTCAATACTAAAAAGTGCCCTTCCTACTCATTAGGCTCATAATCACCTTAAACACCACGGAGGTAATCTCTGAGGGAACGGCGTGTGTGTACGTCGCATAGACTTGAATCTTCAGTTCGCCCCAGATATGAACTCATCCATCGTGTAACTGGGCCACGTCTCCAGACCCCCCGCCCCCCGCCCCATCCTCCGCCTCAGCTCAGCTGCAGGTTTTAACTGTTATTAAAGGAATTAAAGGCTGTGACAGCCTACTTTGCACCACCTTTACACGACGGGAGAGATTTAGATGTTAATCTCAGCCCCGTATACCAAGTATCATAGCTCAATCACAGGGAGTTGTCAGTGTCCTGCTGAAACCCCAAAACGGGCTAACCTGCTTCCTTTTTTCCTGAGATTTGATTTGAGTTCCTTCGTTTTGACATCACCTATGACAATCCACCATGTTTCAGCATTAGCATACTGGTATGATTGACATATGTTCTTCCATCCATCCATCTCCAGTTTGTTGTGACATACCTTGGTGGTGAGGATCTTGAAGGTGCTCTGTTGTGTGACGATTGGGTGGAGGAGGTGGATGCTGAGGCTGAAGTCTTCCCCCGAGGCTGGCCGCACTGCGACAGACAGCTGGAGAGTGGATACACACTGGACATTAGAACATCTGGGACGACATCCTTCACTTTGCTGTGGTTTATAGGAAAGCTAGTATATTCGTATAAACCTATACAGGGTTGCAAAAATCTGGATCATAAAAACAAAGAAGAAATATTACTTTTAAATCATGTAGGTGACCGCACTGAAGCCGTGGAGGTGCGGAAGCAGGGTGGAAATACAATCTGTGCACACTGAAATGTCACAGTGAAATAACTACTACTTGTACAAATGCTTCACTTTTGCTCAAAAACCCATTTCTTGTCTCTTTTCGACTCGATCTCCATCAATGACAGCAAATTGAGAACATGGTTGAATGGTGCTTATAAATTTTTATTTTCAAAAGGACCGGTGGAACCCTTATGAAATGATAACCCTTGACCAAGCCTCAAGTATATGAGGGGAAAACATTTTCAAAAATAAGTCGTCTAGAAATACCAAAATCCAAAGGACAAAACAGAATGGGAGCGCGGGGGACGGCGGAAGTGTGAAAAGGGATCGGAAGGTGTCGATATGTCTCTGGGAATACTCGTCTCGCCGCCGCCGCGGCACGGAGTTTCCTAGCGCTGTCCCCTTCGGCCGCACGCTGACCAGTGACGGATGGGGGACGGCGGCGGGGGGGGCAGACAGCTCCTAACAGCCTGTCACTCAGGGGGGACGAGGCCTCAGCTGTGGGCCGAATCCCTCACTACTCCTCCTCTGCTTAGACGGCCGTCACTTGTCAAAACGCCGCCCTCTGACTAGAGAGCACAACATCAGCTCTAAAGAGGACGCGCCGCCCTGCAGGACTTTCTGGAGTGATACCAGCGCTACTGGCTGCTGCACTTATCTCCACAGCAGTGCTCGGAAATAAGCATGTTTGCCCACAGAGAAACAGCAGGGAGTCTGTTTTACTTTATAATTAAATAACTTAAATAATAATAACTTAAATAAATTTACATTTATTATTATTATTATTATTTTAAATCAAAAAATATCCCAGTCTAATCTGAATATTTTCCCAGTAATTCTTCACCAATGTCTATCAGGTTGATCAACCCCCCCCCCCACACCCCACCAAAAAAACCCAGAAGGGTTCCATTTTTTAAACATTATTTTAATATTCATTCACTGAATTCACGGCATGACTGCAGGTACACAGCTACTGCGACTTCTTGTCACGAGGGTGGATAATTGGAGCCTTTGCCTTTCATCTTGACTCCCTTAAAAAAAGCAAACCTACTTAAAGATATATGAACTCATCTGTACTTTACTGTACCGCTTCCAGTGGGAGGATAACAACCGACTTGTGTGAGGGGGGCAGAGCCTCGGCTTCTGAAACGGGTGGGTAAACTCGGTTTGTTATCCTACCAGGACAGACAAAGCCTTTCCCTGGAGGGGGAGGAAGGGGGGGCGGGGGGGACGCCTCCAGTAACCCTTCTCAGAGGGAATGAGAGATACAGACAAAAAAAAAACCCCAAAAAGAACAAGAAGAATGAAACTGAAGAAACAGAGAGGGGGAAAAAAAAATAGGTTTTTCTTCCCCCCCAGAGGGCTTTGGGACTGATCCTAGATCAGTTATGCTTTCTATCTACAGACAATTAGGAGGTGAGGAATCAGGGGAGGGTAAATTGTTCTTAGATCTGCACTTGGGGGTGATGTTAACAAGGCACCACTGGAGGCATGGTTGACTCTCTGGGGAGTGTGTGTGTGTGTGTGTGTGTGTGTGTGCGTGTGTGTAAGAAGAACTATATAATGGCTTTCCCTGAGGAAGAACACCTCAAAGCCATCCCACTGCTCTCTTACGCAAATGCGCACACATGCACACACACACAGAACGCACGCACAGATAAACGCACAAACACAAACGGGTGCGCGGACACACACGCGCAAACGCGCGCCACACACACACACACACACACACACACACACACACACACACACACACACGATTGTGTATCCAGCTCAACAACACAACTTACTGTCTGATTTCCATTTCACACACTTTCACAAGTCCAAGACACGTTCAACACACTTTTAAGTTTGTGTTCAGTGTAATAAAAGGTACCTCTCTCTCTGCAAATCTGACAAGGACTCCGTCCTTGGGAACGTTCTTCACCATGATCGTGACGATGACTTGAGACTCTGTCTGGTACCAGTCATACCTGGAGGAGAAATTAAAATATATCAGGTTTCAATAACTCCATGCAGGAGATCTGTCCATCAGTGGGGATGACACACGCACACACAAAATTGTGGAAATTGAATCAAGTGTCAACATTATAGAAGGAAAAAAACCCTGGCACACACACTCACGAAATTCAAACATAAGTCTGTTTTTATGATTACTGGGACTGAAGTTAGGGCTGGGCAATACAATAGTATTGCTATTTGACAATAGTGTTTTTACTTAAATCGATGCTAAGATTTGACCTCAAAGTTCTCCCAAGAGGAAAAATCTGAAATATTCAAGCGAGTTCGGAAAATGTAGAAGAAGAAAAAAAACCTGAACCTGAAGACAAAAGACATGGGGAGGAGGATTTACTCTGAAAGCTTTATGCGTGTACTTACTTGACCGGAGGAGGCGGCGGCGGCGCCGCCTGTTGTCTCTATTGGTCACGAAACAATTAAAGAGAGAAAGAGAAAGAGAGAGAGAGAGAGAGAGAGAGCAGGGGGATTAGAGAGATAAAACAGCAAGTGTGTAGAAAGACAAAGTGCAATGCAACAAACACGAGCCCAGCCGTGTATGCGGCCGACCCATGCTGAGAGCAACACTGCCCCCTGGTGGTTTGGTGGAGACACTCACTGTGCTGTCGCTGTCGTCGTGACTCCGCTCTGGGGAAGGAAAAAGAAAAACGGGTTGACGGGTGAGTGTGTGTGTGTATGTATATGTGTGTGTGTGGGTGTGTGTGTGTGTGTGTGTGTGTGTGTGTGTGTGTGGAGGGGGGGTTACAGTATATGCCACAGCTCAGTTGTTTACTGATCAATAACCCCAACAAATTTAAGCGTGTGAATGCGCTCGCATGCAAATCAATGTGAACGTCCCACTCAGAAGGTTTGCAGCCAGCTTGTTTACCCGTCCTTCCACGCCCATTAAAAGCCCTGTGAGCCTGTGCAGGCCTGATCACCGTTTACCAGCGTGCTAGCATACATTATTTACTGACTTCATTAAGCCATAAGACGCACACGTCAAGTGAGGCAGGGAACACAGGCGCGAGAGAGGGGGAGAGAGAGAGAGAGAGAGAGAGAGAGAGAGAGAGAGAGAGAGAGAGAGAGAGACGATGGCATGAATCTTATTAATGGATGGGAGTTGCATTAATGTGTCATAATGAGGTTGTTTTTGAACCGAGGACGAAAGCTTGAAGGGTGGGTGGGCAAAAACCGGGAAGACTGTACACACGCAACTTTGTATGTATTTTGAAGCGAGTCGGGGGGTTGGGGTGGCGGCGGGGGGGGGGGTAACCTGGTGTCGTGTTCGCGGGCGATGTAAACACGGTGTCGGTAGAATCGCAACCCAGCCAGGGTTCCCAAACTCTTCCAGAACACATTCAACACACCATGACCCGCACATGTATTCATAATCAAGACCCTGCCCTCCTCGCTCACATGGGTGTTTGTTTGTTTTCGCTGATTAGATCGTCTCAGGACAAACTGGGCGTGTAGCCGCCCCTTTGACCGGCATCTCCCTCGCTCGCCTGTCAGTTCTGTTGCCGTTAGGGCAGGAAGACTCCGAGTACAAATACATTGCTACTGTACTTATGTATATTTTTCAAGTAATCGTACTTACACATGTATATTCAGTACATTCAAAGCAAATACCTATACTTTTACTCTACTGCGTTAGTTTAGTTAAAATAAATAAATCAGGACTTGTAAATTATATCTTTGTAATCTACTAGGACACCGCCTATACCTTTTTTAAATAGTTTTAGGATATGTATGAGCATCCATCTTCAGAAAAAAGGGCACAGCGGGTACTTTATGGCGTATCATAGACTATCAGGGCACTGTATATGAATTACTTTAAATACTTATTTAAGAACAAGTACCTGAACTTCAACCTGAGAGGTCCAATCAGATATGGTATTATAGTAATACTTACTTGTTTTTGTGCAACAATATCTGTTCTAAAATGAATGTTGTTGCACAAAAACTATTGTAAAAAAAGTTTTGTTTTCCCCCGGACATTTTTGGGCAACTTTGTAATACTCCACGACTTTTCCATGACTGGAAAACAACGTGAAAAAAATCCAGGTTTTCCACGCTGCGTGGGAATCCTGGCCCAACACAATTCTTTCAGGTTTAGGGCAGAGCTACAGCTGCATGCGCATGCCTCTGTAGCGTGCATGTGTCTTAGGCGAGTGGGCATGCAGAACTAGAATAAGAGGGGTGGGGGTTGCGTGTGGGATTTAATCTCAACAGTGGCTTTTGAACATCGGCAAGGCGAACGCCGACGAAGCGTAATCCCTCCAGGGAGTAGGCGCAAAAAAATCCCATACTGGAGTGTGCGCGCATCTGCCGGTGGGAAGTGTATTTTCTCAAAATCTGGGGTGCTTGTTTACTACGAAGCGGGCATCACAGGCGACCCTGAACACACACACACACACCAGCTAGCGAATATATCTTTCATCCAACCAAACGGCTCAGTTTTCACCCTCCTCCTAGATGCACGTACAAATGCACTCACACATAAACGCACGCGCACACACACACACACACACACACACACACACACACACACACACACACACACACACACACACACACACACACACACACACACACACACACACACACACACACACTAGATGGGTCAAACCAGGGCTCCAGACTAACTTTTTCCATGAGTAGCACTGGTGCTCCCTAATGAAAATTTTGGCGCAAAATTCAGGAGCACCACTGAAATAGACATGCAACACAACACATTCATATTTTTTCCATCTTAACTGTATTGATGATAAATGCTTTGGTAATAAAGATACAATTTACAGAAATAATGTGCGGTTTTATTTTAAAGGGAAAAAGTCCCAATTTTGAAGTAGTGGTTTAACAGAAAAATAATCTTAAACTAAAATTGTACTTTTTTTTTTTTTTTTTTTAAACAGACACCAGAAAAAAATTAACAAACATAAACACAAGGTCTGTGGTCAGTATATTACTGTCATAAACAACCATGATGAGAGAGACGCGCACGCAAGCACACACACTTCAATTTTGAAAATTAGCATGGGGTGCGGAGAGGGAATGAATGAAACGCAAGTTGCACCTGTCTCCCTCCCTGACAGTGCTGGTGACGGGGTGCCCGCGATTGGCGCGTCACAACAGGGTGTTTTTATTTTAGATGTAGGTTATTTTATGTCTCCATATGCAGCGAAACAAGCACCCTGTGTAATGGGGACACTTTCTTTGTGACTCCTACTGATATACAATGACTTAAAAAAAAAAAAAAAAAAGGTTGCCGTATTTGCAAGTCGCGCTGGTGCTACTAGTGAAAACATTTAGTAGCACCGTCTCCAAAAATGGTCGCAAGACGTGACTAAATGGTCGCAGTCTGGAGCCCTGTAAAAACCAATGGAGAAAGAGTATGCGTGTATCTGAGAGTGCAGAGTGTGGATCACTTATATTTTCAGGGAAGGGGTTTTTGGGTCCAGTGTGGGATAGACATACCGGAGGGAGAATTTAAAAACTTCAGGATTCTTAAAAACAACTTACTTCCCATCATTTCTTCACAGCGCTGGATCCAAATCTCGGAGGATTTGTCCGAACCTGCGCAGCACAGACACAAAATACACTTTGTTAACAATGTTTCCTTGATTACACAGTAATCAAGATACTTTTAAGACAAAATACTTTTGACATTAAAATATCACACGTCAAAGAAAAGTTCGATAAAAGAGTCGTGCATGAAGGATGTGTTTCCCATGTGAAGAGCTCACAACTCAATGTCTTAGAACATCATGAACTATTTGTATTGTATAACTTGTGCATTGCAGAGGGAGGTACCTTTCATTACACTGAGCACACAATTAAAAGCGTGTCCGACACGACTTGGACTTAGTGTGTGAAATTGGGAGAGAGACAATACGTGGTGTGTCTCGCTTTTTGTTGCATGGGGTATGATTTAAAAATCCTAGAGTTGTCCTTCGTAATTCAAGAAGCCAGACAACCAGTGTATTATTCATCATCATCATCGATGTATTATCATTACAGAGGAGCCAGATACTGCACTTGACAGTCAGAGCCAAAGGCATTGATTTAAACCATGTTTTTAAAGCAGTGTTGGGCACCCTAATTTGTATTTAGATATATATGGTGGCTTCTGTACCAACCTTGCGGTTGATACCCGCTAATAAACATTCCTGTGATGAAACTTGCATCCAAAGCTCAAGGGACTAATCAGTAAGATTTAACTTGCTCTTGGCCATGATCTATCAGCGGGGGAAATGCCCCCTCCAGCCCCTGACCTGTCCATTTCCACCACCTGAACTACCCTGCTTCCAACCCCAAAACAACAAGCGTGCAAAACCCCTGCAAGGACTAAAAAGCTTAGTTCCGTGGCAAACGTGGAACTAAATATGGCCGATTACAAAACCCTGGCGAATACTGGTGCAGCATTTCAAAGGTGGAGGAGGCTTAGGACTTAAAACCCTCCAACCCCCATGCAGAGCTCTGACTTGATGGTACAGCCACACAGCCCAACTGGAGCTGAGCGTCGCTGTTGATGCTAGAACAACACCGCAAATATAGATCGTTACAATCTTTTCCTTGGCTTGCCGTACACCTTTCTCTTCAGTCTGTGGGTTTTTCTAAACATTTTAAAGTGCGGGCGAGGGGGAGGCATTTGCCTCTCACCTTGAGATTATGTAAATGTCATTTCATTTAGCAGTTAATACATCCTGTCAGCTTGAGAACACCCCGGCTCACGGAGGGGGTGCGAGGGGTGAGAGCGGAGGGTTCAGTTTGGGGTCGCGGCGGAGAAGACATGTTTGCCAGCGCGGTGGTAGTTCCTACGGCCTCCTTCGGCGCTCCATTGTTACGGACTGTTCCTTTAAGGTATGAAGGGGGGCTCCTGATACGAATGTCAAATTGTTGTTGCACACGGTTATATAACCGTTAGAAAACAAACCCCATTAATTCTCCTTCAGAGGTTTATTTACTGTGTGTGTGTATTCTATTCACACTCCTTTCATCTTAGATGGCCGTCACCTTCCGTGGCGGGTGTTTACCGTTATACGTTTGTTATTCCTTCTTCTGTCAGATGTCTATTGTCTAATCTGTAATGTGCAATGTTCTACTCTGCTGCTCGCTGACCTTGGTTAAGGTCAAATTCGCTTCAGGAATGACTAAACCACCTATCAAATCAATCATCCATCTAATCAAAATTTGTCCCTTGACCTTGCTTAAACACACTCCCCCTCCCAAAACAAGCAAGAAACCAGGACCCTGAGAGCAATGAGGTGATTGGCTAAGGTGGTTGAAGTACTTCATAGTGTGGAAGAGAGAGAGAGAGGAAGAGAGAGAGAGAGAGAGAGAGAGCGAGAGCGAGAGGAAACAAACAAAGGCTTTTTGTCTGTGTGTTTTTTTTTGGGGGGGGGGGGGGGTGATTGCGACTCAGGTGACAGTTCTCTCCTGAGGCCAGGACACTGTGTACTCACCGTCCAGCTGGAGACCCTGAGTGAAGGCTGTGTGTGATGACTCATAGTGGTTCAGGTGGTACTCTGCTATTCTGTGGGGGGTGGAGGGGGTAGACACACGCATACAGTTAAGAAGAGTGGGACTGCATACAGTTAATGAGTCGCCGTGAGTGTAGTTTGCCTAAAAGTGTGTCCTTGTACAATCAGAAAGGGGTGTCACGATTTTCCAGATCCACCATTCAGTTTGATTTTTGATTTTAAGGTCACGATTAGATTTTAACCATGTATGTTTTTTTGGAATATAATTTTAATACAAATATGATTTTTTTTTCAGCACTGATGGCTATGACCTTGTTAGACTACGGAGTCTTGATTTGTAAAGAAAAACACTTGTTTCTCGGGAAGTAACTTTATGAATTCAGTCACATTAAATCATTATAAATATATATATATTTTTTGTAGTGGAATAAATATAAACAAAACATCTAATACAATTTTATAGATAAAAGAAAATGCTTGGGAGCCATATAAGCCAGCTCTTTTCAGTGAGCGGGATCGTCCTGCTCACTGAGAAGAGACAGTTATTATCTTATCATTATTATCTTATCTTTGATATCACAATTCAAATCATATCGATAACGTTAACTACTTTTATGGAGAGAGTACCAGCACCTCCCACAAGCTGCCAGTACTCTGTTCTGCCCTCTCAAGTGGACAGATTGTAAAATATATTGAATTTGATTGAATGGGAGGACACCTTTTCTTTAAATTATTAGAACGCACAAGCCGCTCCAGCTCCTGTGGTTTGGGCTTCATCTCACCCCCCTAAATACATAAGATATAATATTATGTAACACGCATTAATGCTAAAATAAGAGCCTGACTGGCGCCGATCCCAATTTTGTCTAGCCCACCGATTACCGATGTTTTGACTGATATTTTGTCAAAAACTGCAATCAATTTCAAAAACTTGTTTTTTTTCATTCAAGTTTCTATATTTGATATTTAACTTATATGTAAACAAATGAATAAAAAAAACAACATACAAATAACTTTTTGATAGATTAAAAAAATATATTTAAATTATTTATTTTTTATGAGTTCCAGTCAACGCATCATCACATCCGAAACAAATTTGTTTTCCGAGTTTCCTATGAATGCAGCATCGCTTCCCGCTTGGAAAGACATGTCCATGCCTAAGGGCGAGTGTAAACAAACATGGATGGATGGATTTAAAATTCCTAGTCTGTATTCTGCACTTATTTTGTTGAGTAACTTAAAAGCAGTGTAAAACAAACAAGTACCGGATAAATAATCAATGTTTTTTATGTTTCAAGTTTAATATATTCATTTGAAAACCGGGATACATCGGCTGCATAACTGCCGATCCCGATGCGGCCAATAAACTAAAATAATAGCCTATGTATATGCCTAACTGATCGGTCGGGCTCTAGTTAAAACGGAACGACATATGTCAATATCTTAAAAATAATATTTATCTAACAAAGCACCTGTTGGAATAAAATCTGTCATATGTCTTGGCTATTGTTTTCACTAAATTGCATCTAGCTTAACGAGAAGTAAATGTTTGCGTCCATTTAAAAAAATTAAAAAATAAAAATAAAAATAAAAGACGATTAAAATGAACCAACAAGCATGCAGCTTCAGAAAATCTGGTTTTATCGCAATAGAAAAGGCTATTGTGTCTCGTATCTGTCATACCGAGGAGGGTTACGGAGTACAAAAAACATCTAATTTTAGCCTACTATCAGAGATATATCAGCTACAGGTTCATATCATGTCTAGTCACATACCCTGTCCGCATGAAGGCCAGAGGAAGGCTGGGGTTTAGTTGTTGGGCTTTCTTCGCATCGTCAGCTGCACCTGTACAGACCGGGGGAGAGAGGGGCACTCATAATATTGCGGCTACATTTTTGACCTGGACACAGGATAAATTCCTCAGGGCTCCACTGTCTGCCTCAGGTGGCCATGTTAAAGACCATGTCAGCAAAGCCTCCATGTGATGGGCAGAACAGTTCCAGCTTTTCCAAACTCCAGAGAAGTCTGGACTACCAGGCAGATGTTTTTTATAACAGAATTTAATATGGAAATCAGTCCACTAACCTCAGACAAAACATATTAACAAATGTTAATGGGAGATTTTCCATTCAACATTCCGGATATGAATGAGTGTTTAATGTATATTCTGAGGACCAGGGGATAATGACACTTACAGCTGTAGTTTTTTAAGAGTATGTGGGCATAGGCACGCTGGCACAACCACTCGGGATTGTCGGCGTCATCTTGCAGAGCTTCAGTCAGCTCCTGAAGAAAATACATTTTATCGTCAAACAAGTCAATGACAACATTTTTTAACGAGCATAAAGGCGCCTAGTATACACCAGATGACTTTCACTAGGATTTTTTGGTGTCCCAGACACATTTTCAAGATCTTAAGTGAATCATAAGGAAATCTCTCGTCTTCAGGGTTGGTGAGGGAGCGTTGCCGTCACCGTCCGTTTGATTTGAGATGGTCAGAAACTATTAAACTTCTCAGAGCTGAAGAGAATATTAGGTTGGCTTGATATCATCTTACGTCTTAAGTTATGGCTCCTATAGTGTGTACCAGAATACAGGATGTTCAAGTTCAAGGGATTGTCTGTCACATAGCATAGCAGTCCTGGCATGTCACAAAGCTTCAAAAGGCTCAGGTGTGTGTGTGTGTGAGTGTGAGCAACACAGAAACTGAAAAAGCCAAGACGAGCTTCCCACCTGCTGCGGCATCTTGAGATCACTGTCTTTGCTAAAACATATCTCCATAATGGCATTCTGGTACTCTTGACTTCTGCAAGTAGGTGGCTGACTGGAAGACCGATCAGCCACAACATTGAAACCACTGACAGGTGAAGTGAATAACATTGCTAATCTCATCCCAGTGTTACCTTTAAGGGGTGGGATATTTAAGCAGCTTTGAAGTTGATGTGTTGGAAGCAGGAAAGATGGTCAAGCTTAAGGATCTGACGAACTTTGACAAGGACCACATAGTGATGGCCAGGCGACTGGGTCAGAGCACCTCCAAAACCACAGGTCTTGTGGGGTGTTCCCGGTATGCAGTGGTTAGCACCTACCAAAGTGGTCCAAGGAAGGACAACCGGTGAACCAGCGACAGGGTCATGGGCGCCCATGGCTCATTGATGCAGTGGGGGGGGCGAAGTTCAGCCCTTCTGGTTCGATCCGACAGAAGAACTACTGTAGCACAAATTGGTGAAAAAAGTTAATGCTGCTCTGATAGAAAGGTGTCAGAACACACAGTGCATCACAGCTTGCTGCCTATGGGGCTGTGTAGCCGCAGACTGGTCAGAGTGTCCATGCTGAGCCCTGCCCACCACCGAAAGCACCTACAATGGGCGCGTGAGCATCAGAACTGGACCATGGCGCAATGGAAGAAGGTGGCCTGGTCTGATGAATCACCTTTTCTTCTACATCATGTGGATGGGCGGGGTAAGGGTCCAATCCGGTGGAGCATCTATGGGATGTGCTGGAACAACAAGCCTGATCCATGGAGGCCCCACCTCACAACTTCCAGGACTTTCCAAGACCAAGGATCTGCTGCTAATGTCTTGGTGCCAGATACCACAGGACACCTTCAGAGGTCTTGTGGTATCCATGCCTCCATGGGGCAGAGGTTTTTTTTGGCTCCACGAGGGGTAAGCTACACAATATAAGTGGTTATTAGTGGTGGTTTTAATGTTGTGTTTAACTGACATGTAATCATATAACATGACTATATTAATATGACCGATTTAATGTATCCCTTAATTACGCTGGTGTATTGACACTGGAGGATGAGAATGACGGCCACGGCTCCACATGACAGACTCATGTTGAATTATAAATGTCCATGGCGGAACAATTGCGCCATAAAGTAACTTACAGCTCTTTATTCCGTCTACATTGGGATGATTATGACGTCATAGACGCCGAAGCCACCCCACTAACAGAGCGGTAACTAGCCACAGCGTCCCAGCGAGTTCTGACGTTGACGCTGATTATAAAGCCAAAGACAAAACCTTTATAAAGCAAGACATAAGATATGTATAATGTCTGTACAACTGCTAAAATAAAATAAGAACACCGAGTCCCGCTGGACCGGTGGCCCCGTGTCAGCCAGCCGGAGTGTTGGGTGTGTTTACCTGGAGAGCTCTCTGCGGGTCTTCGTCAACGACGCTATCCGGGAAACTGCTAAAAACAGAGAGGCACCGTCAACGTCACGAAACCTCCTCCATTCACCCAAAACCAAAGCACCGTAATGTTCGGTTTCACTTGCCGTGCAGAGGCCATGAGGTCTGTCCGGTGCGCGGCGGTAGAAAGTTCTGGGCGCAGAGACTCCAACCACGGCAACGTGCGGGCCTGTCAACACAGAAGCGCCGCGGCCCCCCTGCCTCCCTCCCTCACTCACTCACTCACGCCCTCCCTCCCCGCGGCACCGCCCCCTGCCGGCCCGGCGGTGGAACCGCGCACTGCAACCAGGCCCACCCAAACGGCGGCCCGCGGCCCAAATGTGGTCCACGTCTTGAATACAGACGTGGACCACCAAACACGCGAAGGTTAGTTAGCGATGAACTGTGGTTTCCATTCATGTCAGGAATGCCTGGTAAAGATTGGAAAAATATTGAAGGTGATTTTCCTGTCCCTCTTCTTTGTTTTTAAGGGTGTCTCCACTCTAAGCCTCAGGTGACCGGGTGACAGGGTGAAAATCTGTCCCCCAACAGAATGCATTTGAAAAGCCCTGCACTACATTTATTTTCACCGTATTGTATACATTTCAACGAAACCGCACTCTTCGAATAATCTATTGATGATTACTTGCTCAAATTCCTCACACACCACAGTGATCACAGCAGTAACCCGTGATGGAAGTATTTAGGGTTTTTACTTCTTACGTAAAAAGGAGTAAGCAAGGAGCAATGGGGTAGAGATAGTCTTGAAGGAAGAATTTGTCAAGAGTGTTTTGGAGGTGGCGGGAGTGTCGGACAGAGTGATGAGCATGAAGCTGGAATTTGATGGGGTGATAATGAATGTGGTCAGTGCGCATGCTCCCCAAGTTGCGTGTGAGATGGAAGAGAAAGAAGAATTCTTTGGTGAGTTGGATGAAGTGGTGGAGAGCGTCCCCAAGGGAGAGAGAGTGGTCGTCGGAGCAGATCTCATTGGGCATGTTGGCGAAGGGATCAGAGACATCACAATCAGAATCAGAATAGTCTTTATTGCCAAGTAAGTTTACACGAACAAGGAATTTGTCTTGGTGTCCGGTGCATACATGAAACATACATTTAAAACAATAAGTAAAATATGAGTGAAATATATAAGCATATGTAAACTAAGGCTGTTTTTTTTTTTAAATAAAGCTGTACAGTTTGTGCAGGAATGTGTAAATGTTCTGGAGAAAATGTGCAAATGGTCTCGTGGGTGGAGAAGACATAGGTGACAGGTAGGTATGGTGTCAAGGAGAGGAATGTGGAAGGACAGATGGTAGTGTATTTCGCCAAAAGGATGCAATTGGCTGTTGTGCATACGTATTTCAAGAAGAGGGAGGAACACAGGGTGACATACAAGAGTGGAGGAAGGTGCGCACAGGTGGACTTGCAGGAGGTGCAATCTGAAAGAGATTAGTGACTGCAAAGTGGTGGTAGGGGAGTGTGTTGCGAGGCAGCATTGGATGTGTGGTCTGTAGGATGACTCTGGTGGCCAAGAAGAGGAAGAGAGTGAAAGTAGAGCCAAAGAAAAAATGGTGGAAGTTGAAAGAGGAAGCAATTTAGAGTCCTTTAGAGGTAAGGCGGGCGATAGGTGGAAATGAACGGTTACCAGATGACTGGGAAACAACTGCAGAAGTGGTGAGGGAGACGGCCAAGAAGGTACTCGGTGGATCATGCGGGAAGAGGAAGGAAGACAAGGACTCTTGGTGGTGGATTGAGGAAGTACAGGAGAGCATAGAGCAGAAGAGGTTGGCGAGGAAGAAATGGGATGGTCAGAGAGATGAAGAAAGTAGACAGGAGTACAAGCTGATGCGGCTCAGGGCGAAGAGAGAAGTGGCAAAGGAAAAGGAAAAGGCGTACGACGAGTTGTATGGGAGGTTGGAGAGTAAGGGAGGAGAAGGGGACTTGTACCGACTGGCAAGACAAAGGGACCAAGCTGGGAAGGATGTACAGCAGGTTAGGGTGATGAAGGATAATAATGGGAATGTGCCGACTAGTGAGGAGAGTGTTGAGATGGTGGAAGGAGTGCTTTGAGGAGTTGATGAATGAAGAAAATGAGAGGGAGAGAAGAGTGGATGATGTGGGGATAGTGGATCAAGAAGTGCAGCAAATTAGCAAGGATGAGGTGAGAACCGCATTAAAGAAGATGAAGTGTGGAAAGGCAGTTGGCCCAGATGACATACATGGGGAAGCATGGAAATGTTTAGGTGAGATGGCAGTGGCGTTCCTAACGAGACTGTTTAACACCATCCTGGAAAGGGAGAGGATGCCGGAGGAGTGGAGAACAAGTGTACTGGTACCCATCTTCAAGAATAAGGGAGACGTACAGAGCTGTAGTAACTACAGGGGAATAAGGTTGATCAGCCACAGCATGAAGCTGTGGGAAAGGGTAGTGGAGGCTGGATTAAGAGGAGAGCTGGGGATCAGCGAGCAGCAGTATGGTTTCATGCCACGAAAGAGTACTGCAGATGCCATGTTTGCTTTAAGAATGCAGATGAAAAAGTACATGGAAGGCCAAAGGGAGTTGCACTGCGTCTTTGTGGATTTAGAGAAAGCGTATGATAGGGTGCCGAGAGAGGAAGTGTGATATTGCATGAGGAAGTTGGGGGTGGCAGAGAAGTACGTATGAGTGGTACAGGATGTGTATCAGGGCAGTCAGACAGTAGTAAGGTTGTGCAGTAGGCGTGACGAAGGCATTCAAAGTGGAGGTGGGATTGCATCAAGGATCAGCTCTGAGCCCTTTCTTGTTTGCAATGGTGATAGACAGGTTAACAGATGAAATCAGGCAGGAGTCTCCGTGGCCAATGATGACATTGTGATCTGTAGCGAGAGTAGGGAGCAGGTTGAGGAGAGCCGGGAGAAGTGGAGGCATGCATTAGAGAGTAGAGGAATGAAAGTCAGCAGGAGTAAGACTGTGACAGAAGGGTTCCGGCAAGAGTGAAGGGGAAGGTCTACAGGGCGGTAGTGAGAGCAGCCATGTTGTACGGTTTAGAGGCGGTGGCACTGACAAAAAGGCAGGTGGCTGAACTGGAGGTGGCAGAGTTGACGATGTTGAGCTTCTCATTGGGAGTGACAAGGATGGACAGTAATAAGAATGAGTACATTAGAGGGACAGCTCAGGTTGGAGAGTTTGGTGAAAAAATGAGAGGCGAGATTGAGATTGGTTTGGACACGTGCGTAGGAGAGATGAGAGTAACATTGGGAGAAGGATGCTGAGGATGGAGCTGCCAGGCAAGAGGGGAAGAGGAAGGCCAAAGAGAAGGTTTATGGATGCGGTGAGGGAGGACATGCAGGCGATTGGTGTAAGGGAGGAAGTTACACAGAACAAAAGGTATTGGAGGTAGATCCCCTGTGGTGACCCTTAGGGAATAGCAGAAAGAAGAAGACTTCTTAAGTAAAACTAGAAATACTTTTGATGCAAAATGATTCTGGTAAAATTACCACATTGACATAGAACGAGTGGGTCCCTGATTTTTGATATATAAAAATCATGTATTCTTTTTTTAAACTAAAGTAACATAGGAGTAGAAGTAAAGATATTTGCCTTAAAATGTACTGGAGTAAAGGTCAAAAGTCCCTGCAACTGAACATACATAATTATAGGTACTTGAAAATGGTATTTAAGTACACTGTGTAGAACAAATAAAGCAACAAGAAAAACAGGCTTTTCCTCTTCATTTACAAATGTGGGAGATCTTTGGACACAACCAAGCAAAGAAACTCAAAAGAGATTTTTTTATTTGAAAATAAAGTGAAACAGTTTTGCATAGCGCTCCTTGCAGTGCGAGGT
The DNA here is from genome assembly GCF_960531495.2 of Zeus faber. NCBI lineage: Eukaryota > Metazoa > Chordata > Actinopteri > Zeiformes > Zeidae > Zeus > Zeus faber. Next base: position 23,738,083 of record NC_137196.1, on the reverse strand, counting down.
TAAGGTCTAAGCATCTTTTAGCAAAGGTCACCTTAAGCAAAAACATACTTTTTTTTTTAATATATATGTATAAAGGGTCAACCATAAAACTCCTTGCATAAATTGATGGAGTTTAAAGTAAAGTATACATTTGTGCAGCAAAACCAAAGTTTACATACCTGAGGGAGAAAATGGCAGCAAGGCACAAGAATCAAGCATTGTTCAGAAACATGAATAATATACAATACAGATACACTACATATATATATATATGTATATCAAGGCTTTACAGGTCCAGCAAAAATGCATTACTCATAACTGCACAGGTTTCATTTTTTTGGACAGACTAATTGCTCAAAACGCATTCGTCCAATAATAGGCACAGTAGCTAAGTGAGACAAATTAATATTATTCTTTCAAAAATGATTGTCAATCCAAATATGCATAAGAGGGAATTCTAGATGTGAATTCTACATGACAGCAATATAACAGCAAAATGGCTTAATTACTTTCTACATGACAGTGATCCCTTGTTTTCACAAACGTACGTTGTGAACATAATAAAAAAAGACTCACAATATCAACCAGTACATGGAATGTGTTCCCCTCATTCTCATAAGGACAAAGGACTACTACGACAGGCGGAACATGATGGTCGGTGATCTGTAGGCACTTTGGGAGGGTAATCAACGGGAGAGGTAAACATTAAGGCAATGCCATTTTTTTAGGCAGAGAAATGTGATTGAATAATGACAAGAGAGGACAGGAAGTGGGAGAATAAAATAGAAAACAGTGCACTGATCTAGATCTTAGCTCCATTACACTGGAGCTGAAGTGCAAGCCAAGAGGCAAGTTGAGTCTCGGCTGAGTGGTGGAGGATTCCAGTGCATTACTGTCTTTGGTCTTTAAGTAAGGCAGACAACAGCGAGCGAGAATGATGAAAGGCGGAGATAATAACGGCTGAGGGCCGCCCCGTACACCCAGCGAGTTCTACAGCAATTATCCTGGGGTCGGGAGGAAAATTAGCATTCTGTGGGAGCTTTTGGTTCCTGTCAATGTGAAGGTATTGCTTTTGATCCAAGTGCTGATCTAGCAGAACACTGCGGAGAATCTCCATCTTAAAAGTACCAGGCGCGAGTGGTGGGTGTGAACTTTTTTTTTTTTACTAGAACACAATATGAACCTTTACCAGCGAGCTGAGGCCGCTGCACTTGTTTCCAGTGCAAACCAGCTTGATTTACAAATGTAAATGAATTATATATAACCAAGGTATCAGAGGGGTAATATGCCTTATTCTTACACAATTTCACTCATGATCTGAAAAAGGCTCCATTGAAAACATGGAGAAATATTCTCACATTATTGGCCCTTTATCCTTATTTTATGTGAGAACCAAAAACCCGACTTTAAATATGAAACTAAACACAAGACATTTTATGCAGTGTGCTGCATGGTTCCCAGCCTCATTTCTTTTTAAATATTAATTGACAGAAATGATCCTAGGTCAGTGTGCCTACTCTGGTTAACAAAAAATAAAAACAAAGAAAAAAAGAAAAACAGCCCTGCTACGCAGAGGCTGTCCCGTCAACAAGTTGCAGCTTCCTTTTCCTCGGCGATTGGTCCCGGTTCTGTTGGGTTCACTGTTTTACTGGTCGGAGCCGGCGATCGGCGACAGCTGCAGAGTCATTGCATTGCATGAGCGGTGGCTGCTCATTTCCTCTGTGGCGGCGGCAGCACGGGGCCTCACCGCTGCTCCCTTACCGTCCGAGGCCACTTCGGAGGCGGCCTGGCGCTCGCACAGACTCCCCAGCAGCTGGGCGGTTTTGAAGACGGAGGCGTGGCCCGCCGGCTGTAGAGACTGAACTTTTTGGAGGTTCTGGAGGGTCCGTAGCATCTCGGCAGACACAATAGGCAGGTGCTGCTGCTGGATCAGGCTACCCCCTGCCGGCCGGAGAATGGCGCCTCTCTGGGACACTGGGCGGAGCGCGGGCCTGGACCGCTGGCCCGACGCAGTGCGGACTGATCTCGCCGCGGTTTTCCCTGCTCTCTGGTGAGAATCTGCATCGTCCACTGAATGGTCGCTGGAGGAAGATGTGTTGCCCTCTGGGTCACTCATACCATCATCATCGTGCTCCTCCTCCTCCTCCTCCTCCTCCTCCGCCTCCTCCGCCTCCTCCGCCTCCTCCGCCTCCTCCGCCTCCTCACCATCGTCATCGTCGTCATCGTCGTCGCCGCCGCTCTCTGGATCATTTTCATTCTGGTCTTTGTTGCCGTCTCCATCGGTTATGTAGATCATGTTTTTGGGAAGTGAGGTGAACTGGTAGACAAGTCGTTGGCCTTCCACCTTGTTTAAGATGCCTCTCTGGTAGTAGTACCTATGTGGAGCAAAATGGAACAACACTGAAAAAAAAACCCAAAAAAACCAACACTTCACAAGCAACATTAATGCCTTCCACTCAAACCTTCTGAGCCCTCGTCTTATCAGTACAGGGTGGGGCAGGATAATTACCACAAAGACTTAACTTTGATTGCACAAAACCTCTAACCGGTTTTTCGATATGATCTGCAGCTTTTGAATCTACAGCTTCTGAACACGTACCTGAGTGCCCTGCCCATGGTCTCATAGTTCATGTCTGGCTTGTTTTTGTGTTTCCCCCATAATCTGGCCACTGCCTTAGAGTTGACCAGCTTGAAAATCCCTGCGTTGGGATTGGTCCATTTGATGTAGCGGGGGCAGGCCTGCCGGTCCTGCAGCAACTCCATGAGGAACTGCCACAGGTACAGCGTGTTCCCACCTGAAGCACAAAGGAGGGAAACATTAGGTGCAGGGGTGGCGGGCGAAGACACAACAAGACAGAAATAAGTTCCAAGAATTCACAGGTTCTACTGTAAACAAGTTATTTCTGCACCAGGATGAATACCCTCTGGTAAAATGAAGAATCCATCTGTCTCGGCACAGATACACACACACACCTACACATTCATAAACCTTCAATCACAACTTGGGCAGCCAGATGGAAATGCTTGTTGCCACAACCGTACCTTTGTTGTACTTTCCCTTCTTCACTGAGATGTCCGGTGTAGGAGACTCTGCTCTTTGATGCCGAGGTCTCCTCCCTAAATGAGAAGCGCCTTCAAATGGGGTTGAGTTCAAAGAGCAGCCAAAGCATCACAACAACAACAAACATACAGAGCCCTCAAAGATATTATTGACAAAGGGGAAAGCGACTAACCCTTTTTTTTGGTTTGTTGCTGAGCTACAGTCTCTTCTGGCAACGTGTCCCACTGGGGCTGGTCAACAGCTCCCACGATCCCCTCAGCAGACAAGGTCACCTGGGTGATCGGAGCGGTGATGACGTCCCCCAGCGACGGCAGAAACATCTGGGCTGCAGAGGAGGTGCAAACAACAGTACTGAGATTGTCACCTTTAAAATACGGATACACATTCCAATATGAAGTACCAGCTTCCGTATGTTTACTAAGTGGGATCCTGTGGGGTCGAGAGCAGTGGTTCTCAATGTGGGGTCTGTGGACGCCCAAGGGTCATTCAAGGAGGTTCCAGAGGGTGATTAATAGTTAAACTATTTAATTTTGTTTTTATTTACACAATGTGAGCACTATTGGAGAACACGCAATAATGACTGTTTCATAGTTATCTCTGTAACCATATTGCAGACTAGTATGGAATTTTGGACCAAATCACATGCCCTTGACATGGAGAAAGGCTGACATTCACCGATCTAGAGCATGATAAACGGCGTGTTTTGGAAAAGCGGGTGTTGTTAGGTTCTTACAGTAGTGCTGCTGGTCCAGGGACAGCGTGTCGGGGGAGTCCATGTCGAGAAAAGAGTCCGAAGCAACAAGTGTCTCCATGGCCTCCGCATCCAGTCCCTCACACGCCTCCACTAAAGCACCACACACAACAGAGGGAAACCCCGCGCAACCCAGTGTGTTTAAAGGGAGTGACCAAGCGGGAATCATCCGAAAGGTTACGGAGTTTGTTGACATTTCACCCAAGTTACAAAGCCATTTTCACACACACAAAAAACAAAAACAAAACGGGTGTAGGCTGAGGTCGCAGGGTTCGCACCGTTACAGAACAAGTTGAAGGAGGGGGAAACATCGGATGGATACTCCAGTGTATAGCGCAACATCTGCTAGCTTTTTTTTTTTTTTTTTTAGTAATCCCAACGCTGCGCGACGTTACCGCGCACGCCGAAACAAGTTGAAATACACCCGAAGGTCGACGTCAGAATCACCCCCCGACAGACGCCACCGTTCCCCGGTAAGCCGGCGTCTAATAACGGCGTGTCCGTCGGAACGTCTCGTTTATTCCGCTCAACCTCAAACCCCGTCTCCCACCTCCACGCGGAGCGACGACAAGGCGTTGAACAATAAACAAACAAACACACAAACCGAAAGGCGTAAACGGCGCAAGAGCGATAAAACTCACTCTTCGTCCCGTTCGAGGGCGAGGGCGAGGGCCAGGCCGCAGCGCTGTCTCTGCAGCTCCGTCTACATTCTAGCGCCGTTAACCGCTTTACTTTTCCACCAGGAATGTTTTCTTTCACTTCCTGGTTTCCCTCTTTGGGCCGTGTGTGGCGGCGCCCTCTGCGCACGCGCGAACGGGCCAGTTCGTTTAACATTCGTTTCACGTCAAACGTCATTATGGTCACCTTCAGAGCGCTTATGACGTCAACAGGGGCCACCAAGGCGCTATTAACCCCCCCCCCCCCCCCCCGTCAAATACTGCCAGAAGGCATACACAAGGCGAGTATGGGACGGTTCAACGTAATACTTTTAAAAGACCCCTTTAAGGCATATTTTAACGTTTAAGACCGATTTTTGCTCAAATCACCTCTCTTACTCAGTAAAATATTGCGTGTAATTATAAATGTACTAAAGTACTATATTATTCAACTCTTGTGAGGATTATAGTGATTGTTCATTATTTTGAGAATTGCTTGGATTAGTTTCAGAGGATTTGTTTCGTTCAAGTGAAATGATGAATGAATGAATATTTACCTATTTCTATTCAATGCTTTTTGCTTGTCTGCTTGTTTATTATTACTATTTGATTGCCTTTTATTTATTTTATAATAAATATAATAATATAATAAAGGCTATTATTAAACTATTTTTTTTGTTCGGATTTTTATTATTATTCTAGCTGTTCCCCAGCTGAAAGTGCGTGCCGCTGAGAAAACGTGGAACCCACAGACATAAATGAATAAGAATTGTATTAGGGGCAGTCCACACATGCTGTTGTCCATGTTTGATCCACATCAGACCATATCTGTACAAGGAGTTAGTAAAAAAAAAAAAAAAGTTATATTTTTTAATGAGTATTTTTTTATTTAGTATTTCTTATTTTATTAAAAAAAAAAGTATTTCCTCCTCATATTTGCCTTTTTATTTTATCCTATTATTTTATCAGGAACCACTACGTAGTTGTTGCCTGTCATGCCCCAAGAATTTCATTGTACCGAATGACCTTGTGTTGTACTGTACACTTGACAAATAAAACACTTTGAACTTTGAAGCAGCAGAGCAGAGGGGACCATAAGTAGTGGAGCAGAGCGCTTTGTGGCATCATCAGCCAATTTGGATTATATGTGCAGGTGTTTGCTTATGATTGGTGTGTATTGGTTGCGCCGCGCAGGATCAACGCCAATCTGTGCTGAGGTCGGCGGTGTAAAAGTTGTGTGTTTAAAAAAAAAAGTTGTTTGTTTACATTGCCCACAGTATCAAAAGTTAAGAAAGCGCTCCAAGTTAGTATCAGGGTCGAGACGAGAGACAGCAGGAAGCGATGCTGCATTCCACAGGAACTCGGAAAACTCTAATTTGTGTTGGTAGTCCCCAGGTCTGTTATCTTGGTAAAGCCCCCCACGCCCCCACACACATTGGTGCAATTGCTGCGACCAACATGGACCCTGTGCATTGCTGCCTGCAGCTATATTTATTATTCATTATTATTATTATTATTATTATTATAATAAGGTATAGTGCTGAGGTAATGATTAGTTAGAAAACAATAACCAAAATCCAGTCTTTTTTTTTTTCCACAGAACTTCAGGCATATAAGATCAAGCTTTCCCCTCTACAGAGAAGCATGACAGGTAAGCATTAGGTTCAGTTGCAGACTGGGGTTCTATAATGTCAGAAATGTTGACAAAGTATTTTACAACATTTCACAACAAAATACATATATGCATAAATTACACAAAATGTCTATGTTGAAATTAAGACTTCATCAATTCAAATATAAGATGATTTAATCACCTTTAGGAACAAATATGAGTCACACTGAATTTAAGAGTAAAAAAAACAAAAACTTACAGACACCAATTGTATCAACCATATACATATATATATTATAAAAAAAGACAAACTACTGTACTACTGTCTGTGCCAACCTTTCAACAGTTGGTGGTGGCCTTCAGCATGGTACTGCTCACCCTCCAGACCTGAGAATAACAGCAGGTGTCTATTGGGGACCTGCTCAGCGATCACTGAAGGGTAAACTGGATGGTCCTCCAGCTAAAACACAAGGGAATGCATCGATGAACATCACATATACACACACACATACAAAGACACACACACACACATACATAGGTCCAATTTTTCTTACTTGCGAAATGTTGTTGAAATGGTCACTGGCAAAATCAAAGATAAATTCGGTCTGCTGCAGCATGGTGGAAGTTCCGGACGACAAAAGAAGAGTAATTCTATGACGACAGCATCTCCACTATACAGGTTCTCAAGTGCGGGAGCGATTCCACCGAGAGGCTGGATGAATGGTGATTTCACACCGACGTAGGCCCAGCTGTTATCCACTATTGGTCCAAATCTACCAACGTCTGTGTATTAAAAAAAAAAGAAAAAAAAAAAAGAGAGTAGAAAAGAAAAAGGAGTCCCCCCCAGCATTCGATGAGTTTGGTCTCCAAACGCAGGATCCCGCTCAACGGCAGCAGTGAAGATAGTAATTCACCAGAGACACGCCGCGGCGTCACAGGAAGCCCCCCGCTTGTCCGCTCGCTCCCCCGCTCCGCCTCAGCTCTCGATGAGGAAGTGGAGTGACTTGCAACGGTCCTGCGGTCCCGCTCGGTCGTCTGAGCCTGGCAAAGAGGAACAGAGAGAGGTCAAACGAAACAAGTCAGAGTGGGAGGGTTGTCATGGGACCCGGCAAAGTGTGGGACCGCAAAGAGAACGGCAGGCGGCACACCTGACGGGCCGGGGCGGTGAACGCACAACAGTAACGCTTTTTTAACTGTAAAATCTCCAAGAATGGAAGAGCTGTTGACTCTCTGGTTTAAAAAAAAAACCAAAAACACAGATATGGGCATAATAGTTTTGCAGCGTCTTCTATTTCTCCCTCTATCACTCTCCCTTGTATTGCATCTCATGCCTCTGCGCTTATCTCGCTCATGAAAAAAGGCTCGAACCAGCAACAGGAAGGAAGCTACAGTATCGCAATGTGCACTCCGTGTTTGTGCATGAGAGTGTGTGTGTGCATGTGTGCATGTGTGCATGTGTGTGTGTGTGTCTTTGTGTGTCTGTGTGCGCGTGCGTACGCGGCAAGAGAGTGCAGTAACTGGGTGAAAACGCCTGTGGTTTCACCCGATTCAAAGTTTGTGCATGCATGCATTATTTTGGTGCATGTCCAGGACAATATGACCGTCAAGGGGAAACTGAGTCTGCGCCGGCAAATTCCATTCCGTTCCCCTCCGTGCTATCATTAGCTTCTTTATTGCACACCTCAATTTTTAACCTATTGTTCTCCGCTGTCCAATTGTTGTGAATGTCCCCTTTCCGTATCAACAACTGTTCACTTGCAAGCAGCATGACTAATCATCTATTCAAAGTGCCCTCTCCTTGTGTATGTACTGTACCCGTCTCTCTGTTCCAGTAACTCTGTTCTGAGCGCCAATTCATTACCTTGCTGCACGCGCACACACACACACACACACACACACACACACACACACACACACACACACACACACACACACACACACACACACACACACACACACACACACACACACACACTTTAAATTGGATTTGTGGGCTTTATGACAACATGCTGTCGATGCACCTGCATGTATCTTCGCTCCCTACCTGGTGGCCGTGAATATTTAAAAGTATAAAAGTACACTTGAAGAGCACGTAAACAGCTTTTGGCCCAGTCAGGAAAAAAAAAACGCCCCAACATTCTGACTCCTTGACAGCAGCAGTGTTTTGTATCTCTTATCCCAAAATGTCCTCATTTGAGTCCGGACTTTGCATATTTACAGCAAAAAAAAAAAAAAAAAAAAGGAATACAGCACGACGGTGTACCGAATGTAACTGTACGTGACGAGGTCTAGTATTCGCAGTTCGTTATTTTCCAACACGTAATGTATCTTCAGTTCTGAGTCTGAGTTGTTGAACTATTACAGATAAGACAATGCAGCCATAAGCCACAGTTTCAATATACAGTACTACTCTTTATGCTTCTTAATTTCCGGGTTTTTTTTGGGGGGGGGGCTATTTATTTACGCACACACAATTCACGCATCATCCGACAAGATAGAAGCGCACACTGATGATTTTGTTCAGGTGCGTATGTAAACGCGTTAAGAAAAAAAAAAAAAAAAGCCCAGAACGCCTGAGCGAGAGGCCATATTGCTCTCGCGTGTGTGTGATGGAGCCACAACATGTCCGGGTCTGTTATCACGCAGGAAGCACAGCTCGGTGAGGGGGCTCCACTTCCTGAGTGGCGGTCCACGGCTGCCATGCCGATGCCAGCATCGGCGCGAGAAACAAAGCTTCTCGCACTCCACTTCCTGCGACGTCTGCCGCGTCCAGCCCCCCGCCCCCCCCCGGGGTGATTTACCTAGGCGGGCGTTTAGATGTCCACAAAAGGCTCGGACACCACGGATAGCCTAAATAAAGAGAACAATTGACTTTCCCTTTCGGAGATAATGACTGAAGCATGCCCAGAAGCCAGATGGCGCTGACTGTTTTTCTACTAATAGCACTGCTGACCAAAGCGGACCACCTCCCGCTCCATCCATACACCTGCATTGTGACAGTGCCTCGCCGTCCGCCGCTCCCATCGACGTGAATCTCACCGTCTTTTTTCTCTGGAGTCTCCACCTTTGTTCATCGGTGCTCTGGTCACATAGCTTTGTCCATGTGGCCTCGCTACCGGGAACCGAGTCTGTGAAGTGGCTGCCAGTTCCCTAAGGACCCTGATAAGTCCCATAAACATTCATTCCCCAGCCTGTGCGCGTGTGTGCGTGCGTGTGCATGCATATGTGTGTGTGTATGTGTGTGTGTGTGTATATATGTGCGGTGTGTATGTGTGCATGCGTATGTGTGTGTGTATGTGTGCATATGTGTGTGGTACGTATGTGTACGTGCGTATGTGTGCGTGTGTGCGTGTGTGTGTGTGCGTATATCTGTGTGGTGCGTATGTGTGCGTGTGTGCGTGTGTGCGTGTGTGCGTGTATGTGTGTGTGTATGTGTGTATAGTGTGCGGTGCGTATGTGTGCGTGTGTGTGTGTATATGTGAGTGTATGTGTGTATATGTGTGTGGTGCGTATGTGTACGTGCGTATGTGTGTGCGTGTATGTATGTGTGTGTGTATGTTTGTATATGTGTGCGGTGCGTATGTGTGTGTGCGTATGTGTGTGGTGCGTATGTGTATGTGTGTATGTGTGCATGCGCGGGTGTGTGTGTGTATATGTGTGTGGTGCGTATGTGTATGTGTGTGTATGTGTGTATGTGTGTGGTGCGTATGTGTACGTGTGTTTGTATGCGTGCGCGGGTGTCTGTGTGGTGTGTATTTGTGCGTGCCTGTGTGTGTGTGTGTGTGTGTGTGTGTGTGTGTGTGTGTGTGTGTGTGGTGTGTGTGCGTGTGTGTGAACTAGGCCAGGCTGATAACAGGATGGCAGGCAGGGGAGCAGCTGATAAGCTCCTTTAGTTGCTTGGGGTAACCAGGCCTACCTAAATGAACACAGTGAGGAAAATATGGAGGAGATAGTGGAGAAATATGGAGAGCAACAGAAGTATTATGAACGTGGTCACAGCGCTTGGTAACATAACCATCACATGCGTGGGTGCGTTCGTGCGTTCTCCCCTCCCTCCCATCATCCACAGCCCCAACTCAACACTGGATCAAGTGGCTGTAACTTACATGATGAATCAACCCCCGCGCCACCGTCACTCAGGACGGGGGCCCTGCGTGTCTGCTCGCCGCCGCACGACAACCATGCACACACACACACACACACACACACACACACACACACACACACACACACACACACACACACACACACACACACACACACACACACACACACACACACACACACGCGCGCTTTTACTTTCACTTCAGCGACATGCGGGCAGAACCTAACCCTAACTGCCACGAGGAACCATCGGTATTCTGATCCCCATTGTTGTTATTATTATTATTATTATTATTATTATTATTATTATTATTATTATTATTATTATTATCATCATCACTGTTATCAGTATTATTATTGGTTCATTTCATTAGCAGTAATATAGCATCGTTGGCTTACCTTGCGTTTATTGCATTGAGTCTGGATCGGTTTTCTTATCCCTTATCCCAGAACATACTCATTTCGGTCCGGACGTTGTGCGCTAATTCAACTCGTGATTAATGTGCAGGATAATAAAGCAAGGTGTGGACACCTTTCCCCGCCCCCTTCAAACCGCCCCAGCTCCCACCCCCACGTCCGATAAGCCCCGCCCACAGGCGTTCTGATTGGCTACCTGTATTGTGAGTCCAGGTAACCCGTGGCGACCATTGTTAGCGCGGGGCCAGTGTAAACACGGGTTTATTTGCAATGTAAATCGGTGGAGAGCCGAGGAAACCGATCAACAAACGTCCAAATGGGGCCTGTGTAGCCTGATGGGTAGGCAAAAATATGCCTGAGAAAGGCGAGGAACGCCTTTTAATTAATTAACAAATGTATCAATTAACTAACGAGTTATTTAGTTTATTTGTTTGTTTGTTTACATATTTATTTATTTATTATTTTATTTATTAGTATTATTTATTTATTTATTTATTTACTATGATGATGATTATTATTATTATTATTATTATTATTATTATTATTATTATTATTATTATTATTATTATTATTATTATTATTATTATTATTATTATAAGGTATAGTGCTGAGGTAAGGATTAGGTAGAAAACAATCATTACAATTCAGTCATTTATTTTCCACAGAACTTCAGACTGGTAAGCACAAGCCTTCCCCTCTACAGAAAAGCACAAGTAAGCATTAGGTTATTTTATTTAGTATTTTTATTTTGTTAATTTATGAAATATAAAATATGTCGTTCCTCCGTGGAACCAAGCGAAACGCTGATGAGGATTGACTTTGACTTTGACTTTTTGACTTTGTTTGTTTAACAATGAAGCCATGCTTTTACCGTTGGCTAAATGTTGATTTTCTTTTTCCACCATCTGAATGCACGCACAAGGTAAACACAAACGTAGATGGGAGAGCAAGCGTGTGGCACAGGCGCTGAATGTGCGTCTGCCGCTTATTCAGTCCCTGGTGCTCCCTAGTGGCCTGGTTCCGCAGCAACATCCACAAGGGAGGGCCACAATCGGATTACACAACATTATAGGGGCTGTTGTTGTATAATCTGAACCGCCCCCAGTTCCCAATGCAAGAGAAATTCTAATTCACATCCAACATTTAGGCTTCACATCTCCACCCTAAATGTAAACAGGTTCAAATCATGGCCCCCAGTGATCCTTCAAAGCAAATGTGTTAAAAAAAAAAAATAATGAAATGAATGAGGGCATTTATGATTTGTTAAATTGACCCGTAGAGTGTGAAAAATGGAATTGAATTAAGACCATCCATCATTTAAAAAATATCTAAAACACCAGCAACAGTAATGTATTTTGCTTTGTTCTGTTCATTGTTTATTGTTGCAGTGGTGCAGAAAAAAGTACTCAAAAGCCATACTTGAATAAAAATAGATATACCATACTGAAAAACTACTCTGGTAAAAGCGAAAGTCACTCATTGGAATACATCTTGAGTAAAAGTCTTAAAGTAGCTGATATTAGATTTACTTAAGTATCAAAAGTATTTAGACTGTATTAAATGTACTCAAGTATCGAAAGTAAAAGCAAATGCTGTGGAGAAAAATAGCCAGACAGATGGCGAGGAGCTTTTGTTTTGCCCTTATTTTATTCTGGTTGCGAATATTTCCGTATTGTTCACTAAGTAAGAGGCACTTCATTCTGTAAGACGCATCTTTAGCTCTGACGTAAGAAAACATTTGTTGTAAACATGGCGTGTCAACACGGGTGTTGATGTCCATCCGTTGTGGCAGGTGTGGTGCAGGTCCAGGTGCGGGTGCGGTGCAGGTGTGGGTGCGGGTGCAGTTGCAGGTGCAGGTGCAGGTGGGGCAGCATCGCCACTGGCGGAGGCCGCTGCTGCTCAACTTGTGTCTCTCTTGGACACGCCCGTGCTTGTTCAGTAGCAACGCCGCAAAAACTAAACTCAAGGCGGGCGAGGTTGCCAGGTCTCCATTACATCCCCCCCAACCCGCCTCAACACTCAAAAAGCAGCCCAATCCCGCCGGACTCAACTCTGAACGCGAGCTAAAGACCGTTTGTTCACACTCAGCTTGCTGCCGATATGACCCTTGATTCACTAACATTAACTGTGAGAATTTGGCTTCACGGACATCTCTGCCTCCCAGTTTTCCTCCCATTTTATTTAGTAGCGCATAACGAAGGTGTTCAGGGGAAATCTATCGGAGCAAAAGTACACTGTTTTAGGGCTAAATGTAGTTAAGTAAGAGTAAATATCAACAGAAATATAATAACTCAAGTAAATTACAGATACTGCCAAAAAAATACTTTAGAGTATTTTAACTTTGTTACTTTACGCCCCTGGTAATTAGTCATGACACGCTTTGTGTTATCACTTGAATGCGTCTGTACAATAGCGGCTGTGGCCTTGTAATTTCCTTCGGGGGTAAATAAGAACTCATCCCCTCCTGTTTCATCTTATCACAAAGTAAACCCCATGACGCTTTTGTAGTCATGACGCACCGTAAGGTCTTTGATTAAATTATGCTTTTGCGTCGTAGTTGACTTTTGCAAAGAACTCGTTGTACCTTTTTGTATTGACCTGAGTCCTCGGCAGAAAAATCAGCAGATGAACAGGACACCACACATCACACATAACAGACTCATTTATCATTATTATTATTATTATTATTATTATTATTATTATTATTATTATTATTATTATTATTATTATTATTATTATATTTGTTATTATTATATTTGTTGTTATTATTATTATTATTATTATTATTATTATTATTATTATTATTATTATTATTATTATTATTATTATTATTATTATCACAAATACAGTCATCTGAATGAGAGAGAAGAGATGCTTTATGGATCAGATTTGTGTCGATTCGGGGAGCATTTCTTTGCTGGAGAACAGACTTTGGTGTTTGCATGCTTTCTGCCTCCGTCATTCCTCCTT
>NC_137196.1:23714533-23719533 GCF_960531495.2 Zeus faber | reverse complement strand
TATCCCATTTCTTCTCACTTTCAGGTCTCAAACACCGTCAGGGGGTCGACGGGTGGGGGGGGAGCGGGAGGCGGGAGGCGGGGGAGGGGGAGGCGGGGGAGGGGGGGTGGGAGTGTGGGCAGCTCACGCTGTGGTCGACTTGTTGGTGACTCTGGAGTTGCTGGGGTCTGAGAGGCGGTCGCTGACCTTGAGCTTCATGCACGACTGCTTCTCGTCCATCAGCATCTCAGCGGGCAGACACCAGCAGCACAGGCACGACTACGGCGGGGCGGGAGGGGCGGAGAGGGGTGGCGGGGAGGAGGGGTGGAGGAGAAGAGGGGTGGAGGAGAGGAGGAGGGAGGGCCGTACACAGGAAGAGAGAAACCAGTGAGGAGTAGAATGAGACACATACTGTATATTCACAGCCTGCTAGTTGTACGTGGGCATTAGAGGACTTCAAATACATACGCTATAGTATATAATATAAAAAATATATAGTGTAATACATTTTAAATATACTGTAGAACACAAAAAAGTAATGCATTGGCCCATTGGGGAATTGGCGCCTCACCCGGAAACAGCTCTTGAAACGCTTGCTGACCATGTAGAGGGCGATGGGGTTGATGCAGGAGTTGACGGACGCCATGTTGATGCCGATGTAGTCCAGCACCAGGAAGAAACTGCAGCGGACATGAGCAAAGTGGAATGTGACCGGACCTCTCCAGTCATTGCGATACCGGGTCGCGTGGATGCCCGAGGGGAAAAAAAAAAAAAAACACCCTCGTGGACAATTTGGACGTGTGGCTCTACGACCTTCAGCAGAAACATCACACACGGCAATGTTGACGCGTGTGGACGTGTGACGTCCAGTGAGACTACTATTATTATAACTAGTATTTTACGGATCATCTATAAGAATAAGCGCCTAATATTGTTATTGGAAGCTCGGCCATGGGAGACCTGCTTAACATCACAATTGGAATTCCCCGTCAGTGTTGACCCGGTGGGTTTTTCTGAGGCAAAGTCGATGTGGGAGAACACAATATTATTGTTTTGGATTTCAGTCCAGTGATCCTACCTGAGCAGCTCGCAGCGGTTGGGGTCCTTCTCGTCGTAGATGGTGAGTTTGAGGATGCGACTTAGGTGGAGGGGCAGCCAGCACAGCGCAAACACCAGCACCAGGCAGAAGACGGTCTTGGCCACCTCCCTCCGCTGCGCGCGCGCAAACACACACACGCGCGCGCGCACACAGGCACACACACACACACACACACACACACACACACACACGCGCGCGCGCACACAGGCACACACACACACACACACACACACACACACACACACACACACACACACACACACACACACACACACACACACACATGTACATGCACATATACACATGCACACACAAGAATAAATTCAATAAATAATGACATTTCTTAAAATAAGCACTATTACAATCCATCATTAATGCATCCATCCATCCATCCATCCGTCCATCCATCCGTCCGTCCATCCATCCGTCCGTCCATCCATCCATCCGTCCGTCCATCCATCCGTCCGTCCATCCATCCGTCCGTCCTTCCACCCACCTGTTTGAGGTGGTCACTGAGAGCGATCTGCACGCCGTTCTTCTTCCTCAGCATCTCGCAAGTCATCAGGGTGTAGAAGATGGCCGTGCAGGTCAGCGGCAGGCAGAAATACGCACTGAACAGCCACCAGTCCTTGGCGGACTTATAAAACTACGGGACAGAACACGGGGCGTTTGAGCAGTAGATCACCCGCACAAGAGCTTGAAATACGAGCTCCCGGACAGCTTTACGCAAGGTGAAAGACGAGGCCGTAAAGTATGAGCGATAAAAACTAAATGGCTCAGTTATCCGTGAGACGGCCCCCGCGCGCGCGTCGGCAGAACGGGGCCGGTCTCGAACGGGACTAGAGGTTGGGACTCCGAGGCGGGAGAGGCGTCCGGCTCTGCATTCAAAACCCCCTTAATTTAAGGGTTGGCTCTTCTTTTTGTCTTCCTTTGTCGTGCCGTAAAGTGAGTTTTCTTCTCTTTTTTTTTCTTTTCAGTCGTTGTAGACGATAATGAAATAACGCGAAGGCCGGAACTCTTACTTTCCGAACCTGGATTTATCCACCTCCGACAATGAAACAAACTGTGCACTCGAGCTCTTTTGACCACGTAACTGCGCGCACCGGAGGCGTGTCTGTGAGAGTACGGTATCAGGTTATCAGTCTCCTAAAAAAAAGGCCCCGTGTGTTTCCCCCCCTCCATACCATCATGAAGTCGGACTTCTGCATGGGGTGCAGCAGACAGATCCTCAGGTGTTCTCCTTTGTAGTCCATGGTGATCATGTCGAAGGCAATGGCCTCCGGCACGGCCAGGATGATTGATAGGATCCAGATGAGCGCGATCTCGATCGCCATCCACTTCGGCACGCCGATCCCTTTGATGCGACTCCATGACGCCACAGCGCGGTATCTGTGGTGATATTAAATATTTTTGTCTACAAATAAATCACTCCCCCCCACACACACACATACGCAGTTAAATTGTGACAGGAATTCTAATTACAATAACAACTACAACATTAAACAGATGCTCGGGCCATGGCAACGGGAGGAGTTAAGTAAGCCTTCGGTTTTAGGGGAGGTTGGGAGTTTACTGGGTTGCGCACTGTGTGAATGTCTGTTCATGCATGTGTGCCTGTGTGTGTGTGTGTGTGTGCCTGTGTGTGTGTGTGTGTGTGTGTGTGTGTGTGTGTGTGTGTGTGTGAGTGTGTGTGGGCTGTGTGTTTGCGTTTGGAGGGTTTATTCGGCAGGTTGGCAGACTCTACCTGTCAATGCTCAGCGCGCACAGACTGAGCACTGTGATTCCAACCGAGGCTTTCTGAACAAATGGCACCAGCTTGCACAAAGCCACCCCGAACGGCCAGTCCTCCGCCAGGAGCTGGAGAGAGGGGGAGACGGAGAGATGGACGGGGGAGGGTGGGGGGTACAGATGGACAGCGATACGGGGGGGAGACAGACAGACTAGTTTGCACAGTAGGAGCCCAGCATATTGTCTTTGGAGCCACCTTTTTTTTTTTTTTTTCTCTCCAGCCACGGGCAGCCAGAACTGGGCAGGTACACTTCAGAGAACTTGATGAAAGGGGCCTCTAAGTAAATGCAGAACGTTTTCGTTTCAGGACGGCATGACTCTTCCTGGAAACACAACGAGATGTCTGTCCGGCATTACCGTAAGACACTGGAAGCCAGAGACACTCTCTTTAAACTGAGGAACTCTGGCTAACCTGCGCGAGGATTTTCTACCTGTTTTCGATTGGTTGTTGGAATGTGTGGAGCCAATTGGGATCATATGGGGCCCGATCTTCATATACCGTTCTCTCTCCTCTGGTATGCAGGCAACTGTTTTACCTTTCCCGGCCCCTCAGACAAACGCACCTAATTATTTTGATAATAACATGGCGTGGGACATGAAGGGATATTGAGGGGCTCAGAATCCAGTGGAGCAATAACAAAATAGTTGTGGGAGGGAGGGTGTGGTTCGGCATGGGGCATGTGCACATAATGTTGTACTGCATGCGCGGTCACGATAAAACGCACTTAAAAAAAAACAAACCTCACCTTGTAAACATTGATGGGAATTCCAATAATGATGTGCAGCAGGTCTCCCAGCGCCAAGCTGCCAATCAGGATATTCGGCCCGTTGCGCATGCACTTATTCTTATAGATGATGCACAGGAGAGTTGAGTTACCGATGATGCCAACGACAAACACCAGGCAGGACACCACCGTGTTGATGTACTTGAAGGTGTCTCTGATCTCGGTGGGGCCCGTGCACATGGGCGGCAGACGTCGGCGCGGCATGGTGATGTTCTGCCGGATCTGACCCACATCTCTTTCGATTAGTCTGGGCTTCTGGGTGGCGCTGGGGAGCCCCTGTGGGTTCGGGTCGTTGGCCTGCCCGTCGACGACGAGGAGCTGCCCCAGCAGGAGGATCTGGCAGCAGAGGACACCCGGCTTCATCCTGGCACTCCAAACCGTTTAGTCCACGATGTGCGCAACGAGTCCTGGTGCGCTCCTGGAACCACAAGTTTAAATGCGAGGCTGTGAATTCAATCACTTTGGTCTTGTCTTTTTGCCCAAGCACTGATCATTATCGACCAGGGAGGAATTCAGTCAATTCAATTCAATTCATCGACAATTTATCTTTTGGCCGAAAAACAGGATAATCAAAATCTACTCTTAAATCCGCTGGCGGTCGGTGCGGTAAGCCGTCCACAAAAGGTGAGAGGTCCCCAAAGCAGAAAGTTGCTCATTTCTGAGAAGCAGTCAATAGACTCTCGGCAAAGTCCTCGGCTCCAGTGCTCTATCTGTGCTCCAGAACTCTATCTGCTCCCACTGCTGCAAGCTGCATTGACTCACTGACTCCTGCCTCTCCAACCCCTCCTCTCCTCATGTGAAAGGGGGTGGAAGCAGGACAGTAGAGATCTGCTGAACCTTATTCATTTCGGTGATCGACTAAAGGAAGCTCAAATGAAGTTTCTGTTACCGCACACTACCGCGATTCCGCCGTCCGCACCATCTTTCTCCAACATTAATCCGAGCAGTGTTGGGTGGATTTATGCTTGCATTTTGTGGTCTGCGCGTCGGAAGAAGATATTTTCCCTGAGTCGCTTTATATGCTAATTGTTTTTGTAGGAAGGCAGATAAGACTCGATGAGCAAGATTAAAGTATATTCGCCAATAAATAATAGCTCTTATTAAATTAGCCCAGAGTAACGGATGATTGCAATAATTACCGCACAATAAAGTCAATCTCATCAAGTGGGAAATCCAACGACAACATTGTTCTGTAATTTTCAACTCCCCTCCGGTCCTCAGCGGGGGTACCAGAGGGGGAGGGTGGGAGGACTCTCTGCCGAAGACTCCTTGTCCTCCCCTTTGGCCGCACTTGTGTTGATCCAGCTCCGTCCAGCCCTTTTCAGGCTCGCTTTTCTGAGAAGAGTCCT
>NC_137196.1:23687033-23709533 GCF_960531495.2 Zeus faber | reverse complement strand
TCACTGTGAGATGACATGGATTAATCTGTGTGTGTGTGTGTGTGTGTGTATAAATATATATATATATATATACACACTGATAAGAAACAACGTTAAAATCACAGCTGTGACCCGTGGAGGCTTGGACTCCACAAGACCTCTGAAGGTGTCCTGTGGTATCTGGCACCAAGACATTAGCAGCAGATCCCTGGTCCTGGAAAGTCCTGGAAGCTGTGAGGTTGGTTTGTTGAGGCTTGTTGTTCCAGCACATCCCACAGACGCTCGATCCGATCAGACACTAATCCCAACCATCCACATGATGTAGAAGAAAAGGTGATTCATCAGACCAGGCCACCTTCTTCCATTGCTCCATGGTCCAGTTTTGACTCTCACATGCCCATTGTAGGTGCTTTCAGAGGTGGACAGGGGTCAGCATGGACACTCTTACCGGCTACTCAGCTCCATACGCAGCAAGCTGTGATGCACTGTGTGTTCTGACACCTTTCTATCAGAGCAGCATTAACTTTTTCACCAGTTTGTGCTACAGTAGCTCTTCTGTGGGATCGGACCAGACGGGCTGGACTTCACTCCCCACGTGCACAATGAGGCTTGGGCGCCCATGGCCCTGTCGCTGGTTCACCGGTTGTGCTTCCTTGGACCACTTTTGAAAGATACTAACCACTGCATACTGGGAACACCCCACAAGACCTTCAGTTTTGGAGATGCTCTGACTTGGTCGTCTAACCATCACAATTTGGCCCTCGTTAAAGTGGTCAACTTCAACTTTGTCTAATATATCCCACCCCTTGACAGATGAATTTGAATGAATGAACAATGTTATTCAATTAATCTGTCAGTGGTTTTAATGTTGTGGCTGATCGGTGTATACTGTGTGTACCATGGATAGAAAACAATAAGAGGGAGCGCATGGCGTTCATCATCATTAGGTTGACTGTTACATCGGCTCACTCAGTTTTTGTGTGTGCGTATGTGTTTGTTAATTTAGTTGCGTATTGTGTGTGTGTGTGTTAAAAAGGATCTGATGGAAAAAGAATGAAAGAAAAAAACAACTGGGAGAGCGTTTCTATACAGCATGCCCTGAGGGCCCCCCCCCCCCCTCTCTCTCTCTGAAACAATAAATGAACCAAAAATAAATGTGGTGTTTTCCCATCCTTCGTAAAAAAGGGAAATGAGAAATGTTAAGAACTGTTTTTATTTATACTGTTTGGACCCTCACTGTTTTTCCACACATTGAGAAGTTTTACTTCATATTTGTGCAGAATGCGTTCCAAAAGATTCACCGGACCGACATATCTACTTCCATCTTTGAACTGGAGTAAATTACATTGAATAACCTTAGAAAATTGCTGTGATTTGTTAGAAATCTATATATTTTTTTCTACATTTAAAATTTCCAAATGCAGAAATATTTAACACACACACACACACACACACACACACACACACACACACACACACACACACACACACACACACACACACACACACCAGTTCAAATAACTCACCACTTCAGTATGTCTATTTGCACATGCAACTTGTACCTCTGCTTGAAAGGCACCAGACGTCTGTGAGCCGGGGTCAAGGGCCACACGTTTGCTGAGGACATAAATCTGAGCGGGTCATTCGCGTCACCTTATATGAAAAACAATCAAATCTGTTAAGCCATGGGCATTTTAAGTCAGGTTAGTATGTTAAACCATATGAAAGCAAACCGCTGGAGACCTCCGCATTGTGGCTACACAGCCTCCGGTTTATGGGGCGATTCCACAGGAGCTAGGCTAGTGGAACCCACCCACAGCCTTGCACTGAGCTAACACAGTTAGCATGCAGCCCGTCGCTATCTTTGCGCTGGACACAGGGGTGAAATTGGTATTGACCTGTATCCTTGTAAGATGGACAAAAAGGCAATTTCCCAAAAAGCTGGCAACAGTAGTATTATTGTTCCTTCAGCAGATTACTGTGTGATATGAAGCCTGATGCCTCCGGCAGACATGTGACACTCATTTGATTGCGATAGGAAATAAGTTATTCTGTTCCATTTGTTGCCCTCCCTCCTCTCCTCCGCTCCGAGACTCCACGGCTCTGTCTGTCCATGGCAATGTGCGCTCACCAGAATAGATCGGGGGGACTTCGCGACCGATCCGCGCGGCTCTCGCTGTCGTCGAGGCGCCGAGGCGAGACGAGCATCGGGGGGGGGGGGGGGGGGGGGTGCAAACATGAGAGTCGAGGCTGTGAGTGAAGTCATGTCAGGCGACTCCCAATGAAAAAAACTGATTTATCGTCGCTTTGTGGAACAAGGCCTGCAGCAACATCTCCTCCGCGGTAATGCAACGCGTACACCGCTGCTTTCCCTCTGGCTTGGTCACAGATGTTGTTTCAGCACCAATCGGGGGAGGGTTTTTGATTTGCCGGGGAGAACCGAGGGCTTCACTTGACGCGAGGCCGCCCGGCTTCCAGGCCCGGTGCCTCCTTCCCCCGCTTAATATGTGCAGTTTATTTACCGTTCTGGAAAGCCCCTGACCATACGCTCACACCAGAAGCGGGTTTCATCGCTCGCGGGCGTCCCCGTTCGACCGATCTCTGAGCAGTTGCCATGGCGGCGTATACACTGGTCGACGTGCACAAAGCTGCATTCATTTATTTTTTTGATGTTTTGCAAATATGTTTATTTTTAGCTGACGCGGTTGTTTTTCTATGTATTCATAGATATAGTATAATTGTGTGTAAATGTACATACGGTAATCTAAATTAAACAAGGGTTGTTTTTCGCACCTGTCAGAATAAAATATCCACACGTGTTCTGACCATGAGATGTGTCCTCTAGGACATCATACTGCGCGCGGAAAATATTTTTAATCAGACGATATGGCCGTACAGGGACAGTATCCACGAGAACTTAACCTCACTGGAGATCCGACTCGGACTTCCACATTTTTGCTTAAGCGCGTCACGTAATAAACCTCAGCCGGCGTCCCAACTACCTTCCAAGTCGAACGCACAGGGGAGCCCGGCTTCCACGACAATGAGCTCCCCCTGTTTAGGGGACGAAACTTTTGTCTTTTGTCCAGCGGCAATGCATTAGCGCCGCCGCGCTTGGGAGCTAATCGGCATGAGGTTGAACTCCGCGCCGCTGTCTCCCGTCGCCGAGTCTCCGAGACGGCGGCGCGCCGCTGCTTGTCGACGCCTCCTGCTGGAAACGCTCCGTGTTGCTTCTGGTGCGAGCGTGCACTAATCGGCTACGGTGTCAACCTTATTAAAAACACAAGTTTATTGTGGAGAGGGGTCGTGATAGAACAAGCTCCGGAGCAGATGGACGCGTGTCATGACGGGGCTCCTCCCTCCTGAGTGAGTGTGGGGATGGGGGTTTATCTGTTGCTCGTTAGACCAACCAACGAACAACAGGTATGCAGCCACACTGATCCTGGGTCCATAATTACCTAGACCCAGGACAGGCGTGGCTGCTCAAACCACACCCTCCCCACACCACACATGGCATTTTTTGGGGTTTTACAGAGGGACTAGAAACAGGAAGTTGCGTTCCTTCCTCCAACCTGCTGAAGCAGACGCTACACTCTGGACCCAGTTGCAAAGGTAGTTTGAAACAAAATGTGATAGTCATTACTCATACACATACACTGCCACACTTGACCGGGTTCTCACCATCTCATTGTTTCATTCGGGTTTATTGCCAGTTCCAACACTGACGGCACATTAATCACTTGTGGCTTCAAACCCACATTTTTTTTTTTCCTGGTGTGTGGTCATTTTACTCAACTGGCCTATTGCCGCTAATTGGAACGTGGTGATAAACAAGGACATTTGTTGCATCCCTCTCCCCTTGCGCCGCCTCCCGCTGTCATATTCTATTCTCTTTCATTTGCTGCAATTCCCAGATCAGCGGCGTTCGGCAACACATTCCTCGCTCCCTGTTGACTCCATCTCATGTCCACCCCCTTCCGCCCCCTGCGTTCGGCGGGGAGCGAGCCGAGGATTTGCCAGGGTCTGAATGGCGCGCGAGGGAGCGATTCCGTCGGCGGCGCCGGAAGAACCACGACAAGCGCGTCGCTCATTTCCGTGAACCCTTCGGTAAGCCGCGTTCGTGACGCCGCCGAACCCGAGGGCATGGAATTTTAAGCGGGTGTCCTAGGGAAACTGACGCCGCGGCATATTTGAGAGAAGCCGCAAACTATCAGGATGGGGCTCGGAGCTCAGTGTTTGGGGGATTGTCTTTCCGAGTGAAAGACTTGATCTGAGCCTAGTGTCCCGCCTGTCAAATGACATACAGTACATACGGTGGATATAAACGAGGCTTTGGCGTGGTACCTATGGGTTTTAGATGTATTGTTTTTGACCCATTTTCTGGACAGGCCCAGGTCTCGTCTGGGTTCAGGGCTCTCTGACTTCCCGCAACTTTTCTCGCAGCTTTCGCTGACTCTCCGACAAAGCATGCCCCGAACCCTCCTTGCACATGGTACAAAAGTCTCTCCCGCTTTATCGCTCCGCATTCGCTGTGTATTCCCATCTTACAGGAACAATGCCGGCGCATTACCAGCGGCTCAGCCGTGTGATCCTGTTTCCCCGGGGTGCCAATCCCCTTCCAGTTTTGCAAATGTAGGTCGACTGCACTGTGATTTGGAGGGGGCTGTTGTTTGTTTGGATGAGGAGTGTAACTGTCAGTCGAATCATCTACCGGAGCACATGAGCCTGTTTACGAATGTAACAGCCAGGGATCAGAGGCCCCCCTTTGCTCCATCATCCCCCAATTAACAGCACTATTGACAGCAGCAGCAAAGAGGAAGTCAACACGTCACATTCACCTCGTCTCCGCCGAACTCAGTCGTCCCTTTGTCTTTGTGAGGCAAACAATCCGCCAATGCTCTCGACTAATAGTGCAGCGCAATCGCTAAATAATAGCAGGACGGCTATTGCTTTTAAGATTCAAACGTGGCGTTTCATGTTTTTGCAGCTGACATACTTCTCCAGCGTTATTTTGGGGAGAGAGGGGAAAAAAACAACCAAAAAACGCTTATTTTATTTATATCCAAAACTGCAGTGGGGGGAAAAATATAGGACAAACACGGGGCCGTGTGAATCAAGCGGGTAAATTACCAATTACATCTCACGAAGCAATTGCAGTATTGAGCATCAAGGAGGAGCGGGCGCCACGAGTTGGTGTCGGTGGCTCAGCGCCTTGCTCAAGGGCAGGCGCCTTGCTGGAAGGAGATAGGCCCGACATGATAGATTGTCTCCCCGGTCCAGATTTACAGCCGTTTATCCTTCCGTGTGCTGCTGCATCCCCCGGCTTTCATCTGGAGAAAGCCCTGAAAGGCAAGGGTGGAAAGGAGAGGAGGGGGGGGAAAGGGGGACAATGTCGGGAAAGGCAGAGCCCGAGCCTTATCCCTCCATGACACACACACACACACACACACACACACACACACACACACACACACACACACACACACACACACACACACACACACACACACACACACACACACACACACACACACACACACACAAAGAGCGAGCTCCCTACGGTCCCGGGGCAGGAGACAAATAATGGCCGTAATGCGCCGTGGCTGTGACCGTTGGAATCCCTCGCGGGCGCTCTCGTCCAGCCAGCGGCCGAGGGGCGACGCGGGGCCGCGCTCGTCAGCCTCCAGGGTCAGGTCCCGGAGGAGCAGGAACAAGAGGCGACGCCTCCGAAACCGCCGGGCGTACGCGGCGTTCACCGGCGATGAACCGGCGGGACGGGGCCCGGAATCCGGACGGCGGCGGCGGCGGGGAAACAACGGATCCGTCGCGGCGGAACGCCAACCCGGGACCGCGCGTCACTTCGCCGCAGCCCGAGGAGACGAGCGAAGTTCGCCTCGCACCGCCAACAAGTCCCGCGGCGACGCCGTGAATAAGAGAACAAGGCGCACGCTCTCCCGCAGAGCTCGCCGTCTCCTTCCACGTTGCACTCTCGCGGGCCGCCATCAACCCCTCAAAACAGCCCCGGTGAGGGGGGAAAAACCTCTCCGCCGAGACGCGATAACAATTACGTCTTAGAGCCGTTGAATAATTCATGGGACTTTGCGAACGTGTGCTTATAAAATAAATAAATAAATGAATAAATAGGTAGATAAATAAATAAAGAGGCTGCTGTGTCCCCCCCTGAAACAACAAAGGAGGCGCTGGATTTGTTGTGCTCAAACTGGGGCCGCTGGAAAGGAGCGGGGAGGCGGCGAGGGAGCGGAGACGGAGCCGGCGACTTCCAACTGGGTCGGCTCCCCGCCCGCCGAACAAACGCGGCGACGCAGCGCCGCCCCGCGGACGGACGGGGAGGCGGCGGGTGCGGATTCACAGACGCGATTTTTTTCCAATTTTTTTTTTTGTTTTATTACTCAGTTGTTTGTATTTAGAGCAGCTTTTACATCAGCGTCGTCAAGCTCTTTTACAAGGTCACACTGACGTGCGCATACTTTGGCACCGACCACGGAATAAGCAACAAATCCATTCTTCACAGGTAAAAACATTGCATGTACAGAATTAAGTGCACGCGCACACACACACACGCGCGCGCGCAATGCAGAATACACAAAGCCCACTGTGAACCTCAAAGAGACTCAATTTCACATATATATACACACACACAGACTCCATAAAGTGAATGGTTGATCAGGCGCCGCCGTAAAGCTTTTAGTGCCTTCGAGAAAAATGAACATTTCTTTACGACGGGGGTCTGCCGAGGGTGCTCGGAGCCGGCCCCCGGGAAAGCTCTTAATGCGAGGGCCCGCGCGAGCCCGGGACCCCGCAGCCGCTTCTGAGGCCGAGCCCTTTTTACTTATGTCAGCGCTATGCGTCTGGCATTAACCGGGGGTTCCAGCGTGACACGGGAAGCCAGGGGGAGCCGTGTGCCGACCTATTAGACCAGAGGTTAAATTTACTCTTTGGACTCGCTGTTCCAGTTTAGTCTTGTCGTGAGGGAGCGCTACTCTTGGCAGCGGAGGTTGGTGCAGAAATCTGGGCGCGCGCACACACACACACACACACACACACACACACACACACACACACACACACACACACACACACACACACACACACACACACACACACACACACACACACACACACACACACACACACACACACCCCGCTGCAGAAGTACACTATGATCTAGGCATGGTTCCAACTCAAGGTAAACTCAACGGGGGGTGGTCCTTCTGGCCGCAGCCCATTTCGACTTTTCTGGGGTTTAGGGGGCAATAACAAATAGCCGAATATTGCATAACCTCCATGACAATGTTCTAAACTTTCCACGGGGCTGAAGTCAGTGCGATTGTCAGCAGGTCTTCCTGAAAAGCCGGCAGAGGCAGGTCGAGGTCCAAACTAAGGCACTTTAACTCGGGAGTCCTCCGTAGGTCACAGGAACATGAGCGGAACAGGTTCCTCCCAAAACTCTTTTCCCTTTTCCCGTTCCATTTTTTTTTTCTTTCTTTTTTCTTTTTCCTTTTCTTAGCAAAAGGGACCGACCGGGTAAACAAAGAAATATAAGCGATAAAGACGCTCAGCGAACCGGGAGTCAAGTCGGAGTGAGGCCTCCAACTTGACTCCGCTTCTCCTCCACCTTGCTCCAGCGGAGGAGGCAGATATCAAAGATTAACCTAAAAGTCCTATATAAAAAATATATATATAATAATAATAAAAATAAAAGAAAACAGACAATAGTACGCGTGTGAGGGAGGCTCAGGGTCACATCAGGACCTGCCCACGTGGACCCTGCACATGCGAACCGCACTCCCCTCCGGGACAAAATGGTTGTTCCTTTCACTCCCCCCCCCACCCACCCCCTCCACCCTTAGTCCAGTGGCGCCACTAAAGGCCATTCCATCGTCGACGCACGGCGCCCTCCTCGCTGGGTGCTCTGCCGCTCTCGTTTTTCGTCTTCGTGCAATTGCTCAAACGTCGAACTGCTTCAGCTGCTCGTAGGTGAGGAAGAACTGGGCGTGGAGTCAAGGGCCACGTAGGGGAGAGCTGGATTTTTTTTTATCATTTTTTTTTTTTTCAATCAATCGAGAGAGGAATGCGAGGCACGATCTGGGGAATTTTATCGACTTTCAGCCCAGAGTCTTTTCTTAAGGCTTAGCTTCACCTCCCTTTGCTTCGCCGCAGCCTGAGCTAATTCATACATTTGGTACCTTGTTCAGACCGGTTTCTCGTCAGGTTTTCATTATTTTTGACACGCACACCCACCCACATAACTCCCATATCTCTTCCCCTTCACGTGTCAACTTTCCCCTCAATTGAATGCAACTGAGACCTCACTAAAGGAGTTCCACACGTTGCGCTCCCTCTTAGCTCCATCACTTTCTGCCTCTCCACCCCTTCTTGGCGCCATCAGCGTTTAACTTCGTGGAGATCTGGGCTAGCTATCATTCGCTATCTGACTTCCTGAGACAAGGCATAGTTCTGGAAAAAAAAGAAAAAATTATAATAATACAACTAAACTCCAAGAAAAATAATTTTAAAAAAGCATTAAAAATTCCAGCACTTAAAACAAATTCCTGCGACTGGGAACGGGTGATATTTGAACTGACTGGCGCGTTAAAGGATACAATGATGTTCCATGGGCCCAGGCGGAGCCAGTTGGGGAAGAACCCTTTGTAGAGCGCCATGAAGCCCTCTGACCGCCAAGTCTGCAGAGAGCACAAAACAGTTCAGCCCATTTTCAAAATACAACAACCATTCTCCCTCTGGTAATTATCACTAATCTTGGCTTGATGGGCTTTTGGGGTTTGGCGTGACCAAATAGCCCTAAAATATGAAGATTATCAAGCTTAAGTGACAAAGTCGCCTCCAGCAGACAACTACTTAACCACGCACTTTACACTGCTCCATCGAAACTCTCCGATCAAGCAGTATTGCATTGAAGTATTTAAGTTCGGTTTAAACACCCACGACAGCTGCTCGCATGGCTAAACAGGAAGTGAACGATTCTCCGACGCGCTGGCGGTTTGAGAGGAGGACAGACCTGCAGCAGACAGTCCAGGGTTCCCCGGTACAGGGAGCCTCCTCTCTGGTTCATCATGCGGGTGCGGACCACGTCCACCGGGTTGGAGGCCAGGGCTCCGGTCAGGCCGCACATGAAGCTGGACCTGGGGGGGAACCGCAACAGCGTCTCTTGTCACTCAACTAGTCCACTTATGGAGCAGTGTTTTTTTTTTTTGTTTGTTTTTTTACAATAACCCAACGCTGCCCAGAGTTAAGCCATGGTGGCAATGAAGCTGTGGGTGTGAGTAAAAGGTCAGCGATGAACTCTATAAAACGAGCGTCCGTTGCGTGACGCTTTGTCAGCCAAGAGGGCCGACATCCCACGCAGAGAAACCGGCTTTAGTGTGAAACAACACGTTTGAACCCTCCCAGCGTATTGACATGGAACCCTTCGTTTGTTGAGTGTGAAGAATCAAAAGCAAACGTAGAAGGAGGCAAAGTAAATGTTAACAAGGCCACGGCTTGAGGCCAGTGGGATTATATTTAGCAATGCACAGGCAGAGCTGAATGGATTTTGCAGCTGGTTCTACACATCTCTAAGCATCTTATTTTTTCACAGGACTGTGTTGAAAAAAAAAACAACCCCAAAAAAACAAAACAATGGAGGCATTTTACATGTTAGTCATTCAGATGAGAAAGTCTATCGCCCCGTCTTTGCAGCAAATAGAACACAAAGCTTCCTGGGACTCACAGGAAGTGTGCGTAGACTGTGTCTCCCATGTATCCCGACAGGATCAGGTGCTTCTTGGTGAGGTCGTACACCGGCAGCTCCACCCCGACCACGATGGCCGCTCGCTGGGCTGTCAGTGAAACGCCCTGACGGGGGGACAGACACACAGAGGAACTATTACTTTGTTGAATAAATAAATAAATAAACAAACAAGCAAACAAATAGATAAACAAAGATAAAACATAATACAATACAATAATACACACATAGTAAAATGTCATTAAATAAAAGCTTTAAGTTTTGCTGGAACACCTGATTATTTCATTTTCAGAACATACAGTTAAGCGAGCTACACCCTGTTTCCCCCCTCCTCTTTTACACATGAAACATGGTTGACAACGGTGCAACCAGACCGCGGGGGACAGTCGTCAGGGGCCCCGAACGTGGTTGCCCGGGGCAACTGGGCCAACTGTTATTTCCAGCCCTGGGTGTGGGTGGGACAGAAGGCGTCCGTTTCAGCGGAGATAGAAGCTGCACCTTCCACAGTCCCCTGGTCCCTTCCTGCTGGTAGATGTTGATGAAGTTCCCCATCATGCTCCCCTGGATCACATCACCCTGCGCCTGCATGCGTATCTGAGACACGCGCACGCACACACACACACACACACACACGCACACACACACACACACACAGTATCCATATCATGTCCAGAACACAACGTGTAGCACAAGAGTGTTTGGACTATAAATTAACTCCACCAAACAAGCAAACACCAGGGGCCAAAATCCCACAGACGGATTTAAACTTCAGTTGGTCTTCAACCTTTACCCTGAAAACATCACACACTTTTAGGTTATTCCCCCCGTGCAGGAGAAACAGACCGACCGGTTCTCCTGCACGGGTGGGGGGGGGGGGGGGTGGTGGAAGTTCTGGAAACAGGCCAGCAGAGGCAATGTGGCAACTTAAGCCTGCTTTATAGTCGCCGCAGCCGTAGTGTCGCTAAGCAATAAACCATAAATCAAAAATCATCATAAATTTGACGTTATTGCGCCGCTCGGGACAGCGCCGCACAGTGATTTTTTTTTTTTTTCCCCGTGAAGGGGACACGCCTCCATGCCGTGCACGCCAAGTAATCCAAGATGGACGTGTTGCGAAAAGAAGGTCGCGCGGAGAGGTCCGCGGGTTCAGTCTGTACGATCCGTGCGTGCGTGACCGTAAAAATAACCACATGGCGTCGATTTCATGGAAGGAGATAGCGCCGTCTCTCTCTCTCTCTCTAGAGATCCGGGCTATTTTAACACCCCGGGACTTCTTCGTAAAGTTCCCATCGACAACCTGCACAAGCTCACGACTAGACCCTGCACCGACCACAACAGATATACATACATTTCACGCTTTCTATTTTAATTTGACTCTTTTCTAGTTATTCGCATCCTTCCTTTGGGGCTTCTTTGCAGTGTTCTTTCAGTTTCCCCTGCTGGATTGTGCACAGCGCCCCCTGTCTATCGGGAGAACATCGCCACGGCAACGCCAATCGATATACTGTCTGCTCGAGCGCCCTGGACTATAGCGGAGCCTTTAGGTTCCTTTCTTTCCAGGCGTGTTATACCTTCAGCACGTCGGTGGGGTTGGCGATGGACGAGGAGATGACTCCGGACAGGACACCACACGCCACGTTGGTCAGCAGGGTCTCGTCTGGAGGAGAAGAACCACTGTTTCAAACCGGGGTTCGTTCTGGCCCGACAAAATTAAATTCAAGGACTTTCAACAGCTATTTCTTTTTTCCCCCCATTTTCAAGGACACACAAAGCACATATAATACATTTTCTATGAGATGTCACACACACACACACACACACACACACACACACACACACACACACACTATTATAAGTGTGTATTTCCAACCATGCTGGATTATATTTACATTTCCCTGGCATCCTCTATGTCCTAAATGCAATTCTGGATTTTTATTTTATTTTTATTTATTACGTTACGACTAGATTCAGCACAAAAGGGGCTTTTTCCACGTACCTAAACCTCTGAGGAAGCACAATATTCAAGCACTTCAAGCACCTCAAGGAGCTGGTTAGAAACGTATTCCAAAACACCTTCCCAGCCGAGCCATTTTGTGTTTTTTTTCTTTCATATTTTCTGACTTGAGTTTCCAGCATTTTTATTTATTTATTAATCTATTGCCTACTCTGTGGATTAGGCTAATTTAGTAATGCGGGTTGCGCACACGCACACACACACACACACACTAATTTTTAAGGGGTGGAGCTAACAGTTTGAAGTAGGTCAAACCACTTCCCCTGCGAAAGAATGTTCCTGATACCAAAAACAAGAAACGAGAAGACTCAGAGGACACGAAGGAGCACCCAGTTCTTCTGCTTTTAATTTGAAACACATGGTCCCAAGTCTGACTATGTGTTGGGTTATACTTATGGCCGATCCAAAATTAAAGTGTACGTCTTTGTTTGTGTGTGTGTGTGTGTGTGTTGTGTCTCACCCTCAGGACTGTCCACCAGCAGCCGTTTGAGGCTCTGATAGGTGCCGATCTTGATGGTCCCATAGGACGCCTGGCGCAGCATGGCAGGAGCAATACTGCAAAACAAGGGTTGTGTAGCAGGGTTAGGACAATATAGCAGGGCTAGGACAATATAGCAGAATCAGAATCAGAAATATTTTAATAATCCCAGGGGGAAATTACTTTTGTTCCAGCTCCAAATCCACATACAACATATAATAAAGGGTTAGGGTTAGGATAGCAGGGTTAGGACAATATAGCAGGGTTAGGAGCATGTAGCAGGGATAAATGTATGGTTTACAAACAAAATAATCAAATCAAGTTTGTTTTTGATGCAAATCCCCTCTCTCTCCCTCTCTCTCTCGGTCAGTTAAGTATTGCATGTAAGTACTGCATATTTGGTGAAGGGCAGAGGTAAATAATAATATTAAGTGGAAATATTTTAGGTTACGAACTTTACTGTTATTATGACGTCTTCTACAGGGTCAGAACCTTAACGTCGCTTCCCCTTTTTTTTTGTTTTCTCCAATATTTGTAAAAGCGTATTTAAGACGCGTTGCAGACCCCCCCCGGTTACAGTTACAGTCCAACATTATAACAAGCAGCGGTGAAGTCCTCCCACCCGGAGTAGAGAGCCATGAAGCCCTCCTCCCTGCAGATCCTGGCCACGGCGTGCAGCATGCCCCGGTAGCGGATCTCCCGGTACTTGACGTCGCCCACTTGGCCTTGGACCTGGAGCCGCGTCTTGGTCAGGTCGATGGGGAACGTCCCTGCGAACGGAGCGTCGGGGGGGGGGGGGTTAGGGCCGGCACCGGAGGGCTCTAGGGGTGGGAACTAGCGCGGGGGCGCCGACTGAGAACGCGAGTCCCGGCCCGAGGGCCCGGCCGAGCCGCGGCACTCACCACACTCCGCCGTGACGGAAGCCAGTCCGCCGAAAACAAAGGGTTTCCAGTTGGCGCTCGACATCCTCCTTTTCCCCGCCGCTCCCGCTTCGCTCGGACCGCGTACACACCACGCTCCCGAGTGGCCCCGGCTGTTCCAGTGTTTCAAACGGCCGCTCCCCTCGGTGTCACGCCTCGGGTCCCCGCCGGCGTCGAGGCGTTCGAGTAGGACCGCGGCGGCGGCTCTGGTCAGGCCACGCCCACATGGCACTTTACCCGCCCACATCTGGTTGCTGGGCAACAGTGCGGACGGTTGCCGAGGCGGTAAACCGCAGGTGCTCCTCACTTAACGACCTACCTGTTTCAACGACCGTTCTCCGACCAGTCCGAATTTTACGCTGTGTACAATACAGCGGCGTCTCAGCGTCAAGCATCTCATCTCATCACCCTTTATATACTATATACGCTATATATATTATATACACTATATACACTACATACACTATGTATACTATATACACTATATACACTACATACACTATATATATTATATACACTATATACACTATATATATTATATACACTATATACACTACATACACTATATATACTATATACACTATATACACTACATACACTAAATATACTATACACTATATACACTACATACACTATATATACTATATACACTACATACACTATATATATTATATACACTATATACACTACATACACTATATATATTATATACACTATATACACTACATACACTATATATACTATATACACTATATACACTACATACACTAAATATACTATACACTATATACACTATATATACTATATACACTATATATACTATATATACTTTATAGACGATATAGACTATATATCCAAATTCTCCAATCAGTCCGCATTTTACGCTGTGTACAATACAGCGGCGTCTCAGCATCAAGCATCTCATCTCATCACCCTTTATATACTATATACACTATATATATTATATACACTATATACACTACATACACTATATATACTATATACACTATATACACTACATACACTATATATACTATATACACTCTATACACTACATACACTATATATACTATATATACGATATACATTATATATACTATGATGGAGTTCAATATGAGGTACAGAGCTAAATTCAATCAAGGTCTCCATTTAGATGCTTGCATGCCTTTCATCTCCCAATAATTCTTATTGAGCCTATTAAATTGTATATACTGTATATACTATATACACTATATACACTATGTACACTATATATACTAATAAACACTATATACACTATATATACTATATATACTCTATAGCATATACTATATATATACTATATATACTATATACACTATATGCACTATACTGTATATACACGTATACTGTATATATAGTGTATACAGTTACTATATACCCTATATATACTGTATACAATATACACTATATACACTATACTGTATATATAGTGTATACAGTCTTTCACTACACTAGCGTTCACAATCGCCAGGCCCCCTTGCTGTGAAATTACACTATATAGACACCATATACACTATATATACTATATATACTATATACACTACATACACTATTTACACTATATATACTATGTATACTATATACACTATATATATATTATATACACAATATACGCTATATATACTATATATGCTATATACATTATATATATTATTTACACTATATACACTATATACAGTATACTATATACACTATATACACTATGTACACTATATACACTACATATACTATGTATACTATAAACACTATATATACTAGTTCAAGTTCAAGCTCAATAGATTATTTGTCACATACATATACAGTATGCAGTGAAATGTCATGACACCCAGTGATTACACACAATAAGCTCTATAAGCTCTAAATATACTGAAAATACTAAAATGTGCGTAATCGACACGAGGTGGGTTCTATAAATATATAATATAATTAATTGTTTGGTTTGTATTAAATATACAATATATAACACAAACAATTACAGCCACGCCCCCTATATATATATATATATATATATATATATATATATATATATATATATATATAGGTATATATACACACACAAAATTCCAAATAATTATGCAAATTGGATTTAAGTGTCAGAACATTAAATTTTTTTGTTTTTCAATTCAACTCATGGATGGTGTTGTGTCTCAGGGCTCTTTGCATCACTGGAATCAATCTCAGACACCTGTGATAATTAGTTTGCCAGGTGAGCCCAATTAAAGGAAAACTACTGTGAGGGAAAAATGATTAGGATCAACTATTTTGAATGAGGACAAAGGCCTCTACCTCCAAAAGGGGGGTTGAAAACATTTGTCTGTCTTCCCAGGAACCCCCCAGAGTTCATGTAAAGAGAAATGTTTTGCTCCTACAATGTCAATTGTAATATGAAAGAATCAGGTCACACGTGGCCTGTTTACCTTCTATAGAGATGGGGGACACCTGGAAGTGCATTGTCATGCAACCCCCATTCGGCCAGGTCAAGGTTGCAAGTACCTGTTATTTACATTCTAGGAAGGGTGGGGCACCCAGGAAGACAGTTAGGGGGGAGGCAGACTCGTCGGAGACCTCTGACCCAAACCACACCCTGTTTCTACTGTATAAAGCCTCCTGTCTTTCTCTGTGATATCAGATTGATCCCAGCGCTGCTTTGGAGCAGTACTGAATCTTTCTCTTTATTCTGCAGAATAAATAATCTTGGATAGTCTCTCGACTTAAGAAGGTCGTTCCACATTTTTAAGCAGGCCACAGGTTTCAAGCAATATGGGAAAGAAAAAGGATCTCTGCTGCCGAAAAGCCTCAAATAGTGCAATGCCTTGGACAAGGTATGAAAACATTACATATTTCACAAAAACGTAAGCGTGATCATCGTACTGTGAAGAGATTTGTGGCTGATTCAGAGCACAGACGGGTTGGTGCAGATAAAGACAAAATGAGGAAGGTTTCTGCCAAACAAATTCATTGGATTAAGGGAGCAGCTGCTAAAATGCGGTTACAAAGCAGCAAACAGGCATTTGAAGCTGCTGGTGCCTCTGGAGTCCCGCAAACCTCAAGGTGTGGGATCCTCCAGAGGCTTGAAGTTGTGCATAAACCTACTGTTCGGCCACCCCTAACCAATGCTCACAAGCAGAAACGGTTGCAGTGGGCCCAGAAATACATGAAGACTTATTTTACTCATTTTACTACTACAGTTAGTAGTAGTAGCAGTATTAGTAGTATTAGTAGTAGTAGTAGAAGTACCCATAGTAGTAGTAGTAGTAGTAGTAGTTGTCGTATTTGTGTCATCCATGCAGACAGACAGTTCTAGTGACATTAGTAGTAGTAGTAATATTAGTACTAGTATTAATAGTAGTAGTAGTAGTATTTGTGTCATCCATGCAGACAGACAGTTCTAGTGACATTAGTAGTAGTAGTAGTAAAAGAAGTACAAGTAGTAGTAGTAGTAGTAGTAGTAGAAGTGGTCATAGTAGTAGTAGTAGAAGTAGTAGTAGTAGTAGTAGTAGTATTTGTGTCATCCATGCAGACAGACAGTTCTAGTGACATTAGTAGTAGTAGTAGTAGTAGTAAAAGAAGTATAAGTAGTAGTAGTAGTAGTAGTAGAAGTGGTGGTCAGTGGTCACAGCTCTGACACCTGCACCACATTGCTGGCCGACGTCTCCTCTCTGTTTATGTAAAACGGAAGTTGTAGTAGTAGTAGTAGTAGTAGTGTTTGTGTCATCCATCCACTTTGCTGGCTGACGTCTCGTCTTTATTTATGTAAAACAGACGCTTGGCGTATGGAGCTCTGCCACGGAAAGCCAACCAAACTGTAAAACCACATCCAGAAAGTAACCAGACTATAATAAGCCACAAACAAAGACAGGCCCGATGAATAAACATTTGTTTTTTAAAATATTTTGTGCTAGCAATATCTATCTCCTAATGTTCCATCACATAATGCTGCATGTCATCGTGGACAAGTAGAACCACGGAGGGGCCTCGGCTCCTGGCGCGCGGGGCCCGCTCATCGTCCGCGGTGGAGATGATGCCGAGCTCCCATGAGAGACGGGCAGGAAACACATCACGCGCCTTGAATCAAAGCAGAGAGGGGCGGAGGAGCCCAGACTGGCTGTCTTCTGGTGACACAGCCATGATGCAGCACAGAATGTAAGACATGCAAACCATCGGCTCCGCAATCTAATTTGACGTCTATTTTGGGGCAGCAACACGCAAACAAACGGCCTCCGCCCCGAGGATGAGGACGAAGGAATTGGTGACATTATCAACGTTAAAGCTGCGCTCACTCGCTCAAACACTGGAGTGGGCCGATAATAGGTAATATGTATAATGTACTTCCCTTTTACTTTTACTATTTTGATAGAGATCTATTTTTTTTTATATCATATATTTGATTATTTATCGATATATATATATATAGATGGCTACTGCTCATCTGCACAGGCCACAGATGGTCACTGAATGCTTATTAATAACACACTCTTATTAAAAACGAATTGTATAAATGACACACTCTTATAAATAACACATTCTTATTAATAACACATTGTATTAATAACACACTCTTATTAATAACAGACTCAAATTAATAACGCATTTTATTAATAACACACTCTTATTAATAACACACTCAAATTAATAACGCATTTTATTAATAACACACTCTTATTAGTAACACACTCTTATTAATAACAAATTGTATAAATAACACACTCTTATTAATAACACACTCAAATTAACAACGCATTTTATTAATAAGACACTCTTATTAATAACACACTCAAATTAATAACGCATTTTATTAATAACACACTCTTATTAGTAACACACTCTTATTAATAACAAATTGTATAAATAACACACTCTTATTAATAACACACTCAAATTAACAACGCATTTTATTAATAAGACACTCTTATTAATAACACACTCAAATTAATGACGCATTTTATTAATAACACACTCTTATTAATAACACTTGGTTGTGTTCGGGGTCAGGATGTTTTTGTAGTTCCCTCATATAACCACCAGGGGGCAGAATAACATCAATTTCATATCCCTCAATGGAAAACAAAACCCAACAATCACGCAGCACCCACGTCCGGGCTGAGTGGACGATGACAGAAACGACAGCGGGTGGTCGCGTCTCATACTAATAATAAGCAGCCCCCCCCCCGAAATGTTCTTATCTTAGTTATTATCTAAGGGCTGAATGTTCCCAAACTGAAGTGTTATCAGTTTCGGTATATTTTACCCCCTGCAATGGCACCAGTTGGGGGATTTACCTTGCGTCCTGTCAGAGATTGAAAAGTGGAATTTACCCCAATTGCAGCGGGGTGTGACTTGGTGGCTGGGAATGTGTACAATGTATTTTGTACATTTACATAAATAACAGTCGTGTCTTTCCACTGGATTCACGCACCCGCTCGTTTAACAGCAATATATAGGGCAGAGTCAAAATAATTCCTTTTAGAGGCGTTTCTGTTTTTCACTGGAAAATAACGATTAAACATTTCCAAATTTGGTCGTATGCTTATTGGTTCAAATCGGCCGACGCCTTTCGTCAATTTGAACTTTCCTCTGTGATTGTGCCACGCAATCGTTTTAGGGAGTCAGGACTCCTCCACTGGGTTTAATAATTAGGAATTAAACGCCGTGTCGCTCGAGGGGCTCCGTACGAGGAATTGGCGTCCGTCGACGCGATATTTATTTATGGGATGGCGTCTTTGCAGGCGCCGCGTTGCCGCCCTGGCTCAGCAGGACGGAGGTTTCGGCAGGGAAAACGCGTTTCTCTCCGCGAAGAGCTCCTTCTGATCTGATCCGTCTCCCGGTCGTATTTGTCCTTCCGCGCGCGGCTTCCCTGCGAACATAGATGCACGTGTGAGTGCGGGGACTTTCATCCCCCGCATATTTATTATGATCATATGCTAGTTGTATTGTTTGATTAATGGGTCGGCTGTGGGTCACTAACCTCACTATTGCCATCAGTACGTTATTAATGACCACAGGAAAGGAATAGGTGTGTGCGTGCGTGCGTGTGTGTGTGTGTGTGTGTGTGTGTGTGTGCATGCTCCCACACACAACATCCTGGGCGGAAATGGGACCAACGGGGAAATATTGCTGTTTTATCTGAAACCAATAAACACAGGGAAGCGACGTGCATCTAAAAACGGCCACCATTTAATGCGGTGATTTGTCAAAAAGCAGCCCCGGGGGGAGGCCGGTAGGGGCGGAGAGGACAATCTGGAAATGTTGGCCTCCGTCTGTTCCAAAAACGAATGAAAAAAAAAACAAACAAAAAAAAAAAACCCAACCAAAGCCACCTTGTCAGCCTGGTGTGAACAGCTGTGTTGTCCAGGAGAAGGAGGCATGTTTTAGGGAGACACGGGTCCAGCAGCGAGGGAAGGGTTTGGGTCAATGTAAGTGTAGCACTGGATGAAGAAGATGCCGGAATAGAATCAAAATGGATCTCACACACACACGGACACACACACACACACACACACACACACACGCACACTCGTGTACTGATTGGTACGCTGTACACTGTGACGTTTTGATGTTTTTGTGTTGGCTAAACAGCGGTGCTTGCCTTGAGTGACCGGCGGGACATCGTACTAATGTCATTGAGCGTCACTTCACTGCTTCTCTGTTCTGCATAACTATCTCTCTGCATGTGTGTGTGTGCGTGTGCGTGTGGGTGTGCGTGTGCCTGCGTGTGTGCGTGTGCTTGTTTGTGTGCTTGTTGTGTGTGTGTGTGTGTGTATGTGTGTGTGTGTGTGTGTGTCTGTGTCTGTGTGTGTGTGTGTGTGTGTGTGTGTGTTTGTGTGTTTGTCTAGTCTGTTCGCATGAGTGTGTGCATGTATTGTTGAAAATATAAATCTTATATGCCTGTACAGTATGTCTCTATGTAATTTTGTAAGCTGTTTATGACCTTTCATACTATTACCGTTCCTTTTTTAATTTTTCAAGTATCTGTGCTTACTAAAGTGTATTCCGTTTGGGAGACTTCTAACATTTATTCCATTTCATTTTCAGGCAAATATTCAAATATCCTTTTTTCTCCACTACATTACAGACACGTTTCTTAAGATTTATGTATATATATACAGAATATCAAATGTATATCCTCTAGGATATACATTTTGGTTGAAAAAACACTATCCTAAAGCTATCCTATAGGATAGTAAATAAATAATATATATATGGTATTTTTTATGATATGCATTTACGAATTCAGGATATGCATGAGTGCCCAACTGCAGTAAAAAAAAAAAATATATATATATATATATATATATTATTATGTATTATCGGCTCCTGGATCAGGGCACCGGATATGACGAGTGCTTTTTAAGAGCAGGCGCCTCCATGCGTGGACTTAATTAGAAATGTCGACGTGGTGCCTTCGCTTTGAACCGGAGTCATCCTGCGTCGAGGGCGTTTGTACTTTTACTCGAGTGACGGGTCCGAGTCCTGCTCCCGCCACCGTCGACAAAAAAACAATGCACCGAGTATACACACCACGCTCACCCCGGGGGTCCGTTCTTCAGAGGGCTGAAGCCCTCCGCTTAATTAATGACAAGGCGCTACCTGCTCTGCACCCACCCACAAACACAAACATACACACGCGCGCACACACACACACACACACACACACACACACACACACACACAGGCAATTAAAGCTCTAAATAGAGAGAGAGAGAGAGAGAGAGAGAGAGGGGCTGGATTAAGGCGTGAGCTGCCTCTTTCACACTAACTGATGGGGGGGCTTATTAGACGCCCCCACATGGCCTAGATAGCGCTGACTGCAGGCCCCTCCCGCTCGCTCCTCCAGCGGGAGACGCGCATGGAAGCTGCTGTTGCCATCGGGACGAGTCAGGGAAACCGGCCTGCTCTGGGTTTGGGCGCCGGGAGCGTAGACGAAACCCATAAGCACCCCCCCCCCCCCCCCGGAGGGTGGGTTAGCTGTTCTGTTCTGTGTCTCCTCAGGAATCCCATCGGTCACACTTCTCCCGCCCATGGTTTAACGTGTTGCGGAGAGAGAGAGAGAGAGAGAGAGAGAGAGAGAGAGAGAGAGACGGGGAGAGACGTGTCAGCCTGGTTATTGAAAAGATTGTGGGTTTCAATGTTCTTCCAGGTCGGGAAAAGGATCTATAAAG
Source organism: Zeus faber (assembly GCF_960531495.2). Classification (NCBI taxonomy): domain Eukaryota; kingdom Metazoa; phylum Chordata; class Actinopteri; order Zeiformes; family Zeidae; genus Zeus; species Zeus faber. Next base: position 23,688,193 of record NC_137196.1, on the reverse strand, counting down.
GGTAATAATCAAATCAATAAAGCTTGGTGGTGTTGAAGAGAGGCGCTGGCTTGCTAATGAGTCCACAAAGTGTGTGTGTGTGTGTGTGTGTGTGTGTGTGTGTGTGTGTGTGTGTGTGTGTGTGTGTGCGTGTGTGTGTGTGTTTGTGCGTGTGTGTGTGTTCCAGTGATGTTTTGTTTTGTTTCTGCAGTTGTGGTACCAACCTGCAGGGCATCACTGAGCTTGATGCTAAATGAAAGCTTGTCCACTATGGTTAGTGTGTGTGTGTGTGTGTGTGTGTGTGTGTGTGTGTGTGTGTGTGTGGCCTGGTTGTTCACTGCCCCCCCATCCCCAACACCCACCCCCACCCACCATGTCCCCGTTCTCTGTCTCCGCTCCCGGTACGCGGATACGTCGCCGTGAATGGATCCCATCGTCCAATCAGCATCGAGTCTCACAGTGACATCACCATCATCATTTTAAGCTCTAAGTTGTTTGTACTATATCCCTTTTCTTTTGCCTCCATTGCTTATTTTTTTGGGATGACATCACAACAGATCATGTCATTGCTCTGGTTTGTGCCTCTTGTGTTTCACTTCTTTGGACCACGACTGCGTGTGTGTGCTTGTATGTGTGTGTGTGTGTGTGTGTGTGTGGTTGCATTTGTGAGTGCATGTGCGTGTGTGTATTTGTGTAGTTTATAGGTAGTAGCATGTGTATAGTACATATACACGCCATTTTCCATACATCCGACTCTTCTTCTGAGATTTCTGGGTGTTGTCTGAGGGCATATTCTCTTTTGTGTGTGTGTGTGTGAGTGTGTCTGCGTGTGTGTGTGTGTGTGTGTGTGTGTATGTGTGTCTGCGTGTGTGTGTCTGCGTGTGTGTATGTCTGTGTGTGTGTGTGTGTGTGTGTGTGTGTGTGTGTGTGTGTGTGTGTGTGTGTGTTTGTGTGTGTGTGTGTGTGTGTTCCGCCAAGCCCACAAGGCTCCTGCCCTGTCAGCAGCACTGGCCTCATCACAGCCCTCCGCCGCCCCGGCCACACACCTAAAAGACCTCCAGAAGGAGCTGAAGGTGGAAGTCCCGTCAGTCATTACAGGTTAAAAAAAAAGGGAGAGAAAAAAGATACTTTTTGGGTGGCGTTCGGGGTTGGAAGAAACTTATCTAAGACCTCCCACCATG
>NC_137196.1:23649533-23674533 GCF_960531495.2 Zeus faber | reverse complement strand
AGGGTCCAGCTAATTCATTTTAGGTAGGTATTACAGTTTTTTTGTTTTATGTGAAATGCATCATACTAAATGTGTTAACATCAAACATTGTGGAGTTACGTCATGAGTTACATAATTGCAATTTGAAGTTACAATGATGACACAAGTGTATGAGATGGGTCAGTTCTAAATAATTGTTCTAAATAGCTTATAGTTTGTATTTGTCTGTAAGTTCCAAACAATATTAATATATTAATATCAATTCAGTTTAATAGAATACTATTCTATATCGTAATGCAGACAACATTTATGTAACTTTAACATTCATTTGGAATTAGAAATATTATGGAATAATTTGTCAATATCACAAGCACTTTCTGCCTTTCCATTAAAGTGTGTTAAGTTTAGGTGTAGGAAAATGTTTATACACGACATTTATTACAAAAAAGGTATTTTATTTTTTATTTTCAACTATATCTTGTCATTGTAATCTTACCTTTTTGCATTGAAGTACATCTGGAGTGTCAGTTACGGTAGGTGAGGTTGAGTCTCGTAAGCGTCAATTATTCATGTTGATTTACGATAACAATAAAATTTACGTAATTTATTTGTAAAGTTGAGTTGAGTTTTTCACTTGGATTTACAAAATGTGGATTACATTTTCAGTAAGTTGCGTTTCCAAGAAATATGGAAAACATTGTTCTGTTGTTCTGTGAGTAACTACCATTGCATGGCTTTTATTTTCCCGACACCTCGCTGGATCTTGAACGCATCACTCAGTCGTATATTTCAGTGTTTTCAAGTGGACGCGCTAACGAATCTTTGTGGATTACTTTTTATTGTACCTTTGATTCATCCGGCAAAGAAATGTACACCGCAGATTTAAAATATCATAGAATGAAACGTGTGACCTGTCAATTAACCAAGTCCAACTGAAAATTTCTGGAGTTTTTCAGGTTTTTTTTCGGTTTCATTAATGTCTGCTCTGTATGTGGATCGATTCGGATGAAATGTAAACCATAAGATCCTTGTGACATAGCAGTTTAAACGACACCTCAACCGTGTTCGTAGGCGATGCCGAAGTATGTCTTCCAAATAGTTTTAGCCAGGTTGGACATATTTCGGCATCAAATGCATTGGCTCGTCTCTGTAATATTGATCTAAATTTGGCTTTTTTTTTCACTATCTGCTCCGTATGTGGACCGATTTGGATGAAACTTCAAGCACGAGATCTTTGTGACAGTGCAGTTCAAACAAGACGGTAACTGTGTGCGTGTGTTATGCAGAAATTGGTGTTCCAGACAGTTTAAGGCTTCGAAATTCAGAGAATTTTCACCTGAACAATAACAACAGGGCTACGGGCTATAATAATATTAATAATAATAATAATAATAATAATAATAATAATCTTCTTCTTTTGGCTGCTCCCGTTAGGGGTCGGCGACGCCCCAGAGTGGATCATCTGCCTAATAATAATGATAATGATAATGATCATAATAAATATAATAATAATAATAATAATAATAATAATAAGATGGAAAAATATGTTCTACCTCTCTTTTTCTGCTGCCCCTGGCTTCACGGCCACACATCAGCAGCATGTCAGTGCGATGTGCGATGTGCATGAAAGGTCTCCCAGGAGCGTTCAGTCCGAGAGGCCTCGTTGCAGCCGCTAATTAAAGAGCGTGTGCACGTGTGGGTGTGTGTGCGTGTGTGTGTGTTTTGCGTGGGGAGACAGCAAAAGAGAGAGAGCGAGAGAGACAGAGACGGACGGAGAGAGAGGCAGAGGGAGTGTGTGTCGGTGTGTGTGTGTTTTGCGTGGGGAGACAGCAAAAGAGAGAGAAAGAAGAAACAGTCTTTATTTGTCACACGACACTCCACAACACATGCTTGCACACACACACGCTTGATGGTGGCCGGTGAAATGGCTCCTCTGCTTTTAACCCATCCTGGCTTGTCCTTCCTCTGGGGGCACAGCCAGGAGCAGTGGGCAGCATACGTGGACGCGCCCGGGGACCAGGTGATAAGTGTCCATCGCTGGTCAGACGATGATGGATGCATGTTTTTAGTGGGGGTCCTTACTGACGTGAGGTGGAGGAAACCCCATGTGAACACGGGGAGAACATGCAAACTCCACACAGAAAGGCTCCTGTTTTTTGGAAGATAACCCGCCGGAGCACGGTGCCAACAGCGCCCCAGGCGGGAATCGAACCCAGGACCTTCTTGCTGTGAGGCAGCAGTGCAATGCACTGCGCCACCGTGCCACATAAGAGAGAGACATAGACTCTATAGACTTAGAGAGCGAGAGAGACAGAGACGGACGGAGAGAGAGGCAGAGGGAGTGTGTGTCGGTGTGTGTGTGTGTGTGTGTGTGTGTGGGTGTGGTGCGGAGGCCAATCGGGCTGTTTTTCCTGTTTTTCCTCGCCCAAATGCTGTCCCCGTGGGTCCGAGGGCCCGTCCTGTCAGCCTGACTGCAGGTGTCCCACCGACATTATAACACAACCCTGAAAAGGTGTGTGCGTGTGTGTGTTTGTGTGTGTGTGTGTGTGTGTGTTTGTGTGTGTGTGTGTGTTTGTTTGTGTGTGTGTGTGTGTGTGTGTGTGTGTGTGTGTGTATGTTTGTGTGTGTGTGTATGTGTGTGTGTGTGTGTGTGTGTGTGTGCGTGCGCGTGCGCGTGTGCAGTCAGCACCTCTTCCCATCAGCGCCGGGTCGTGACGTCACCGCCGGAAGCGGTGACACGCGGCGGGGAGGAGCGGCGCGCGCTCACCTTCGTCGACCCGGAAGGGGGAGAGGCCGCCGCCGTTGCCATGGCGACGGGAGTTTGTTTGGCTCTCGCGTCCGGCGTTTAGACGGAGCGTTGGGCTCCCGATGAGCAGGTGAGCGTTCGACTAAGGTCAACGTGAAATGAAGTCCGCGGCATGTGCGTTGTAAAGCCGGGCTGGCGACGGACAACGGCGCTGGAAACGGAGCGTTATTTCGGAAACAGCGACGCGGTGCAACTACGAGGCGACAACGTTGCGCTCCTCAGCCAGTTGACATTCATGGGCTCACTATTAGCAGTTAGCATCGCGCTACCCCATGCTAACTGTGCGGGTACGTGTGTGCACTGTGTGTTTTAATCTTTTTTTTTTTTTTTTTATCGCTTTCGCGACGCGGCACTGTTTGTACGCAGCTGTGACGCCCGCATTTCGGACACTGATAAAGTTTTTATCTTGCCTGGTTAGCGGCTGTTACGGTTCATCGTTTGCTTGTCGTGTGCGTCAACTTTGTCCCTATCCCGGAATAGGACGAACACGCCGTTTTGGGCTTCTCCTTGAGAAAGAACGTGTCTGAACGCAACGTATTTAAATTTGGTCGCGAAAAACAATTGAGGATTGGCGTCAGTGGTCATTTTATTCATCTTTCTGTCTAGTTTTTTTTTGTTTGTTTGTTTTTATGTTTTTATCCAAACACTTTAAATGTGGCCGGATAACAAAACAGAACTTAGGGTTTTATTTAATAATATTTCACTTTAAATCACTTTTTATCTGGTTGAGACAACATTTCAGTTCTTGTTTGGTCAGAAGAAAAGCGGAGATAACATGCCTGAATCACATGAGTAGTGATGAACAATTTCAGACTTTAATATAACCATTACAATAATTCCTGAGCTAGCCCAAATATATGTATTTTGCGTGCTTAAACACTGCGGTTTTCATGAAGCATAAAGCTATTATTCATTCTATTGCTCTCATGTGGTTTTCAGGTTACAATGTTTTGGGAAATCCCCCAGGACTTTACAGAAACAGGTAAAAACAAAACAACCATCAAGGACATTTTTTAAAATGTTTTTGTTATTTATCATGTTATCACATCTTATCAGATTTGCATTTTTTTTTTTTACCTTTTTCTTTCAAATATATTCAGTCGTTGTTTGTTCCATTTAGTTTTTTCTTAATGCAATGAGTATAGATTGTACAATTTATTAAATGTAAGGTTTGTAAAATTCAAAGTTCTTTCAATCGTAGGTTCTGTTAGCAGTTACCTCAACCCAAATGCCCCAAAAACCTGATGGAAAGAAAGGTAAGTCAGACTTGAGTGAAGATAAATTATTCCAACAATAAAAATACATGTATACCTCTGGAAACGCCCACCTTTGCTTTCTATAGCGAATCGGGCTGCTTGTGTTCCGGACATTGTGAAGGAAAAGTGTCCCGTGGATAAACCTCGGTGAGAAAAGTTCAATCCCTTCAAACTTTGGCCTCCGTGACACGCTGATCGACTAAATAATGTGATGACCCAAATGGTCTCGTTTTCCACAGACGGAGTCTCCGGGCCCGTGAGTCGCCGCGTTCCATTCAGGTGGGCGGGAGAGTACAATGGATCACAATGGCATTATAATAAATGTGACCGCCAGCTGCAGTTTTCTATATTACATAACGGAATTAGAGAAAAAAAAAACGTCTTCTGTCTACAGGGGTGTGGATCTGTGAGGGCCCAGGTGTCGTTTGACGGAGGTGAGGTGAAGGTTCCATCCTCAGTTTGCTTTGGGAGATCATTGAACTCGCTGCTTTGGAGTGGAGACTGGTCCGCCGTGCAACCACTGACAATTTGGCAATATTTGAGGTGTCGCTAATGCCTTTTTGTGCAGTGCGACAGCCACTGCTGCTCCGTCAGATGCTGGTTAAACAGCACCTTGTCAAATTGATCCCCAGTGCTTGCATTCCGTCATCTAGAGATGCTGTGTGTCAAGTCGGCTTTCGGCTTGCTGTGTACACACGTTCCAACATATTGCCACTTAGCTTGATGTGCTGAAAAACAAAAATATTGCCGTCCCATCACTTGTTTCAATATTTGGTTTAAAATCTGTAAGGACAATAATTCCTGACTGAATCTGTGCCCGTGTTTATCTTTGCTTCTATTTCAGAACCCGCACCTGAGGAATCCATGGACGTCACAACAGGGTTTGTAGTCAGAGTGAGAACAGGGGCAATGAGAGGATGACACATGCATAATAACTTCAAATATTTTGATTGTAGGCTTGGAGAATGTGCCGGTCCCACGCCGGTGCCTATTCGAGACCTGACAGCGAAAGAAAAACGGAAACCACCGCCTTCGGCGTCAGAGGTGGAACCTGCGTCTTCGGAGGTGGCAGGTGGGTAAAGGCTACAATGCCTACACCTTTATCATCAAGTGACTCCACCACTCGTCAGTCTAAATGTGTTGTAAAACACAGTCTCATGTAAGAGATATCACATCACGCTCAGTAAGTGACAGTTCTTGAACAGACCAACCGATGATTGATGTTAGATGTTAGTAACTAGCTGTGCAATTTGCCCGTGAACGTCACCGGATAAGTAAAATCAACAGAACCGCTGATGGGATGGCTTTCCTGAATTGGGAGTGGGATTGTCATTATGTCATTGCTTCAACCATCAGCAGTGTTGCCCCTTATAAATGTTCTATTATTTATTTGGGTGGTGTAAGGAAGTATGTTAACAAAAAAGTTCTGGCAATAACGACGCCCGTTTGTTTGCCAGGGGGAAACGCACAAGCTGCTCCACCAGCAGAGCCTTCTCCTCCACCCGAACCACATCGCCGGGAAGACCGGGCGGAGGATGAGCAGTGCGGGCGGGGGCGGCGGAGGGCGCCGCTGGAGCTGATGGGCGAGGTAAAGCCACGGACCCGAAACACGATTCCTCCGCTCGGCCGCGGTCGAAACTCACGCCCGGTGTGTTGCAACGCTTTTCAGTTCCTCGGAGCCGTGATGGGGAGAGACTTTCCGCTGGCCGGCAAACTGTGTCAGATGAGTAAGTGTTTCACATCAGTCACCTGTCGCTCCACCGACGGCGGCGACGCTCGGTGGGAATTTGAATGAGCAACCGCCGCCTGTGTGGTCCTTTCCAGTTCTCATCTACGAGCCGGAGAATCCCGAGGCCAGACGCTTCCTGCCGCTGATTCGGGAGAAGCTGCTGGAAGGTCGGAACCTCCCGCACCTGCAGCGGGGTTGGGTGATATGTCAAACTTTTCCGTCCGGCAACCGTCAGCCCAACAACTGGTGATTGCCGATGTATTCGCTGTGGGAAAAGCTGCCTCTCCTTGCGCCCCTGTCTCCCTCCCCCTCTGCAATCCTATATGGGTTTATTTTGTTTTTTTAACGCAACCCGCATGCCCAAAGGACGTAAAACAAGTGATTTGCCGTCTTTGCAAACGTGGCCCGGGACGGAGCACCGGGTCTCACCGGGTCTCACCGGGTCTCACCGGGTCTCACCGGGTCTCACCGGGTCTCACCGGGTCTCACCGGGTCTCACCAGCTGCAGTGCGGAGGTTCGGTTAAAACAATCGCTTAATGCGGCGTTTTCAAAGGATAGCAAAATACAAAAAGATAAAAGGAGCAAATTGTGTAATTAGCCCCGAAAACGCCCGCGCCAGGAAGCTCCACCAATATCTGAACCAAACTGAACCGAAGCAAGGGAAGAAAGAAAGAGAGGAAGCCCGTTTCAGGGCAACCTGGAAGCGGGCTTCACGGTGATTTATTTCTCCTTTTTTGTGTATTTCTCCAGGCGGGGAGAGAGCACCGGGCACGGTTGAGGCGGCGACGCGGAATACCAGTTCCTGTTCGCGCACGCTTTGAATTGTGCTTCACAGGTCATCAAATGAGTTAAATAAAAGGACAAAAATAGCCCGAAAAAAAAACCAACCGCCGACAGACTTATATACGTCCAATCGCCCAAGCCCGACCTGCAGCCCACCTGGAATTTATACAAGCTCCCACATTTATACAAGCTCCCACAGTGCCCTTTTTTCTTTGGTTTTGTGCCTTTTCTTTCTATTAGAGCGAGAAAATAATGAGGAAGATGATGATGATGATGATGATGATGATGATGATGATGATGATGACAACGGAGATGCCGAAGATGATGGCTCAGAGAGCGATGAAGCTTCATCTCCGAGTTCAACCTCAGAGGAAGATGACGACTAAGATGATTGTGATGATGATGATGGTGATGATGATGATGATGATGACGATGAAGGAGAGAAGCCGGAGATCAGGCCCGGGCCGCGCCCACCTTCGACCCTTTCCCCTTAGACGCGCTTCCTCCGTCAACTCCACGGCTGTGTCCGTCCTCGGTGCGGTTTTATCATATTAAAGACAAGCTTGTATCTTGTACCTTGCACAATCTAGTTCATTTCGCCCTCCTCCCTCTAAATAAACTGTTTAATTCTGACAACGTCGACGCCCTGTTTAATCCCGTTGGCCTTGAAATGACAAGGGCGCTTGAACAGAGGCGCTCGTGCCACAAACAGCTCCCGTTTTCATATCCACCCCGGGTCCAAGTAAAAACATATTTCGGAGACGACGACGACGGCTCGGGAACGGGGAGGAGACGCGGGGACGGGAGATAGAATCGAGACCTTTTGTCGACGCTCAACACAAGGGTTGATTTTAATCTGCTCTGTGATGGCGGAGCCTCCGGGGTCTTATTTACACGACGACGCCGCGTCCGATAACTGAATATCAGATATTTTGAGTTATTGTCAAACGGTGAAGAATTTACCTCCCCCGTAAATCCCAGATAAGGCTGTGTCATTTGCATTGGGTGACTGAGCATTATGGCCTGCCTCTGCCCGGTCAGCAGACCGAGACACACGTGAGGACGTGAGGACGTGTGTGTGTGTGTGTGTGTGTGTGTGTGTGTGTGTGTGTGTGTGTGTGTGTGTGTGTGTGTGTGTGTGTGTGTGTGTGTGTGTGTGTGTGTGTGTGTGTGTGTGTGTGTGTGTGTGTGTGTGTGTGGGTACTATAAAAGCCCAACAGGCTGTATCCAATCTGGTTGTTTCGGTGCCATTGTCCGTGTCAAGGTTATAAAAAGGTTGTTGCTCGCGGACGAGAAGGAACTTCATTATGATTGTGATGAATTCTACCTGCGACCGCTTTCGTCCCTCGGAGGGCGATTTTTAACGACACGCTAAGCGTTGGACAGATAAGGGGAAGGGGTGTGGCACTCGGCGCTTTCAGAGAACCCCACCTCTCCCCTGCCCCGCCTCCCTGGCCCCCGGAATATGAAAATTACCGTTTAAATTGTGGAAGGGGGTGGGCTTCAAAAGGTGGGGTAAACTTCCATAAATACCTACGACCTCTAGATCGGTGATTCTCCACCTTTTTTCCCACACGGAGGGCCTTCAGCTTGATCAGGCCCTGGACCCCAGGGAAGATTTTGCTTCTGGGACCTCAATCTGAGAATCATTTTTATTGTTAGACATCATCCAAAATGTCCAAAATACACTATATGGAGATAACAGGTAAAATCAGTCATCATTGTACATTCTCTCACTGTGCAAACGTCTTGTAAATTATGAATAGTTAATAGTTTTAAGCATTTGATCGTTTTTGTTATAGTTGTTCCGGGGAACCCCTGGAACCTCTTGAGGGGGGGGTCCCCGGACCCCTAGGTTATTAAGGACCACAGCCTCCAGATAAACAGAACAATAAGCTGTTATTCAGCAGGATGTTTGAACTTCCTCGAAAGACAACACGTCAGTCGACGTCCTCCCATCCCCAAGGTCACTCGAGATGGACGAGCGCCCGGACCGCCCGCCTCGCAGAAAGCCGCGGGGTCGCTCGTACGTCACCGGGGCTTTTCTTTGGGGCTTTTGATCGACTTTCAGGGGATTCAACGGCATCCGGGGGGGGGGGGGTGGGGGACGTCGGGGAGGGGGAGGCAAGGCGGTGACTCATGCGTGCGTGCGTCCAAGGCGCATATAAATGGGCGAGCGAAGCCGAGATATAAATAAAGAATAAAATCTTCTTGGGGGAGAAAGGGTCACTGCGCCCTATTGGTATTCCGCCGCCGTTGCCGTTGGACTGTGTCTTGTCGCGCCTTGGCTGGATATTTGGTCGCTCCGTCGACAGCCGCGACAACCTGTGAGCCTGCGCACGGTAAGATGCCGAAATTCCACCTCCTCCTCACCTCATCTCCAACGGGGCGATTATAGTAGAGTAAAATGTTAGATATTACGACCAGAAATGTGATGTTTCAAACGGGCGCGTTCCGTCTCCTGTAGCAATAATGATGTTTTAATATCGAGATCTGCCTCGGGAAATAATACCACGCTGCCATGTGGGCATTTTAAGTTGGAAATTGTTTTTTTTCAAGTATTATTTTTTTAAACAGACGAAACGAATTCCGCTTAATTTGCGCCGTTGAAAAGTCATTAGTCTCAAGTGGGTCGCGGGTGACGACGCGAATTCGCGCCCACGCCTCGGCGTGTTCCCGTGACATTGAGTGATGGTAGGCTGGGACGTGCGCGTTTAAAGCTCAACTTCATCCAAATGTCGATTCTCTCAGTCAATAAATTGTTGCGTGTGAAATTTCGCTCCTTCGCCCATGTCTGATTATTATTTTTGTTGTTGTTGTTGTTTAGTCGGCTGCCTAAATCGAACTTGGTTTCAAATATGAAATCGTTTAATATCATATTCTAAGATATGCTTTTTTTTTTTTTTTTTTAATTGAGAAAAATGTGTGAAATGTTTTATCCATTGTGCGTTGTAGTGCAGCGCGTCTCTCTTCTCTGGCGCGCGTCGACCCCAGCGCCCGTCACTAATTCTAAGACAATAATACATTTGATTTAAAATGTAGGGATTTTAAACTTTTTTGTTTCGTTGTCGCTGTTGTTTTTATTTTATTTTAAAATATATGTCGCTCCATGTGTGTATTGGGAAAACGTCGCCGATCGACGCTCTAACCCCAGGGTGAATTGTCCGCAGTTGCCCGGTATAGAATTCCTATTTCCCATCGAAGATCAGATCCCCAAAAACCAGGGTCTAACGGAGGAGCGATGGCCACGTCCGAGCCCACAGCCACCGGCGGGGAGCAGGACCCCAACACCGCCAATCTGAGACCTGCGTCCACAAGTAGGGTACACACGCACGCACACCCCCGCCGCCCTCTTGTTCCACCTCTCTCTCTCTCTCTCTCTCTCTTTTTTTATACACGACCCTCTTCTCCCACTTCTCACCCGGAGCCATTCACCGCGCGGGCTCCGTCGTTAATCAATCGGGTTAAAAACGGGGCCATCAGCCGCTGTCCGGTGCATCAGGCCGAGGAACCGCACACACGCACACACGGGGGCCGTGACGTGGGAGTGTGAAGCGTACGGGCTTTTCAAAATAGTCTGAAAGGGAAATAGATTTTTAATGGTGCCGCTGGTACGTTTTCATTTTAAATAAATGACAACAAAAATAAATACAACGCTTGCCCGTGTCCACATTCTCCAGTGGTTTATTTCACTGAAGAATATATGTATTTATTTCTCAGATTGACTGGGTATGATTTACCTCGTTGTCGAATGATCGAATCAGTGGTGATGTTTGGAATCCAAATTCCAATTCCACTCCTATTCCGTTTCATCACCCGAGCTGCCATCTGCGCACTTATGCGGGGAAATAACGAGATAATTGCAGCTCTGAATCCGTGATGGGGTTCTCCTTTTGAAGCCAAACGCTATCAACGTTTTCAAAGGGGGACTCCGGATATTAGACAGAAAGAAATATTCTAGACACATTTTGCGTTTCTTAATTACTGAAGCTCTTTTTTTGTTGTTGTTGTTATTATACGCTTGGTATGAAAACATATCTTTTTATTTCTCCAGACCTGCTTCTCACATGCATTTGGTTGGGGTGCCGCCCGTCAAAAAGATGTTTGTGTTTGGTCTGGCTTGCTCGTGCATGTTGCTACTGGATGTTGTCATTATCTCCCTGCCACGCTCCATCTCACGCCCGGCGGCTTGAGTTGTGTGCGCGTGTGCGTGCGCGTGTGCGTGCGTGTGAAAGAGAGTGGGGTAAAAAGTGTGTGTGTGTGTGTGTGTGTGTGTGTGTGTGTGTGCGTGCGTGCGTGCGTGCGCGAGTGCGAGCGTTTGTGTGCACGCCTGCTTGCGTGCGGGCGTGTGTTTGCGTGCGTGCGCGTGTGTACGAGACAAAGATAAACACAGCGCGACTGAGAGAGATAAGGAGAGAGAGAGAGAGTGTGTGTGTGTGTGTGTGTGTGTGTGTGTGTGCGCGCGCGCGTGTGTGCGAGTGTTTTGAGCGCGCCGCCACAAAGTTTCTCCACCCAGCTCGCTCCAGACTTCTCGCTGCAAGTCAGACGCGCACGGCTCGTGCACGCGCCGCCTCACGCCGCGTTTCACCCAATTTAACTCCCGCCGTCCTGCGCGAGCTCATTTCACGGGTGTTAACTTCAGTCCGCCCCACGGCCGCGCGCGTGCCGCCGGCGCGGGCCTCCGCCATCCGGGCCGCTTTCGACCCGCATTGATTGGACGAGCAATCACCATCAACCCCCCCCCCCAAAAAAAAAATAAAAAATAAAATTAAAAAAACACCCGTGACGCGTGGGCGCCACTGCAGCTTTTTCTCCGCCGCGCTTTTCTGTTTTGTTTTGGGTTTTTTCTTTTTTCCAGCTTTTTCCGGCTTCTCATCCATTTCTGTCCAATCCATGCGCGCGCCGGTGCTCCCGTGAGAAATTGAAAACCTCTCCCAAATAATTCTGTTTTTAGCCTACGACCATGCGTGGATGCATGGGTGCACACGGAAACTGGGGATGAAGATTTGTGGTAAGTTTTTTTTTTTTTTTTTTTTTGGCCTATAAACCGTTACCAAAAAAACATAATAATGATAATAAAGAAAAAAAATCCACCGTTTGTGCCAGACACATCTTTGGTTTTTGAGGCCTTTCATCGGGATTCTCGGCCTTTTAATAAGGCCCCAAAACCAATACATCAATTGAGAATAAATGTACTGTGAGGCCGTAAAGCTTTATTATTCTACAGCAGCTATTACAGTACGGCCATCCATGTCTGTCTCCGCGCCTTCTCATCTTCCAAAGGTCAGTGGCGATTAGCCCGCAGGTTTGATGGGGCGAACCCCGGATCACGCCCCCCGCGTCTCTTCCTTTCCATCAAGAAGGGGAAACATTTCTCGCCACACATTGGGGAAAATTAGGTTGCACCCCTCACCGATGGGACCGATGGTAATGTGTAAATAATTTCACCGAATCACTATTTTCCATGCAAGGATTGGGCCTATTGAAGCTTTTGATGGTGCCGTTTATAAACGCGGTGTTTATTATAATCGGTTCACTTCAACCATTTAGTAAAAACACATTTTCTCCGAGTGAAAAGACTGAATTCGTTTCAGTGGTTTTAAGATACCACATTATTATTTTAGCAATAAAATACATTTCCACTAAAAATACACAATAGCAGTGCTGATGTATCCACTCCTTACTACTGTGGCTCCAGATTATTTCTAATGTGAAATCCCTCAACACCCATCATAGAAATATAAATGAATACACACAAATAAATTAATAACGAATAATATTTACTAAGCCAAATGAAGTGTCCTTCGTTTCTTTACCGACAGCATGGGGAAAGGGAGGGTCTAAACCCGTGCCTAGGGGTATGTTTCCTAGTAGAAGGCCTTTGCAAAGCAGACAAAAAAAATAGCGGATTGAAAGATAACATTACGAGGCTGGAGAAAATGATAAACGCGACCGTGGGTCGCGGTGGAGAGGCGGGCACCTCCCGAGCGGATACGCGTCTGCATACTTCATTAATCCCAATTTGTAGTGTCTGGATGTCGGGGCCGTGCGGGGATCCCCGCGCACCGCCGGCCACCCTGTCAGCTCGGGCGTGATCGGCCGGTCGCTCGGTCGATCGGTCGGAATGAAGAGCCGCCGCTGGAACCCGAGCGACTGGGTGTTTCCCTTCTCCTCCGCATGAGCGAACTGTTTCAGATGTCACATACTGGGCTTGGGGGGTGGGGGGGGGCGACTGCGCCACGCGTGCTATCTTCTTGCACAGGATGTTGGCGTGTGCGTGTGTGTGCGTGTGTTTTGTGTGTGTGCGCATATATAAAGGCCTCGTATCAGAGCGTCATTCAAGAGCTGTGTGGTTTATAGTTGACACCAAACAGAGCTATATTTAACTCTGGTTGGGAAAATTAGATATTTTTGAATTTGGTGTTATTTAATTTTATTTTTTGGTATTTTTGGTGTATATATATAGATAATTTTTTTAATATATATATATATATTTTAATTCTTATTATATATATATATATATATATTTTTTTTTTTTTAACGGAATGGAGATGTTGTGTAGTGACTGCACCTGCTCCCCGCCCTGCCGCGCACTAGGGTTCCTGCAGAAGAACAACAGCCTGGAGGAGAAAGGGAGGCTCGCGGGCCACAAGAACCTGCTCGCGTGCGACAACAGCGACAGGGACGAGCGCTTCCGCCGCACCGAGACCGACTTCTCCAACCTGTTCGCCAGAGGTGAGGAAACACCTTTTAATACGGTGAGGTTACCCACACGGTAAGGAGGTTTCAAAATTGGAGGAACAAAAAAAACCAAATGTGATAATAATTATGCCTCATTAGTTCACGCATTTAAGGGTTGGTTTCAGAACGCACATATTAAAAACGAATAAATATATATGATAATATACAATATAAATATATATAATTTTATTTGACATTTTTGACATTTCACTGCATATATGTATATGTATGTGACGAATAAACCTTTTGAATCTTGAATAGATAACAATAGTACCGTCCAATTAATCTTTGGAAAACATCTCTGTTGTTAATCCTCATAATTTGTTCAGCGTAGATCCTTCTCGCTTCTGATTGGTTGATTAGATCACATGTCAGACAAGGAGAAAAGTGGGAATGACAACGAGTGATGCTATGGTGGATTTTAAAAACACTACCTTAAAGTTATTCATCTCCCGTAGAGTGACCCACCCGCCATGTACGGTATGACCCCTCTCCCCCTCTCTCCCTCACGGCGTTTGGTCTTGAAGGGCCACGTGAGGGCCATTCAAATCCACAGAGCCGACCTTAATTCGGCCTATTTTCCCCATGATGAAGTTGTCTTCCGATCCCTCTGCCTAGACCTGCTCCCGGCTAAAAACGGAGAGGAGCCCACCATCCAGTTTCTGCTGGAGGTGGTGGACATCCTCACCAACTATGTCAAGAAGACATTTGACCGCTCCACCAAGGTGCTGGACTTCCACCACCCGCACCAGCTACTGGAGGGCATGGAGGGCTTCAACCTGGAGCTCTCAGACCAGCCCGAGTCCCTGGAGCAGATCCTGGTGGACTGCAGGGACACGCTCAAGTACGGCGTCCGGACAGGTACCGCAAACAGTAGTGGAATATCAATAAACATTAAATTAATCAAATATTTATAACATGTTCAATTAAAGTGGTAATCCATACTGTAAGATTATTTTGTCTAAATAAATCCCACATATTATACCTTTGTTTTTGTTTTTTAAGCTGCAAACCATTCAATATATATTTGCTTTACGCATGTCCCCCTCTACATGTTGTTTACATTTTTGGTGGCGGGGTTGGCCTTTCCCAACAAGCATGCAAAGAGTGTGCACTCGATAAAGGTGAATTTCGCAAACCGGCCCATCTAGTTGTGGTCAGTAAACTGTCGATACGAATGAACATTCACAAAAAATACCTGGACCCTTGGATGAAAAAATATATCCACCGCCTCAAGTGACCAAGAAAATAAGAAAAAACCCAAATCAATCAATCAGAAGAAAGCAAACTTTCTGAGAAAATGGAGCGAGGACGAGGGTGAGCCTGGACGTTGAAAAAACAAAAACCAACGGATCCGTTTGAAATGGAATTCTGGGATTTGCAGTGACATTCACCCAACCCACGGATTACCACTTTAAAGAAGAAAAAAAAAGCCTATAATTCATAGTGATTTCTATTATCACCTTCCAAGTTTTTATGATGAATTTTCTTCAAATATAGTGACTCATCTGGGGCTATAAACCCCGAATATAAGCCTGTAACTTTCTGTGTTTTGTGCCTTTCAAATGTCTTTAAAATTAATTCCTTGAATATGCGGACCTAAAGGCTATTACAAAGGCAGAGAAAAAAGAACATTGGAATGTGTGGGCGGAACGCAATTAACCCACCGAGACCTTAACCTTTGGTTTCCACCTCGCCAAAAGGAGTATTGTCCATCAGGACATCACTGGCATTTTGCTTATTGTAATTCGTCGTATTATTTTCTTCCCCTTCACAGTTAATGGGTTTGGACTATTTAGCAAAGCCATCAATGAAACACAAACCGAAAGAAGCTGTTCTGTAGATAGCAAGTGGCTTATTGTCCTCCTGGTAATTCAGTTCACACGCCCCCCCCCTCCCCCCACACCCCACCGACTTATTAAAGCAAGTGTCGCCCGGGGGGGGATCCTACCATGTGCTGTTTCAAGCTGTTAGGAACGCAACGTTTAAACTGTCCCGTGGGTTTTATATCATGCAGCGTGTTATGTCTGCAATCCAGTTCACTGGCCATTAAGACCCTGGAAGGGCTGAAGTTTAAACATTTTGTGGTCGAATTTATCGTCAAACGCCTTTGCAGTTCGGATCGAGGCTTGCCCCCCATCCCCCCCTCCTCCCCCTCCTCTCTTTGACAATGTACAAGGCCTGTTCCACTATTCTTTAATAGTATCAATCAACTACATTTACAGTTTCATATAATTATGCATTTTTTATAGGGATTGTTATATTGATAAGTATGGTTCTCATGAGAATAGAGTACATTTTATGATGAGTGAACCACATTATTTTATCCTTACAAATACTGTATATATGAATACAGATAGTCAAAAACTATAACAAAAATGTAGTATTTATGATCATATGATGATTATTCAAGTTCAGAAATATTACATTTAATAAATTATTATCAGCCTTAATAAACTGCCACTGGACAGCGCTCGATTGGATTTCCTAATGCCGTAGCTCCGAGCACAATGGCCAGCGGATTAACCAAAGGGATCCCAAACGACCGTGAATGAATGAATAAATGATAATGAATGAATGAATGAACAAAAGTCCAGACTAATGAAAGAGTGAGCATGGAATGAAATAAGAATAATTTGCGTGTCAGCCGCTCATCAAGCGCCTCTGAAGCTGTTGTCCAGGCAGAGAAACCAACAGGCAGCGACCTTCGTCGTCAAGCCTCCAGTCTGAAGTCACATCAGACAACATGGGCGTCTTTCCGCTTGTTCCTCAGGTCACCCGCGCTTCTTCAACCAGTTGTCCACCGGGTTGGACATCATCGGTCTGGCTGGGGAGTGGCTCACCTCCACTGCAAACACCAACATGTGAGTCACCTCACATACCCTCTTGAATTGAAGGGGACCTTCTTTTTACACAAGTTATTATGGGTCTCTGAGGTCCCATAAACATGTTTTTTTTTTTTTTTTAATGTTTTTGTTTTGTTTTTTTTGCTAAAAAATACCACCCAGATTATGCATTCTAGCCATTCTCACATACCTCTATACCATCCTGTTCCAAAATGGGCTGTTTTTTTGGGAGGAGCCACCCCCTCCTGAGGCTCCAAGCTATGTGAGCCAACGGGGTCTGAGCACTGAGCCAACGGCGTTTGAGCAAGGCTTCCGGGTTCCACTGTATCTGCTCTGTAACTTTCACTGATTGCGCGTTTATCAGTCCACCAACAGCTGATGCCGGACATATGTTTAGGCCAGAAATAAACAACCCCCGATGCCTGATCTTCCCTCATATGAGATCAACAAGGCCTCGTTTAAAAGTTTGTTACGACTTTCATTGCCTGTGCTCCAAGCTTGTGGGAGACGGCGACACCGCACCGAGGTGCACCAGGACCCTCCCACGAGGGAATTTTTTTTTTCGCGAAAATTTGAATTTGAAATTTGGATTTGAATAGATAAATAAATCGATAAAATAAAATAAATAAAATTAAAAAAATACATCTACAACAGAAACACGCAGCAGAATTGTTTTTTAATTACTTACATTTCCATCGTCTGTCGTCTCTTCACGGAGAGTTGGCATTAATTCCTCTTTTCTTTTCAGAGGTTTGTTTGTGGAGTTACTCAGACGGTTCTTATCAGAATGAAGCCCCCGGTGACGTCGATCAGGGCGGCGAGGCTGAGCGGCTGTTTTGTTGAAACGGGCGGCTCAAAAAAACAAAACGGACTGGGTTGTCTTATTTCACAGGTTGTGTGTTAGTTTTCCATGAGACACCCAAATGTATGTGCACAAGCACTAAAAAAAGTGATTTTTCATAATCGGCCCCCTTTCAACGTACACCGTGCATATTATGTGGAAATACCTCTGCGAGCCATGAAAAGACGGCATGAAGAGTTTTCTATTCGTCGGCCGCCGGGGACGGCTTCGGATCACGAAATCGTTACGGTAGCACGGGGGGGGGGGGAGCTCCCCGCAGCTCGACACGTAACGGGTCAAACCGCGGGGGCGGTTATGTAAAAAGTGTTTTTTGTCGGCCCCCGTAAAAAAACGGCGTATTGACGAGTCACAGTCCCGCTCCGTTATGTTCAGTACTGTACTCCACCGTGTCAGAAGAAAGTCGAGCCCCAGGGGTGGTTAGATTGCATATTGATCTCAGGTCAGAGTTACATGGTGGTCTGCTCTGATAGAGGGCGCGAACCACATCAACACCACGTGCGCACACTTAACAATGATACACACACACACACACACACACACACACACACACACACACACACACACACACACACACACACACACACACACAGACTTAACAAGGATACACGCACGCACACACACACACATACACAAGCACACGCATGCACGCACACACACACACACACACACACACACAGAATCAGATCACCTTGTTTGAAAGCCGACACATATACATCTAATAATTCATATATATTTGCTGAATCCAGTCTTGTTTTCTTTGGCTAAGAACAATGTTTAGGATTCGTGGAATTGCTTCGCAGCGCAACATTTTTCATTCAATTTTTAGGCGGTCAGTTGAAACAATGAAAAATGGAAAACTCTGCGTTTTACGTTTACAGTGTTAGTATGACGACGAAGACACTCAGTTTCTCCATCAGTGGCTCAAACCACCTTCTCCCTCACAAGCAGTACTTTCCATCTCATCTCTTGGCTGAAAGAACGCCTTAGGAGATGGCAGGCAGGCAGTCAGGCAGGCAGTCAGGCAGGCAAGTAGGCAGGCAGGCAGGCAGGCAGGCTGGAAGGCTGGCAGGCAGGAAGTCACCCGCTCTGGCTGTCGCAGATTTGGTGGCGAGGCTTTCCAGCCCATTGACCGCAGGCTCATTGTGGAGCTGGTCTTAGCAGATAGGCCAGCTGGGTCCCACACCGACACTCTATGTCCCGCGGCTGCACACAAACGCAGACGCTCAGTGGAAGCTGTGGAATACTCACTCCCGCTCCATTGTCCCCATGGAGACAGACCGAGTCAATGGTCCTTTGAGGGGCTGCGACGGGGGGGGGGGGGGGCTCAACACACACACACACACACACACACACACACACACACACACACACACAAGAGAGTGCCCTTGATGATGATAATAAGGGCATTTAGGGGCCGTCCCCAGAGAGAGGCAGGTGACTGAGGGGTAATTTTCACCCTGAAAAGACCAATGATTGGCTCTGATTGTGATAATGATCTCCATTATTGTCATTACAGCGTGAAATGACTCACAGAGGAAAGGAGAATTAAAAAAAAAAAAAAAAAAAAAAAAAAAATAGGTGGACGGGCTGTTTTTCTGCTCGTGTGCCGCATATATTATGTTATACCCAGAAAGAAAAAAATATATAAAAATTACATTTTCTTGTTGATTGATCGGAATTAGGTTGTTACAGTATGCCTATGCTGATGTGGAATCCTGCAGCGTGCTTTGAATTAAATAATTAGACAGGCTGAAGTCCTCCCTTTTTTTTCCTTTTTTTCCCCCCTTTGGTTCTTTGTTTTGGCTCATCACGTCCAGCTCCGGCCCATCACTCACAATCAGGCCGGGTGTATTGACTGGAAGCTAATGTTCCAATCAAATCCATTCCTCGGGGTTCTCTCCCAGCCGCGGCCTCTTCTCTCTATTTTTAAACCTCAGCCGTGCCCCCACCTACCACCACCACCACCACCGACACCTCCCCAAATCACCTGTTTAACTGGTGATGCCTTTCACTTCGGGACGGATTCTACCATTTTGACTTCCACGCATGCACGCACACAAAATGGTGCACGCTCTCGTTCAAAAAGCCACGGTGCCTGCGGGTCCTTCAACTGTCCTCAATTAAACTGTACAAACATTAGGCCTTAAAAGGCGTTGAAATTCAGGACGTCTTCATTGTTTTCAACACAAAACGCAATTTGAGTTTACCTCACCTGTTTCCTTTTTGTCAAAGTAAGTCAAGTTCTTCTGCGTCAGGGTTAACATTTATGATGTCATAAAAGCCTAAACCCATCAGAGAACGTTCGTACTTACCTTCATACTTAACCTTCATACTTACCTGCGCAGAGAATGCCAAGAAAATGTAGCTGTATTTACCTCTGTGGAAGAAAAAGTCCTGGTTGGATTTACTCCAGTGCCGAATCCCTTACTTTGATATCTGACCTAAAATAAACACGACAGTTCATAGAATGATCTCATACGTACCTCTGCCCTGTACCAAATATGTAGTACTTACCTGCGATCCTTTATTGATGTTATAATAATAACAGAGAGATGATTTGTCCAAAAACAGTCTTACATTTTGTAAAAACATTTCCTTTTCCCCTCGTCTGACAGTACTTAGTGGTGAACCCTATGTGGTTATTTTGGACAGAGTGACACATCACTCCAGTTCTCTATGCAGAGACTAGATTTGAAGATACTGCTGCTCTCATAAGTCTCTCGGTGGCTTCCAGCGCACACACTTTGACCTGATTTCTGTGTTTTATTATTATTATTATTATTATTATTTATTTATTTATTAATTTATTTTTTTACATAGTATGTCTGATCTTAAGCATTTTGAATTTTCCTGCTTTACAAATAAACTTGTCTCGCCTAATATGGAGGACAATAAAGAAGAGAGAAAGAAAGGGAGGGGTGTGTGTGTGTGTGTGTGTGTGGGCGGGGATAATAGCAAAACAAAAGTGGTGTTGTGTAACTGGCCTTATTGGACAAAGGGCAACGATCTGCCCAAAGCGAACTGGTATTTGAAGTGCGAGCGTGTGTGAGCGTGTTTGTGTGTGCGACTGCAACTACCGGAGAAGAATTCCAGAGATTGGTAGCTCTGAGTTTAACTGCAAATCCCCTCTTTGTGGAAATATCCGCTTCATCCAACCCTGAAGCTGCTTTTGGACTTTTCGTGCTGAACCTTCGTCCAGAACGACGCCTCCTTTGACGATTCCTCCTCGACCACTTATTGTCCCTTCATGAAAAAAAGAAAGAATGAAATTGATAAAAGGCCCCACCTGCACCTCCTCCTCCTCCTCCTCCTCCTCCTCCACCTCCTTTGGGCGAATTCTGAGAGTGAAGTAAATTGTTATCTCTTCCAGGCACACACTGTCTCACACTCTGTGCCGCACAGAAACACGGGACGCCCCCACGCTCACATCCGCCTCGCTGTCCAACGGGCTTCATTCAGAGCTGCCAGGGAGATTGGCAGCGTTGACAGATAACCATCAGGGCTTTGTGTGCTTTAATTAAACCACTGAGTGATGTAAGGAAGGATTTCAATATGAATGTTTGCGGCTCGCGCGTCCCATCAGCTACTTTTTAATTAGCTCAGTCAGCACAAGCTCCACTTTTCACTTTGTGCTTATGGAGGGAATTATGGCAAGGCTAATAAAAATAGCACGCCCGTCTGTTTAGTGTGTGTGTGCGCGCGTCCATGCATGTGTGTGTGTGTGTGTGTGTGTGTGTGTGTGTGTGTGTGTGTGTGTGTGTGTGTGTGTGTGTGTGTGTGTGTGCAGGAGGGACGCTGCTCATCTATGTCAGTTCAAATCACTTGTCTTTGTGCCGTCTGAAATCTCTGACATGCTGTTAAAAACTTAACACTCTCCGAACCAAAACCAGTGTTCCCCAGCTCGCGTCCCCCGAGATTGATCAAATTATCAAAAATATATCAAATTATGTAGAGCAGAACTTAAATTGATTGATTAATGAAACAAAATCATACATTATCCACTTATTTTATGTTATATATTTTTACATCCACAAACTGAAGCAGCTTTACAAAGGCAAAGCAGAAAATATATCAATTATTTTGGAGAAGATAAAGGTTGGATTTAAAGCTGGATGAAAACATTGATGTTCTTTCTTTATAATATTATTGTTTATTTGATTTTTTTTGACATTTTTTCTACCAAAGAAGGGGAAACGGGTCTTAACAGAGACGGATGCATGGCTTCAATGGACTTGCTGAAGCGTTTATCGGGTGTTTTTGTAAAACTGTGGACGTGATCGACCGACTGATCGACCGATTGGTTATTTGATTGATGGCCGACAGGTTCACCTATGAGATCGCCCCAGTGTTCGTGCTGATGGAGCAGCTGACCCTGAAGAAGATGAGGGAGATGATCGGCTGGCCGAGCGGCGAGGGCGACGGGCTGTTCTCACCAGGTGCGCGCAACGTGTCACTCCCATAACGTACGCCCGTTTGTTTTTTTAGGTGGGCGGCGATCGATCGGCGGCGGGTGGTGCTGATGTGTGTGTGTGTGTCTCTCTGGTCCATAGGGGGTGCCATCTCCAACATGTACAGCGTGATGATCGCGCGTTACAAGTATTTCCCCGAGGTCAAGACAAAGGGCATGTCTGTAGCCCCGCGCCTCGTGCTGTTCACCTCCGAACACGTACGTGGTGGCATTGCAAATATCACTCACACGCACGCACACACGCACACCCACACACACACACACACACACACACACACACACACACACACTAAAAGAGACACACAAGAACACACACACACACACACACACATACGCTCCATTTAAGACATCCTAATGGAGCGGGGGTTCTGCCTCGACGGATGTAGATTGAAACCATTGACGGCGTCTGGTGAATTATCGGCGGCGAACCTGCGGCGCATTAAACGGGAGTCAAACGAGGCTTTGAAATTTGACGTTTGAATTAAAAAAATAAAATAAAAAAAAGCGTTACATAAGTATGTCGAATAATGATGTTCTTTCTTCCCACAGAGCCACTACTCCATCAAGAAGGCCGGGGCGGCTCTGGGCTTCGGCTCCGAGAACGTGATCCTGCTGAGCACAGACGAGAGGTACGGGCACCGGGGGCGTGTTTGGCGTGTTGTCTCTGCGGCGCGCGTGATTTGGCGCCGTGCTCACGCTCACCCGCTTGTTGTTTTTTTTGTTTTGGTTTTTTTCCCTCGCAGGGGGAGAGTCATCCCTGCGGATCTGGAGGCTAAGATCATTGACGCTAAACAGAAGGTTGGTGTTATCTCCTCCTCCTTTAATGAAGCGTCTTCTTTTTTCTTTTTTTGATCTGATCTCGTGGTCGACGCCCTCTCTCGCCGCCGCAGGGTTACGTGCCGCTGTTCGTGAACGCCACGGGCGGCTCCACGGTCTACGGCGCCTTCGACCCGATCAACGAGATCGCCGACATCTGCGAGAAGTACAACCTGTGGCTGCACGTGGACGTGAGCGCCGTCCTCGCCCCCTCACACGGCCCGGTCTTTGTGCAGTGGCAGCGTGTGGCTGTGTTTTAAAAGGTGGTCCATCTCTCTCTCAGGGGGCGTGGGGCGGTGGACTGCTGATGTCCAGGAAGCACCGTCACAAGCTCAGCGGCATTGAAAGGTAGGTGGCGGGAGTCCGGCGCGGTCGCTCGCCGGAATTGAGAGGGACGTCCACGTGAAAATGCACAAAAGCAGTGAGTTGAAAGGACTAAATTCTGGCTCTGAACCGAAACCCTCCAGGGCCAACTCTGTCACATGGAACCCTCACAAGATGATGGGCGTTCCCCTGCAGTGCTCTGCCATCCTGGTCAGAGAGAAGGTGGGCGGTGCAGGGTGCAAGCGGGCACGCACGCACGCACACACGCACGCACACACACGCATGCACACACACACACGCACGCACGCACATACACACGAACACACACACGCACACATACGCACACATCAGCACACACATGCACAAGCTCACACACGAACGCACGCGCGCACACACACACACACACACACACACACACACACACACACACACACGTACGTCAACTGACATAACAGAAGAAAAGTTATATCTGATAGGGTGGTTAAGAAAGGGTTAAAAAAAAAAGAAAATTGGCAATGGGAAATAACATGTTATTTTGCAATGTTGTTTCTTTAAAGATATGCAACCAACACACACACACACACACACACACACACACTCACACTCACTCACTCACATGCACGCACGCACACTCTCCTCCTCTCTCTCTCTCTCTCTCTCTCTCTCTTTATAATTACATTTTTATTCCTTGACACTGTTGCCATTGTTGAAAAAAATAAACCTCCAGGACCGCATTATGTTGCACGCTACACACATGCTGACACCCTCACAAATACGCCCGCACGCACGCACTCACACACGCACGCACACTCACCACAGTGTAGTCAGCTGTATGAATGAACATGAGTGTTCGTCTCAGGGGATCCTGGCGGGCTGCAACTCCATGTGCGCCGGCTACCTGTTCCAGCCGGACAAACAGTACGACGTGACGTACGACACGGGGGACAAGGCTATCCAGTGCGGCCGGCACGTGGACATATTCAAGTTCTGGCTCATGTGGAAGGCCAAGGTGAGGCCCGGGGAGGAAGGGAAAAGAAGACGGGGAGTGGGTGGGGGGGATCCCACGTGCATACCCCCCCCCCCCAAGAGATTTGGGCTCGCAGTTAATTTCCTTTTTCCGTCTCCAGGGAACAATAGGGTTTGAGCAGCACATTGACAAGTGCCTGGACCTGTCCCAGTACCTGTACAACAAGATCAAGAACAGAGAGGGCTACCAGATGGTGTTCGATGGAGTGGTGAGACGCCAGTTTGACAGTTAGACAGTTTGTTTTCACTGAAGTGTTTTTGTTTTTTATTTTAAATGTATGATGATTTGTCCGCAGCCCCAGCACACCAATGTTTGCTTCTGGTACATCCCTCCCAGCCTGAGGGGGCTGCCCGAGGGGGAGGAGAGACGGGAGAAGCTTCACAGGGTGAGGCTCTTATCAATCAATCAGTTAATCTGGACCTCCCCATGATACATATATATTTACTGTATATACAGTATATATTCATAATCTAATATATATATATATTCATAATCTCTTTTTTTTCTCCCAGGTGGCACCAAAGATCAAGGCCATGATGATGGAGTCGGGGACCACCATGGTGGGCTACCAGCCTCAGGGTCAGAAAGTGAACTTCTTCCGCATGGTCATCTCCAACCCGGCCGCCACGCAGTCCGACATCGACTTCCTCATCGACGAGATCGAGCGGCTGGGTCAGGACCTGTGAGCGCCGGGTTCTCCCCGGGGCTGGACGTCCATCTCCTTCCTCCGGGTTTCGCTTTGTTCCCGGGGCCTCGACCCCGGGTAACGGGAGCGCTGCGGGTGGACTCCTCTGCCTGCAGCGCTTGGATGGTTTCACTGACTGGTCAGACCCTAGAGAGGAGAGGGGCGTCTAGGATTTAGGATTTAGGATTTAGGATTTAGGATCGATATTTTCCAATACAGTTCCTTCCTTAGGGTAGGACCCCCGGGGTACCCAAATGTGTGTGTTACAAACATGTGAAACATGTGTGCTGTGATCCTGTAATGTGCGTCCAATCTACTTTCTCCTCCGACATTATTCGTCCTTCATCGTAGGACTGTGTGTGTGTGTGTGTGTCTTTGTGTGTGTGTGTGTGTGTGTGTGTGTGTGTGTGTGTGTGTGTGTGTGTGTGTCTGTGTGTCTGTGTGTCTGTCTCTGTACATAAACGCAGCCGTAAGGATAGATTTAATTATTATAGAGTATCATTAAACAATGCAGCTGTATTAAAGATTACTATATATTGAATATTTGGTGCTTGCAGTTGTGCATACATTTCGTTCCCCGTGCACTGACCCCTCGTGGAACCCTATGCAGGTGTTTATGCACAGTCTCTGGCACGGTGTGTGTGTGTGTGTGTGTGTGTGTGTGTGTGTGTGTGTGT
>NC_137196.1:23607033-23644533 GCF_960531495.2 Zeus faber | reverse complement strand
TTCCCTATCTGGAACATTTCACTCCTTGGCCATAGAACCTCTCTTCCACGAATTAAGCAGGGGACTAGGCGGCGCAAGTGTTCCGGGGGCGGGACGGGTCCTTTAAAGTATGGGCCGATGCTGACGACGCTATCGCCTTCATAAGAAACCAAAGAGATGCAGATGTGAAAAAAAAAAAAAATTTAATTTAAAAAGGGTGGTTGGTAATTTTGGTTCCCTCTCTTCAGCTGGAGTCAGCTGGGAGGAGAGGGCTAAGGTGGAAGACGGGCGGGATTCGAATATCTCGGGGTCTTTGTAGGCAATCAAGAAAAGAAGAAGTTTGGAGAAAAAAATAGAAGGACGTGTGAAAAAGGTGTGAAACGGCATTGGATTCTGAGTTTGGCAACAGTCTGTGGGATAGGACCTACACTGCTGAATTGCCTGTGCATGTCAAAGAGTCACCGCTCTAGGGCGTGTGGCGGAGCTGGTGGAGCTGGCGGAGCTGGCCGGGCCGGACCTGGACCACGCTGAAACCCGCAGCAGCTCCAACACACACGCTGGATAACTGGAGGCGTCGGCTGACTGGGAACGAATGTGTTCTTCTAGGGTCTTATCGTCACGGTTTTAGGCGGCCTGATTTTAAAGACCCCCTTCCCCTCCGTAATTGTTGCCCCGGTTTTAAAAGACCACCCTGATCAGAGAGGTTGCTGATCTGCAGCGGAGGCTTTCACATGGAATCATTGCTGTTAATTCCTTTTATTTCTGTTTTAAACCCAAGCGTGTCTAGCAACCGTCCTTTCTGTGCACGGAGAGAAACTATCCTTCACTGTTTGTTTGTTTGTTTGTTTGTTTGTTTTTAGAATGTCCCAGACTCCCTCCTTTTTTTCCTTATTTTGAAGACTTGTGTCTTTTGGGGAAGTTTTCTCTCGGCAGACTTTTTTTTTTCTTTTGATACAGCAAAAAAATGTCAGTGTGGCCATTTACATTAGTAGGAAAATAACAATTGAAGACGCTTTGAACGTGGAGGTACAGATTCTGTTCACAAGAATGTTGAAGTGCAGGATTATGGTGGATTTCGGGTGCTACAGGGACATGCAGGATCCAGAGGCTTTCACCGGCACCTGGTGTTATGGTGGAGCACCGTGCTCTGTGGAAGGAGAAGAGCTGCTCTATGGAGACACCTTTCAGCTGAAAGGCTGAGAGCTGAGCCCTAGTGTGTGTTTGTGTGTGTTTTTGTTTGGGATGTTTTCTTGTTTTCTTTTGTTTGTTGCATATTCTGATTCAATTATTATTTTTTTGTTTGTCTGTTCATTATAACATTGGGGATTTTTGAACGTCTGTTATCTTTACTTGTGTGTGCGTGTGTAAATATTTGGGTTATTTTTGTATTTTGAAAAGATCGTAGGTCTGTATTGTTAGGGATAGGCTGACACAGATACCAACTCTGGCATGGCATATGGATCCAAAAGGGACTTGCTCATTCTGCTTTTTGGGAAATAGAATCATGTTACGTAACTCTTTATAAAAAAGGATTATGTGTCCAATAAAAATGAATTTACCGGACCCCAAAGATAACAGTCTGGTCATCGCATCAATAGTGCTTTGATGCTTTGGAATCGGCAATCGGCGGTGCAAAAGTGGCATCCCTAATCCCCAATCCCGCAGGGCTCTGGGAAGATAGGGGAGACTGTGATCTTGGCTTTCATACCGTTTCTCTGCTTATTCTAAGGATTTCCATAAGCTGATGCCCCGGCGACCGGCTCGTCTTCCTGGGGGCCGGGGGAAGGGCTTCATCGTGAGGTTTTATTTATTTTTTTCCAATTATGTGAGTAAATGTGAATATTTAAAAGGGACTAAATGCTTTAAACAAAAAAAAAAACAACAACCAGCATTAAAGTCTCTCAGGTTATGTGTCCAATCCCAGTGTCCGATCAATGTGAGCGGCTGTTCAGTTATTTGCTACCCTGACAAAAACATTTGCACGCACGCACATACTGCAGCCAGACACGCAGGCACTCGAGCCTCAGTCTCGAGCCTCGATTCCCGAATTACACCAAGAGAAAAACTTTAACGAATCTTTTGTTAAACGTTTTTCTTACCGAGTCACTCGTCGCGACCCGACCCCCCCCGACCCCCAAAAAAAGAGCCGAACGCTTCCGTCGCTGCGCCGGAGTGAAAGCGTTACTTCCGGCCACGTCATGGCGCATGCGCACCGCCCGGCTCCTCGGTTGGCGACGTGTACCGGCGGCGCCCTGCGAACCAGGCTCCTCGACTCCGCAGTGGCGAAGAAACACAGAAAACCGTCCGACGAAGCCGTGAAGCGGAGGAGCCATGGGAGGAGCGCAGAGCGTGGAGATACCAGGCGGCGGCTCTGAGGGCTACCACGTCCTTCGGGTGGGTGGTATTAGCTACTAGCCTCCGGTTAGCCCCTAGCTTAGCGTCGGGAAAGCGGTGCACTTTCCCCGGTTTGCGCTCTCAACTGGGGGCCGCGGATCACAGCCGGGCCTTCGCCTTTGCACCGAAAGCCACTCTCTTGTCCCGAATGGCGGGCGGCGGGCTGGGAAGCCGGTGGGCTGCAGAGCAAAGGGTCGATAGAGCAAGGTGTCTCCGATAGGTCAAAAGTCAGGTTTTATTACCACAGCCCTTGGTCACGGGGCAGTGGCCGACGCAGGGCGCCTCAAACCCCACGGCGTCCCCCGGTCCTCACCCCCAAATCGTCCCCCCCAGGCACTGCTTAAAAGCCACCCCCAACCTTGGATTGAAGCCAATACGCTCCTGTCGTTTGACAACAATAGTAAACCACGCTCAACCTCCCTTGACGCTGCAGGTGCGTGTTTGAAACGTAGGGGAATTGCCGCCGGTCGTTCGACCTTCCACATCAAATTTCAAGTTCCATTATGTGCGAGACTCGGCTGTCAGGGGTGGCAGCTGGCTGTCAAGTCGAATAATTCAGACTTTTTATTGCCGCTGGAACAAAACAGACTCAGCTGTAGCAGGCAAGGTAGATGGATACTGTGAGAGCATTGCATCACGCAGTGTTACATCAAAACAAGAAAGCAATCAAGGCACTAATGAATATAGCTGCCGGCAGCAATGCATGGGGTCCAGGTTAAACGCAGCATTTCCACCAATGGCAATGATTGCACCGATTGAGGACGGTGCGATTAACCGTGGTTATTAATGTGCTGCGCAGCGCTTCAGAGTCATACCCTGCACATATATACCAAATTGGATGACGTCAAAGAGCCCGGCTCCAGTGCTTCCGGCGCCTCCGCTCCACTACTTTCCTTTCCTTCCGCTCATTCAGATAAACGTTTCTTTTTTTTCCTAAAATCTCATACAGATGCGGTCTAATGTTCATTAAACATGCACGACAGCATGTCTGGACTGCCCCGGATAAAATTCATTCGTTTCACTGTCTGCGGGTTTCACGGTTTCTGAGAGCCAGATACCTTCGGCTGGAGAATGGCTAGGAGGATAATAATCTGAACAAAAACAATGCTGGACCCCTAATAAAGCAAAAAGAATAAAATAAAAAAAAAGCCAATGTGCAATAAACCTGAAAATGTCCAAGAAGGCATAATAATGGCAATTAAACCTAACAGTAAACCTTTGTATCAACAACTCACACATAGTCAAAATATAGTGAAATGTTTTCATATATATTAAAATCTGTACTTATACAGTGTGCACAACATTTGTTCCCTGTACAGGTCCAGGAAAATTCGCCCGGGCACAGAGCAGGTCTGGAGCCTTTCTTTGACTTCATCGTGTCCATCAACAACACCCGACTGGTAGGTAAAGATGGAGTAGCTGTGGAAGGCAAAACAGTATCATAATGAAAATATCTTCATCCTTCTCTTATGTGTCTGTTTCCGTTCCCGTAGAATAAGGACAACGACACCCTCAAAGACTTACTCAAAGCCAGCGTGGAGAAGCCGGTCCGGATGCTCGTGTATTCGTCCAAGACGTTGGAGCTCCGTGAGTCCACGGTCACCCCTAGCAACATGTGGGGTGGGCAGGGACTGCTCGGCGTCTCGATTCGGTTCTGCAGCTTTGAGGGAGCCAACGAAAATGTCTGGCACGTGCTGGTTAGTAGCCATGAACGCGTTATAGCTGCATGCGCATGCTGGAAAATTCTACTTCTCTAATTCCCCCCTCTCTCTCTCTCTCTCTCTCACTCACATACATATATCCAGGAGGTGGAGCCCAATTCACCTGCAGCCCTGGCTGGCTTGCGGCCACACACTGACTATATCATAGGAGCCGACACTGTAATGAATGAGGTATATTCTCAGAGCTTTTTGTCTTTGAATCCACTGCTCGTGGACCTTTGTGCTGGTCCCCATTTTTCTAAGCAGAATCGTTTTGCTGCTTCTTTCCCCCTGTTTCTCTCTGCAGTCAGAGGACCTCTTCTCCCTTATTGAGACGTATGAGGGGAAGGGGCTGAAGCTCTACGTGTACAACACTGACACCGACAACTGTAGAGAAGTGGTCATCACACCCAACGGCGCCTGGGGAGGGGAGGGCAGGTAACACACACACACACACTTGCCTTCTTTATGCACAATTATTAATCCTGATCTGTGGTCTTGGTGATTTGGGGAAACAACATAAATTCAGTCTGTGTATTTGCACCTTTCTAACTCCAGCAAGGGTTCACAAGGTTCAAAGTAAACTGCGTCATTAGCCGCAGATGCACAGATTAGCGTAGCGTGACAAGGACCTATAATTCATATTTATAGTTTACTTTAGTTGAGCGCCACCATGTTTATCGCAAAACTTGGAAAATGAAAGGTCAATTTATGGCCGCGCAGTCGGCGACAAAAGTCTGTCTCTCTCAGGGAAGAGAGTTCTTTACATTCAGTAATTCTCACGATATATCAGATAAATACTCGAATCCTTCTTAATCAAACCTTGAATGTTTATTTATAGTAAGAGTTTAATATTATAACAAAATAGGAGGTTGGGGTAGAAAAAGTAAGTGAGACAAACACACCTGGGAAATGAAATGATGGCTGCTATGGAAAGAGGAAGACAGGCCGCGTGCCACAGGGCCAAGTAAAGCTGAAGAAAGGTAACGAGGGATGGTCGCTACAGAGCGAGTCCTTGGGGGAAGAAATGAACTGACGAGCGGTCGCGTTCCAGGACTTTTGTCTTCCGAGGGGGTGGAACCGGAAGGGACCAAGATGATTCAAGGTGCGTTTAGATTTAAGCTCCTACTCCTAATCATCTGGTTTACAATCCGTCTCATTCAAAACTTAAATACCGGAATCACATTCTTGTTTGAATGTGAAATTCTTTGAAATAAAAGAAGGTGAAGCATGCACGTTAATAGATCTTTGAAATGCAAGGAGATAAACCCACACACCTGAACAATACGTCTTGGAATAAGGAAGACAAAACACCCACACACTAATAATAGCAAGTCTTGAAATGAGGGCGAGGAACAGTTTATATGATAGGGATCAGGGTTCGGGGCAACCCCATCGGTGGCCACTAGGGGTCGTCCAAGTTTATCAAATGGGAAGGAAGGACAGCTTAAGCATAGTTTAACATAACGTTGTTATTATACATCGGAGTGGTATCGTTCGTTGCACAATCACCTAAGGAAACATGTGGTAGTGGTTACACATTGATTACGATCCCCCTTTTAGGGAAACAGAGTTCAGGTCTTGTTAATCTCCTGGGCCAAGTGGCCTGCGGTTCACTGATCCAGCCACCTGTGCCGGGGTTCCTTCCTGTTCACAGCAAGGGAAGGTTTCAGGAGACAAAAGCCAGAGATGACTCAGTTCTCTTGGCGGGCTCCATCTGTTTCATTGGTTTGATCTTTATGATCATTGTCTAACCGTGGGTGTCAGGGGGAGCATATTCTCTC
This sequence comes from Zeus faber, assembly GCF_960531495.2. Taxonomy (NCBI): domain Eukaryota; kingdom Metazoa; phylum Chordata; class Actinopteri; order Zeiformes; family Zeidae; genus Zeus; species Zeus faber. The sequence goes on along the minus strand of NC_137196.1, from coordinate 23,638,676 downwards.
TCAAGACGGCTATGAGTGAATGTACACACACATTGTTACGTACAATATGTTGTGAAACTTGACACGCACAATAAGTATCTCGACTTCAGACACCTCCTAAAAAGCCTCGAGACTCGACTCGGACTCTAGATTATGGACTAGTGAACAGCCTTAAAACCTAGTGTGCCGCCGCCTGCCATGATACGCGTCGCTTCTCTGCCGCATTTGCGTCCTGGTGAAATCACCTGCGCTATTTGTTTCATTGGATAGTCCTGGCTTTTGGTAAACCGTGTGGCTTTAATTCACACTGAGTGATGTCACACTCAGCCAATCAGCCGCTTGATTACTACCCACCGCCGTCGACCGATCAGAGAAGAGGTTCTTGGACAGATCCACTCAGCTTCAAGCCACGTGCAGCGTTTGGATTGTGTTGACGCTGGTCCAAAGTCACGCAGGTTTTGCCAGTTTTTATATATATATATTTTTTCCTGCCTTGTGGTTGCAAAAAATTGTCTAAGGCCAAGTGGAGATTTATTTTTGCAGACAGAGGCGACGAGGAGCAGGAGACTGATCAGAGCCCGATCCGCACGATTGGTTCGCAAAACAAACTGCGAATATTGGTCTGTGTTTTCATCCCATGTCTTTCCATGGGTTTGTACTGATAGTTTTTTAGAACTAAAATTGTCATTCCGTCCAAGTCTTTTCATTCATTATATTGAATAGATTCATTGTTCTAATTATTTTTATATTATTGTGAAATATTTTGTTATTGACAAAAAATGAGAGAAAAGTAAAAAAAACAAAAACAAGTTTTAAAGTAATAATTTTCATGCACGCTTAGCCTGTACTGTATTATGTTACAAGGAACAATACAATCCCAAAGTAAAAATAGTAAAGCTTCCGCTGTGTTTTTCCATGTATTATAATCTATAATATGATTTAAGGTTTCATACCATACACTCCTGATCTATACATTCATTTGAATAACTTATCAACTGGGACACAGTGGATTCATTAGAAATAGCTCTGTAGTGGTGTTAAGAGCACCTGACACGGAGCACATACAACGCCTATTACCACCTGAGGAGGTGTGAGACTTGCAAGGAAGGACTTGTGAGATCAGGAGAACGTTTCTGACCGAACCCATCGGAACCTTCTTTCCCGGTCGTTTGCCCCACTTTGGTTTTCGTTTAGAGTCTCGGCGTGTCTTCCCGCCATTAAAAAAAATAAAATAAATAATAATAATAATAATAAAATAAAAAGCCTCTTTCTCTCTCGCCGTCGCAGCCTGGGGTGTGGCATCGGCTACGGCTACCTCCACAGGATCCCGACCCGGCCCTTCGAGGAGGGGAAGAAGATCAGTTTCCACGGAAGCGCCCCCGCCCAGCCCATCAGCCCGCTGAAGGACGGATTCACCGAGGTGCTTGAATGTTCTTGAACGTTGTCTGTTTAAGTCGCCGCGTTCTGCAGAGCGCGGGGCGACAGAGGAATGTTGCTCGGAACGCGCGGGACCCCCTCCTCACTTCCCTCTCGCCGCCTCAGGTCCGGCTCTCCGCCGTCACGCCGCCTCCCACCGCGGCGGCGAGTCCCTTGGCGCTCAAGGAGTCGCTGTCGAGCCTGTCCATCAACTCGGCCCCGCCCGCCGTCCCCAGCGAGCTGCAGACAGGTACTTGAGCGCGGTTTTTCGTTTTTTCTTCTCGGAGCGTTTGGTTATTGTGCTCCACGTGGTCGGCATGAGCCTCCAGACGTTCTCTGACCCAAGTTACTGATTTTTAAACCCCGGGCTTGAAGATGTTTGTATTTGCCGCCGACTCTCGTGCCTATTTCACTTTGATCTTTTCTCGTCTCTTATTTTGAAAACGTCTTCTTTTTTTTTTTTTTTTTTTGGCTTTGTTCTGTTCTTTCAGGTCTCCCGACGGTTCCCCTGCTTCCCACCGCGTCCAGCCCCTCCCTCTCCCCCCTCGCCCCGCTGAACCCTGCCACCACGCTACCAGGTGCTGGTTCTCTCACACACACACACACACACACACACACACACACACACACACACACACACGTGTGCACACACACACTGTAAATGTGTAGTTTTCCTCTCTGCTCCTACAACAAACAAGTTTTATTTAACCCTTTCCGAACGTGGAACAGACATCATTGTCTGGTGGCGTTGTCGATGTTTCCTCCTCTGGAGCTCGTGTTGCGTATTGTGACGAAAACATGGAAAACAGTAACATCAGGAAAACCGTCGCAAAAAAATCTGATGCGATTATCGCCGACCATCATTTCGGGGCCTTGAGGGTGTGGGATGGAAAGCACTTTTTCATTGTAATGTTGTTGAAGTGCTGGGGTTCTGTTTTCCTACCAGACCAAAGATTCACCAAGTATTTTGTTTGCGTCGCTTCTCACTCCACAGACTTTTACCAACATTACATTACGCCAACGTGACTCAGACGTCGTGAAATAGCAACTCAAAAAGTCTGACTCAGCGATGCCTCATCTTTTCCCCGACACTTTGTCTCTTCCACTAAGCGAATGTTCATGAAGTAAAACTCTGTGCGAAGTGTTGAGCGTTGGTTGTGCCCTGTGGTTGAATTTGAGGTTGTGGTGAGTGTTTGTCATGCTGGTGTTGTGTAACATTCCCTCCTCCTTCTTCTTCTTCTTCTTCTTCTTCTTCGTGCATCTCTGGTCGTTCTAGTCTAGTCGTGTGCAGGGTGTGGACGGCCCAGCGGGTGATATTACTTTTGATCTCAAAGCCCTGTTCCAACGTGCACACTGTGCGTTTTCGTACAGAGATGACTGTTAAAAAATGCGATGCACGGCCCCGAGGTGGAGTACAGAGGGCGGTGGTTGGTCGGAGGTAAAGCACCGTCGCCGTGCGCGTCCATGTCTTCGCGTGTTTTCTGACGCCTGCCGCCGCTGCGCCTGCAGGTCTGATCACCATGCCGGGCGGACTGCCCCCGCTGCCCCTCCTCCCCAACCTGGCCAACCTGACCCTCCCCGACCTCAGCAGCATGTCGCTAGCGGGGCTCGGCAGCCTGCCGCCGCCCGCGGGGACCACGGGTACGTCCGCTCACGTCTACCGGAGTGGGAGGAAGTTCCTCAACCTTCCTTTTTCTCTCTGGTGGTTTCCTGATCTCTCTCTTTCTCTGCCGACAGCGTTCCCTCCTCTGGCCTCCCTCCCGCCCCTCAACCTGCCAGGTCTGGCCCCCCTGCCTGCCCAGCTGACCCCTCTCCTGCCCCAGAGACCGGCCCCGGCGTTTCCCCCGGTCGCGGTCAGCTTAGGGGCGGCCGCCGTGCCCCCTGCTGCCGTCACACCTCCGCCTGCCGCTGCCGCCACAGAGTCGGCCCCGACGGACGCCACGGAAACGCAGACTTCTCCGGAAATGACGACGACACCGTCGTCGTCGTAACGAGGGGGCGGGAAGAGCAGGCGATCGCATCGGTCGAAACAAAACACACCCCGGGGTTTTCTCTCTCTCTCTCTCTCTCTCTCTCTCTGCCATCTTTTCTCTGTGTTTCTCTCTATTTATTTAACCGAGGAGGGACTGAAAGCCGAAACGTCCCACATGCCGGTCCGGGGAGCTCGTGTGGAGCTGCACGGATCTGGAGAGCGGAGCGGGAGCGGGGTTAACTTCTATTATCTCAGCAGTGTCTTATTCCCACCACCACCCCCCTCTCCGCTGGTAGCTGCATCAGCTGTACTTCAGTACAAGGCTTTTCCGGCTTTTCCATCTGCATTCTGCAGGTCAGTGTGGCCAGGAACTCCAATCTGGACCTTTTCTTTCTGACCTGCAGTCTTTTGCGACATATAGACATAACTTTACTGGTGATTAGACCCCCTGACCAATAGATTATCTTTGATTCCGACATGTTTTTGTCGTTAAAATTGCCATGTGATTGTTTTTCCCTGATCTGAATGAATCAGCATCATTTTGCACCATGTATGTATGGTATTATTAGGCATGTCTGTCCCTCCTTTTTTTTTTTTTTTTTTGTATGTCTTCGTACACTTTCAGAACTCTACAATTGCCCTCTGTAACAGCAGAGAACGGTGACTGTCCAAAAGGCCGTTTTTGGGAAAGGACAGGAGGTTGAAATGATATCACCCGCTCGACGTACTGTATACACTGGTCAGTTGGTAAAAAAAAAAACATCTGGTTACAAGAAACCACCAAAAATGTTTGTCAGTGTCATCGGCTGAATGGATGGCATAGCAGGAGCTGCAGCCACAAGGTGTCTTTTTCTCAAACCGTGCTTGAATAGAATGAGCAATAAAACCAATTTAATTTTACCCTTTTCTGGAATGTATGTTTACAGTTTTATATTATACCCACCCATCCACATTTCAGGAAAAGGAATCGCTTGAACCTATTGGCGTCTTCAATTACTCAGCCTCAACTGGTTTGGTTCATTAATGCTTTGTTTAGGCACAGATTTGGGAGAAATGATTTGGGAATGACTTAAAAATGATTTTTAAAATCTCACTTTCCTCCAGAAAAGCCAAACTTATTTAAACATACCTCATATAAACCAAAAATCAATGCAGGTCACACAGTGGAAGTAGGACTTGTAAGGCAATCTTTATTGCATATGAATGACATGACCTGGGGGTGGACCTACAGACAGCAGAGGGTAACTTTTACTTTATGCCTTAATCCAAACAACTGGATAGAATTATAATTTATCGACCTGGACACGGAGAAGGACTACGTCAGTTCAGCGCTTGCTCTAGTTTTTGGGGCGCAGCGAGTCGCGCATTGAGATTTCCTTCATAGTAACTGGCCGTCGACGCCGCTTGTTCCCGACTCCGTCCATCGCCAGCGCCGAGCCGCCCGTCTCCTCAGCAGCCGCTTTGTGCACATCTGCCCCAAGTATTCCAGTTTGCCTCGGCTCGAAGCGCTGCTACACGTCCCCCGGGTAACTTTTGTAAGATGCAAACCGACCCCATCCTGCCCCGCCCCAGCTCTTCACCGGCGTCCTTCACCGCTCCGTCTTTTAGCATCATTGCACAATATACAGTGTGTGCTGGGGTCGCTACAATTCAGTGACTGTTGAACTCCTATATGAAGGTTAAAAGACAACAGCTGGAACATTGACATTGATAAATTTGTTGCATTTCCTAAAACTGCACAGTGGATGTCCATTCGCCAGAGGAGAGGAGAGGGGGAAAAAAAATAAAATATGGGGGGGACGTGGGGAGTGTCCCTCTTAACACATTTCAAGTATGCATATCCGAGGCAGAAAGCGTCCGCACGTTACAAACTAAATAGAAACATCTGTAGCAGCAAAATGGAGAGAGAGCTTCCAGAAGAACACAAATCTATTGCGAGTGAGACGTTGGGAAGCGACAGTAAAGATTCAGAATTAGAAGTTTTGTTTTCTCACGACCACACGTCACTCCCTCGTCCTCCATCCAGCCCGCGGCGTCCCCCCCCCCCCCCAGGGTTCCAAAGAGGACGCCGCCGGGCTGGGGAGTTCGTCCCGGGCGAGAAAAACTGGTTCGGCTGCGACGACGACGGGATCTTGAATCCGAAACGGCAGAAAAGAATTAAGACAGACGCACGGATCCACGTTCAGGAAAAACCCCAGCAGAGAGTTGACTCGAGTCGGAACTCGGCTTTGACGGCCGCGGATCTTGACTCCAGGTGCACCTCGGTTCCCGAAATCCCATCCGGCGGGGGGGCGGGGCTTCTTTAGTGGAGTCCCACAGGGCTGAGAAGGTCGATTCAGTGAAGTTGAAATCTTAAGAGTCCACGTCTGATGAGCGGAGGGGTCGTTTCCATCCCTGCTAAACGACGTCAGCTTCCCTTCTCGTCTTTTTCGTCATCCATCTGCTCCATCTATCCATCGGTGGGGCTTATGAGGTGGTGGTGGGTGGGGGTCATCACTGATCTAAAGTCACCCGACGGCCGACATTCCTTATTACTGAGGCCAAAGCCGTGCAGGACAACTCCATTACCTCCCCCCCCCCCATTCCTCCATTTTGTTTACTTAAAAAACAAACAAAAAAACAAACAAACACAGGCGAGGGCCCCCTCCCTCCCTCCCGTAATCACTTCCATCTCGCAATCCATTTCCATGTAATTCTACTCTCCTCGACACCGCTAAGGTAAATGGTTTCTCCAACCCCCACAGCCTCGCCCCAGCCCCGCCCGTCTTCATCCAAATGGAACAGTCCGGCCCTGGGATGGGCCGGGGGCCCCGGTCAGTCAGTAGGTGGCAAGCGATGAGGCGGTGGGCTGCAAGGAGCCCGACGAGTTGGAGCGTCTCATGTGGGGCAGCAGGTAGGCGTCGGCGCCCAGCTGGTGCACGTCGAAGCGGTCCTCCTTGCGGTACGCCAGGCAGCGGCGGATGAACGCCTGCGGGGAAGGAGGAGGAGAAAAATAAAATAAAATACAATACAATACAATAAAAAAATAGTATCCCTACACACCCTGATGGATAAGTTAAGTACGTTTTAAATATTTCGGTTAATTTGTGACTCCGCTGGTCATTTAATTTAAGCAAGACAAACGGTTGTGGAACTCCCAAAGCGAGCGCCGATATCGACGTTGCAATTTTCCGAATATTAACAAAAAAATAGAGTTGAGTTATTATCAGCGTATGGATTTTTATTTTTATTTTTTAAACCCAGCCCTGAAGACACTAACATGCGGGTCATTAAGCGTCCTCATCGACACGGCCGTTAAAAGCAGACGTTAAAACGTCGGCGTCTCCCCGGAAACAAACTCCAAACCCTGCACCGCATCACAGAGAGGCTCAACTCATCCCAGGTTCCCTGTTGTGCCGCTCCGTGGGCTTCTCTGATCGATGCACCGCATGGAACCAGGGCGTGTCCGCAGGTATCAGGAAGTTCAATTTTATACCTTTTTTTTTTTTTGGACAAATCTTAACACTGATCTTTGCCCAAATCATGAGGTATAAGGTAGATTTATCGGTTTAATAATGGCAGAGACACTGTCGTCGGAGGTAGAAGTCGATTAATGTTTAAATAAAGTCGGATAACATTTTTATATTGAAATTCAGATCTCATACGTTCATTTTTAACTGACTTTTTAAAGGCTTTCAAATTTGTTAATACGAATTATACTTTTTATTTTTTACCCTAAAACATGTTTTTTTTTGCTGAAACTATCACTCAGATCATGCATTCTAACATGCCTGAAAGCCCCTGTTTCAGGGTGCGTTGCCTCCCTCCTGAGGCCAGTTCTGTCAGCCTATTGGGTTTGAGCTTCATGTGTGTGTTAGAACTGTCAAGTCAACAGTGACATTGTTTGAATATTCTTTCTGGAAAAAATACAGAAGTTAAAATGTATTTGAATATCTATTACAATTTTAAAGTGTGGAGGGGGCGGTTGTTACGCACGGTTTCGGAAAAAGTGTGTTTTTATTTAACCATTTTATTGAACCTCTGCACGAGAGAACATTCCAACTCTGTCGGTGATGGTCGGGCGGCTTGGGACCGTGAACCTCGGCTCAGGATCGCAGATTCATTCTTCAAATAAAAACAAGGACGATGTGTGTGGACATATGCGCGCAACAATTTTATAAAAAAAGTAATACTGTTAATTTTCAGATTCAAATATCATTTTCTTTTAACAATTTGCATTGCATTTGAATATGGAACCATTTTTGAACAGCCCTAGTGTGTGTGTGTGTGTGTGTGTGTGTGTGTGTGTGTGTGTGTGTGTGTGTGTGTGTGTGTGTGTGTGTGTGTGTGTGTGTGTGTGTGTGTGTGTGTGTGTGTGTGTGTGTGTGTGTTACCTTGGCCTCTGTGCTGGCCTGTGGCTTGGCAGGGAACTGGACCTCGGTGGCCTTCAGAATGGTGTTCTCCTGCAGAATGTCCTGCTGGGACTGGTTGTGACCAAACGGCTGCAGAGGGACACAGACACAAGCTCCTGAAGATCGTTTCAATCGCTTTTAACGTTTTCAAAGGTCTCCGCCGGCCGTCGTCGTGCCCTACCTTGCGTCCGTAGAGGCACTGGAAGAAAATGACTCCCACCGACCAGACGTCCACCTTGTTGGAGATCTTCGGAGGCTCCTTCCCCACGACAAAACACTCTGGAGGGAGGTACCTGAGGCAAAGCACACGTCCCATGGGATCGCACCCTAAAACCTGTCATATCTCCATTTTATTTATTTATTCAAGACCTTTTTAAAAGCCATTTTAGAGGAGTTTGGACTGAAATCCAAGACAAATAAAATAAAAAAACAAGTTTCTCTATTAAACATTCCCTGTACAAGGTCAAATATACAAGGCTGGAGCAAAGGTAACATTTCTAATGTCGAAGATAGCTTGAGGATCAAGATAATCACGCCATAAAGATAATCCTGTTTTTCTGAAGGATAACAATCTTAACCCTTTCTGGTTATATCGATTAATCGACACCTTGGACCCAAACTGTTTTTTTACTCAGGGCTATAGGAACATAAAACAAAACCAATAAAATGGGACTGAAGCAGAAGAGATTATCATCCACTCCAGTTAAGCCTTTAAAACAAACAAACAAAAAAACAAAACATTTCTCCATATTCCCCTGCAGCATAAAGGCAGAATTAATCATCCTTTCTGGCATTTTAATTGTCGTAAGCAGGTTTGCACAACTGAAAAAAAATCAGCGACACATAATAATAATAATAATAATAATAATAATAATAATATTAATAATAATAATAACAATTATTGTGATAAAGCTATTACGTTCGAGATGATTTGGGATCTAAAATGCATTCAAACTTTTCATTTTGCCCCATTATCTGGAAATCCACTACATCTTCAACATCTGTTGTCTGGACTCATGCGTATGTTTTTGCAGATTTCTACGTTAAAAAAAAATGTTCCAGTATCTCTAAAGAACGAATTAAAACCTTTAAAACAAGGCAAGGCTTTTCCTGCTAAATTGGCTGTACTGTAAACTGTGACTGTAAACTGACACTCCTTACTTTAAGCTATTAAGCGACGTGTGGATAAAACAACTTTTACAATTTGTATTATACAATTGTAAAAATTAGTGTGTAACCACGTGTTTGTGTGTGTGTGTGTGTGTCGTGTTACCAGTATGTTCCGGCGCCTTGCGATGTCAGGTCCATCCCGTCCACGCCGTAGTTGTCGTCGTCCATGATCTTGGACAAACCAAAGTCTGTGATTTTGATCTCGCCACAGGCGGTGCCGTCCACCAGCAAGATGTTTCCTGCACAGGAAACCACAACACTTAGTACAAGCGACCAAAAAAAAAAAAAAGAAAAAAAAAAAAAAAAAGCCATTTGTTGATCCGCACCAAATATGGAAAACATGGTGTGGTTAATGTGCTGGGTCGACGTGGCGGGACGCACCGGGCTTGAGGTCGTAGTGGATGATGGGAGGTTTGATCTCGTTGAGGTAGCGCAGGGCGTTGACAATCTGCATGACGATGGAGCGCGCCTCCTTTTCCGACATCAGCTTGTTCTGCTTCAGGTAGAAGTCCAGGTCGTTGCCCTCGCAGAACTCCAGCACCGTGCAGAACCTTCCCGGTCGGGAAAGGAAAACGATTTTTATTAAGTGGGAAGTGAACGACCACGCCCTGCTTTCACAGCATTAAATCAATCCAAATGATCGATTTAATGCCGTGGCAAATGTAGGGTAATAATGTTTCTTTATGTCCTATAAAATTATTATTATTTTTAAAAGCTTTTTAACCAGAAAAGCCCCTTTTGAGATTAAGAAATGTAAATATTGTCAGATTCATCAATTCAATGTTTCCATCCAAATGTAAAGGGAATTTTAAGCCAATATTAGAAACGTTGAGGAAGAGAATGTGAACAGGCTGAGCGATTTAACTGTCTACCTGCATTTTATTTACCCAATGTTTTACGTCAACAAACAACATTATATGCTTTAAACTATGATCATGGAATTAAATGAACAAAAACAACAATGCAATTGTTTAAAGCGATTATTGTGCCACAATCAGTCGTCACCTCAAGTTTCATTATGGTGACAGCCCTAATCTTGAGTATTTTATTATTTATCACAGTAACCAAATTGACTAAAATTTACTTCCAAATAGTTACTGTCCCTGTCTGAATTAAAACTAGTTACTATGGTTTTGTATCTGTGCCTCATTCCTGAGCGACAAATGAGAGATTTTAAGCACAAGCCAATATATTTTGCAAGCACATCAATTATTTGAGCAAACCAAAATCTATTCTGCACAATGAATGTATTTGTGTGTTATTATCCATATTAACATGTAATACTAATATGCCCGCTCACAAACTCCTGCTCGTTGCGCTCAGATTTCTCTCTCGTTCAAGTCTGCGTGAGCTCCACCATGCGCGCCAGCTCAACACACTGCACAGTGTTACTAATGTGACAGTGAACCAACCAATTGGAGGATTGCATTGATTTAACCATTTAGGTCACACCTTTAAAATGTGAACAGGTAACCATATTGATTAGCACAGGTGACAGTACAAGTGTCTATAAAAACACGTCAGGTTTTAATCGAGTGGTCCAATTTCACTTAAGTCACACCTTTAAAATGTATAGGCAGGCCCAGATTAACTCACTGCAGTGCCCCTGTGCATCACTGCACACACACACACACACACACACACACACACACACACACACACACACACACACACACACACACACACACACACACACACACACACACACACACACACCTATTAAATCAAAAAGATAAATAAAAACGGTGACATTAATTCATTTCCCAATTTACAGATAATATAATGAATGAGATTTGTTTTCATATTGTTTGCGTGAGTCTGAGACGCTGTATCGCAACGAGGCTCTGATGGAAAAACAAGCCGTTCAAATATTCTAGACGACAGGACAACCGCTAAACTGAAAGCTGAGGCGAGTTCCGTGATGAAGGAGCCAACTTCAGCGTCGTCGACAACCCCTCCTGAGTCATTTTTATTTTGTTTTTTTCCCCCCACAATGCATCGGGGACGCTGCCGGGGCGGAGCTACGTGAGACGACAGAATCTACCTTCTGCAATCCTCCGATGGGTTGGGTCGGTGGGAAATTTCCGACGCGGTGCCGTGTTCTGTCTGAGCTGGTGCCCAACGAGCAAGAGTTTGTCAGCGGGCATATGAGTATCACACGTTCATATGGACACGCAAATACATATTATTATTAATGGGCAGAATAGATTTTTGTTTGCTCAAATAATTAATGTGCTTGCAATATATATTAAAATATTGTAATTATATAGAAGATGTATTTCGAAATGTATTCTGCGCTCAAAACCCCCCACTGCTCACTCAGGAATGAGGCACAGACATGACGCCGTAAGTGACGCCAGCTGGAACCAGTTCAGAAGGCAGCATGTGACTCACGTGTCTGTATCCAGGGAGAAGTAGTCGTACAGTTTGACTATTCTGGGATGGTCCAGCTGCTTGTGTATCCGGTATTCCCTGCATGCGTGCCTGGGAGGGGGAGAGGAAATGGCTGTCACCGCGGCGATAAAAACGGGAAGCGCAGGTCAATTGGTGTTGCGAGGCTGTGCTTGGTTCCTCCCCCTGCTGGGATGGGCCTGCAACGTGGACTCACTTGTGGTAGTTCTCTTTCTTCTCCTCCCTCCAGTTCTTGTTGAGCTGGTGGATCTTCACGGCGGCGTATCGCTGCTCGAACAGGTCGAAGGCCTGGATATACCAAGACAACATCAGGTCTGGGGTTTCCATCAACACATCATTCCTGACATTTCCTCATTTGAATAAGGCTTCAAATACAGAAACACCACCCAATCCTGTGAAATGATCAGAACCTTCTAGTTGAGTGACTTCCATCCCACATTCCAAAATATCAGTTATTATTACTGTTGTTTCATCTCAGTTTAGAGTCAATATTTTTTTTAAAAGCAACAAGTCAAGCCCAAAAAAACGTTTTTTCTGGATACCATACATACATCGTTCCACCTGCATAACCCGTCTATAATCCTTTAGTGTGCATAAATTTAAAGGATGAAAGGAAATCACAATAAATGTAGGTGTCTGTTGTTGCGGTCGTAACCGTCCTCTCAGCCGCCATCCCTAACTGTAACGGTATGAGATGTCACAGTACGGTATCTACCAAAATACTGCTATATACAATATTTTACCCCAGTTTTCTGTATATTCAATTAGAGAATAATTTATATTAAAAAGGAAAGACCCACAGTAAGGCACTTGTCAGGTCTCAAATTCACAGGAGCGGCACGACCAGCGAGCAGAACCGCTTCACGCCGATATTTTACGACGCGGTGCTTCGCGTTACTTGAGCACGCATGGGAGCAGGTGTAAATAAAGACGCCACAACACGGCGCTTGGGCAAATTATTCATTGGCTGTATTATTACAACATTTTGCCGTCTGCTACCACGCAGCGGCAACATGAGGTGAGGGTGAATCAAGGTTTACATCTTCGACTTTGCAACATGAATGTATACCGTGGCACCGTGGTTTCTTGATACCTCCTTCTCTAAGGTCACAGTATTTGTCAGGTCACACATTTCTGTGAAACATTTCTTGGGAGGGATTTAACCCTTGTGTTGTGGAGCTTTCCCACCCAACTGCACGTGTCAGGAGATTATCCTGCTAATACAACCCTTTGGTTGTAACCTTCGACGACCTTTTTTTTTTTTTTTAAACATTTAGGAACGTTCACCATATGCTGGTCCATCGTCTTCCAGAATTCAGCCTGGGGAATACAAAGCACTGATCTTTACCTTGTAGACTTCGCTGAAGCCGCCCCTGCCCAGCAGGTGCAGCAGCAGGTAGCGCTCGTTCAGAGTGGGGTGGTCTTTAAACCTGCCGGAGGGAGGGATGGAGGATGGTGAGGGAATAGGTGTGGTCAAGGTAATCCACTTTTCTCTCTTTGCAGAAGCCGCCGTCGCGTAAGGAACTTACGATGAGCTGTCTTCGTTGTTGATCCTCTTGAGCTCTCTGATGTGCAGGTTCCTCACGCGCTCCAACCGCTCCAGCTCCGCCTGGATCTCAGCTTCCTCCTACCACACACACACACACACACACACACACACACACACACACACACACACACACACACACACACACACACACACACACACACACACACACACACACACACACACACACACACACTCTTTGCATTCAACTATAACGCCTGATTGAGAGTGTCCCTCCACGCCCTCAGTTTTTCAGGGCTTTGATGGGTGTATTATTTTCCATTTAAACCTTCGTCTGGTTCATAGACCATTTCCACCGCTGCGGCATTATAATTCATTCATTTGCGGGCAGGGGTTGGTTGATTGACTAGTGTTTAGTCCCTGACCTTCTTGAGATGGCCCAGACGAAGCTTGAAGATCTCCTCCTGCTCGTGGTACTCAGCCAGGGTCAGTCTAAAAAATAAACGTAAAAAATTAAATAAAATAAAACAGCACAAAACACATCTCAGTTGAACACACAGATTTAAAGAAAAAAATATATATATTTAAATGGTTGAAAATTAACAGTCCCCCTATTTGATATAAGTTGTTCTATCTTCGGTGTTTGAGCGAGGCACAAGGAAGGATACCAATGACGCTGCGTCTGTATTTACACAGCGTCAAAACAGTTGGAACAAAAATGTAACAGCCTTAGCGTCGACGCGATAACTAAACATCTTAGTCTGAGACTCTAAGTGCGATAACAATCTATAAAAATAAACCCGGCATTTGGGAATACAGACAAGCGCCGCGCTGGAAAAAAAACTGTCACTTGTTTTTCAGTTGTTTAATTTACTGTGGATTTTCCTTGATTGTGATTCGTCATTTGTACTGTCACTTTTTAAGCAACCTGCGAAGCAAAAAGGCAAATCTCCGCTTCTGTGGACAATATTCTCCCATTTCCATGAGGAGTGCTTACAGATGATTATTAAATTAATCCGAAGGTCTCTTAAGATAATTAATGGGAAACATGACTGCAAGAAGTAGAACCACGGGGCAATCACGGTAAAAAAAGGGAAAAAGAGTTTAAAGTTTTCCTTTAACGCTGCACTTGACCTCGTAACTCTAAAACTGTGTACCTTCAATCTGACACGCGCTGTAAAATAGTTTCATAGAGATAAATCACGTGAAACCTTTCTACATCCATCTCAACTCACAGCTGCGGCAGGGAGGGCTTGAGGAAGGGGTCCGGGTCGTTGCCGTTCACCACTTTGGTCTTGCGCTGCTTGGGCTCGGAGGTGGAGGCCACGGAGAGGGACGGCGATGAGGGGTTAGGGGGCTTCCTCTTGGCCAGGAGCTTCCTCTGCCGCTCGATGTCCTCCCTCTGCTGGTTGATGCCCTCCTGCTGCCTGCGCACGGGGCGGAGAACACCAAGAAGCCGGGGGTTACATGGCTGACGCCGCCCTGCCGTGCTCGGACGCGACATGCGAGGGTGGACGCGGTGAGGCGGCCGTGATGACAAGAGATCATTTCCCTCGCTCTTTTCTTGTGAAGAGTTCAGACGTAAACAGGACAAATTATGGAAAAACCTTGCATCCGTTCCTTTCAGCTACATCAATCTACCTGATGAAAAATATAAACAAAGGCGATAATATATCTGATTAGGGCTGATCAAAGGTCTCTGTTTGTGTTTAACAGTGTGTGTGCACCCACTTGACCAGGTTCTGGAATGCGTAGCCGTCAGTCCACTGCTCGGTGTAGGAGGCTCCGTGCCGCACGGTGGTGAAGTGGCCCAGACGCAGGCGGTCCTGCATGCTCTTCTCGCGGCAGGACTGCTTCTCCTGAGTGCTCTGCACACAAAAAACACACACACGCATAAAAACACACACACACACACACACACACACACACACGGAAAGTATCTCTCCAACTGTCACAAACCGAGATGTGTATCATTTGGAAAGCACCGCCAACTAGGTCTCGGCGATATCTCAATAAAATATCACTATCGTGATCTCAGACTAGATATCGTCTGGGATTTTGGTTTGGCAATACCAAACAATCAACAGCAGTGTGTTCATCGATTCATTATTTTGTCACCATTGCCCATCTCTACCGCCAGCTTTTACGTTGCTCAAAACACAAGTTTGATATTGAACTTGGGGGATAGGTGTCAAAAGCATAACAAAATCATCCCTCCAGTAAGCTTTACGAAGACGCACCGTGCATCTTTAGTTTCATCGTCTAGGTGTGTTTTGTACAAAGTGCCCCTTCGTTGCCCACGCAGAGTTTTTATTTTAAATTCAACAAATTTGTCCGTTACAGTAGGGATGGAAGCACAGGATAACAGCCAACTGCACTTCAGGAATATTTACTATACAAGTGAACCCTGAAAATGAATACGTGCTAGGGCTGTGACGGTATGTCAGCCAGTGTGCATTTCACAACATTTCAATGAGGAATTATAAATAAGGGAAAGTATATACTTAGACGCAGGTCTCTGTGCACCCCAAACGCAGACAGCCGCGCCCCATTCATATTAGCATTGAACAGCTAAATCCAAATCAAGTGACAAAAGTCTGAGTCAGGTACAGCCCTAGAAATAAATAATAATAATACTCTGACACACACAAAATAAATCCCCTCGCGCGCAAAGTTGAAGTGATGAGCGGAGCTACTGAAAAGTTTTTCCAGAAGTCCTTGAACATAGGATGGAGGACAGTCAATGATGATAACCAAACAATGATTATTGTATTATTAGTGTTTATATTCCATATCCTTCCGTAATTTTCACCAGCAAAAAAATTAACAATTCTTGTTTTATATACGTATATACACCGATCAGCTCCAACAATAAAACCACCACTAATAACCACTAATATTGTGTCGCCAAAACAGCTCTGACCCGTGGAGGCATGAGGCGTTTTCGCACCGAACTGTTCTGGGGACTCCCTGAGGGGAACTAGGAACTGGGGAGGTCCCCCGAGAACTCAACACCATCCAGGGATTTTTTTCAGTTTTGTCTTGGCACCGCACTGGAACTCTGAAGTGACGCTGAAGTGCCAATAGGGTTTCAGCGTGAGTTCTGCGTTTGTGTGTATTCACTCTAACTTTCACAAATTTCACCTTATCAGTCCACTAAAATCTGTTTCTGACCAAATTTGAGGCGGGAAATAAGCAATCCATCTTCTGAACCTTTACTTATATTCTATAAAGACGTAATTTAAAAGTTTGTTCCGACTTTTGTCGTTCGAATTGCAGGGCGGACGTTAATTCATTCGATTAATGTCGGAAAGTAAAATAAATGAAATAAATACATCTACAATAAAAATACTATTTTATTTTATTTTATTGTTTATCTTTAATTACCGCTGGGTGTACATGGTCTTGTCCGTACCCATAGCAATGCGACTCGACCGGGCAGACTGTCCTCGGTGCACCAGGGGCGAGGGATCGTGGACTTACGCCACTGAAAGTTCCTCTTGTGCCGGTGAGTTCCTGCCCTGGAGTAAGAGCTAAATAAGTTCCTCAAAATGGAGTTCTAAGAACTACGATGGTTCCTAGTTACTGCAGGATCCTTGAAAATAGGGACGATTCCCTGAAAAAGTTCCTGCGGTGCGAAAACGCCTATGGACTCCACAAGAGCTCTGAAGGTGTCCAAGGTGACCAAGACGTTAGCAGCAGATCCTTTAAGTCCTGGAAGTTGTGAGGTGGGGCCCCCATGGATCAGGCTTGTTGTTCCAGCACATCCCACAGATGCTCCATTGGATCGGACCCCAACCCTGCCCATCCACATGATGAATGTGATTCATCAGACCAGGCCACCTTCTTTCATTGCTCCATGGTCCAGTTCTGGTGTTCACGTGTCCATTGTAGGTGCTTTCAGAGGTGGACAGGGGTCAGCATGGACACTCTGACCGCTCCCATACGCAGCAAGCTGTGATGCACTGTGTGTTCTACACCTTTCTATCAGAGCAGCATTAACTTTTTCACCAGTTTGTGCTACAGTAGTTCTTCTGTGGGATCCGACCAGGCGGGCTAGACTTCACTCCCCACGTGCATCAATGAGCCTTGGGCGCCCATGACCTTGTCGCTGGTTCACCGGTTGTCCTTCCTTGGACCACTTTTGAAATATACTAACCACTACATACCGGTAAATACCCCACAGGACCTGCTGTTTGAGATGCTCTGACCCAGTCGTCTAACCATCACTATTTGGTCCTTGTCAAAGTGGCTCAGAGCCGTACGCTTGACCATTTTTCCTGCTTCCAACACACTTCAACAACTGACTGTTCACTTGCTGCTTAATACATCCCACCCCTTGACAACTGGCATTGGAATGAGATGAGCAATGTTATTCATGGCTGATCAGTGTATATAAATTTTTTTTTTTTTGGGATGTTTTGCCTCTTTTTTTTTTTTTTTTTTTTACTGCAAGGAGCAGTGAAGAGACAGGACATGGGGGCCAGAGGGAGAGATGCAGCGAATGATGCCCTACATGTGTCTTGTCATAGCCTATAAAAACCTTACATAACTACAACAGAAGTCCTAAAAAAAATACCAATACTTTATAGATACTATATGCACAATTGATATGACATCCCTTACTAGCCTTTTCATTTACCCAACGGCTCATTGAAGTTCATACTTAAATGATGAGACCGGAGCATTTTCAACATTTGGATATAAAACCACCCTGAAGGAACCATTTTATGTTGACCAATAATAACAATCATATTAAATATCCAGGGGATCCAACGGCCTCTGCCCTTCCTACTTCCTTCTTGCCAGACAAGCACGGGAGCATTTCGGCGGGCTGCAAGACGTACCTTCTCGATGAGCAGCTTCTTACTCATGGTGATGCACTTGTTGAGCCTCTCCTTGTATTTCTCCAGGAGCTTCTGCTGCTCGTCGATCTGTCTCCTCAGGTCGCAGTTCGCCTGCCGGAGAGAAGCACGGGGCAAACCTTTAAAAACCTTGGTCAACTCCAACTGTACAGGTTTAAAAACACTGCATGAGCGGGGCGGCGGTGGTTTTAGAGCTGCTGCAGACGCTCGCTCTAGTCTAGTCTGCTCTTGCTCCCGACGCTCCATTGTTTCCAAAAGTAACACCTGAATGTGGACACTATGGTAAAATGGTATTTTTAGTCGCGCAGAACCTAAGTTACTCCTGACGTTGAAGGAACGAGGACAAATGTGCATCCCCACAAGGATGGAGCGGAAAATAAGAGCACTGCATTGAAGGTTGCCTTCAATACAGGAGCCTGAGCAAAAGCGTCAGATACTAAAGAAACGTAACTTCATTTTCTGCCCCCCCCCCAGACACATGAAAGAAGCTTGATGTCTCTCATAGAAAAAAACGGGTGAACAATCACTCTGTTCTTATGGTCAAAGTCTTGAAAAGCAACAGATTGGATTGGTGCTAGATATCAGCTCATATCGATTCCGTTTTTCGGACATTCTGGTTTAACCTCAGATTCGTTCTGAGACGATACATTTCTTTTGAAAGTTTGCCATCTTCTGATCGATTGTTTTCTGTTTGTTTTTTCCTTGTAGTGCGGATATTTTTTCCTCCGAGGGTGCTGTTCTTTTCCGTGAATGTTCATCCATATCGACAGTTTACTGACAACAGCTGACTACGCTGCTTTATCAAAATCACTTTGTATTCTTGCCAGGAATGGTGAACCCGGCCACCAACGATGGAAACGGCATATGGAGGATCACATAGATAATGCAAATTCATTGAATGACTGTTTCTTATAGTGTGGAAGGAAAAAAAAAAAAAAAGTATCAATATTTTAACAAAATAATCTTAACGGATTACCACTTTAGGGTTAGGACTCCGAATGAGCGAAAAAGTGGTTTCAGTCTCCAACATGAAATCAGATCCAGTAAACAGACCTCTCCTGTTTCACTTTGCTTTATCTTCCCTAACCAGAAGAATATCTACTAGCATAGTACGAACTGCAAGCCTCCAGAAAAAGCGCGCGCGCGCGCACACACACACACACACACACACACACACACACACACACACACACACACACACACACACACACACACACACACACACACCCTGAGCAGGTCATCGATCCGTCCCTCCTTCTTCTCCAGGTCCAAACTCTTGTTGCTCTCTAGTGCTGCCAACTTCAGGCCCGTCAGCTCAGTCTGAGAGGAGAAAAGATGAGAACATAAGACTACACCAACAGCACAGTACCTCTAACTTCATGATCTTGTTTGATATGAACAATGTTGAACAATACTCTCTTAGAGAGGAAGCTGATATAGATGCGTTGAATATCTTTGATTTTGCAAAGTAGAGAGAAATAACATCTCAGGGTTCTGACCGAAACGTCACACCATTAGAAAGTTGTAAATTCAGGTTGTGTGCAGGAAGTGCTGCCCTTCTAGGTGTTCTGTGTGTGTTCGTATTTACCTGGACACATTTGCTGGATGAGGCTTTGGGATTCATCAGGTGCTCCCCAAAAGTCAGACTGGTAGGGGAAGAGCTGTTCTGTCGGATCTGAGGAATAGGATTGGGAAAAAAAAAAAAAAAAAAAAAAAAAAAAAAAAAAAAAAAATTATATATATATATATATATATATATATATATATATATATATATATATATATATATGATATGTGTGTGTGTGTGTGTCTCGTTTCTCATGCTCATTTGTTCTTCCAATCACCATGCAGTTATGTCACTGAATGTTACTTTTCTGTCGTTTGGTTTAAATATCCCTAAAGAACCATTACGATCGTTCCTGGATCATGCAGTGTGGACACAAAAGAAAGGGCCGCTTCCTGCAAAAGGTTCTTAGAACTTCCTGCGGTGTGAAGACGCCTTTTGTGACCGTTTACAGTTTCAGAGTTTCCTGTAAACGCCACATCAGCTCAAGTTGTCCATCTTTGCATGGGGAGTGGCTGGATAAGAATGAGTTGGTAGCTGGGGATGGTAGCTCAGGAGGTAGAGCTGGTGGTCTAGTGATCCAAAGGTTGCTGGTTCGATCCCAGGCTCCTCCTGCTAGCATGCTGTAGTGTCCTTGAGCAAGACACTTAACCCCTAATTGCTCCTGATGGCTGCGTCCGTCGGTGTTTGAACAATTGTAAGTCGCTTTGGATAAAAGCGTCTGCTAAATGACTAAATGTAGTTCAGAGAGAGGAAGTTTGGACTTGTATAACTTCGGATGATGACATCACAAAGCGAGCCGCTGCTGAAACTAATCAAATTGCCTCAACGTTCTCGTACTTACGGTAAAATTAAGTCTGAGCAGTAACAATGGGGATTGTAAATTGTAAAAACACGTACGATTGAGCCTGGTGCAGAGTGGGAGTTCTGTGGAGAGCGGAGGGCGGGAGGAAGAACCCGGACCGGACTGGAGCCGTTCCCACCCTGAAACTACAACGGACAGAGTACAAGATGGAAAGACAAGAGTCAACAGGCTGAGACGTATAAGGTTTTTGCCCCAACGAGAAGGAGAACATGATCAACATCATTATGGCAGGGGTCGACGGATCATGTGCCACAAAAGGCCGAGGGTCTGGAGGCTTCATCTCCAAGCAAGCAGGCAAGGTGGCTTTAAAGTGTGTTTTAAGCCTCCATGATCCTCAGCCCTGTGTGGCTCACGGCCACCCACGTGTTTTGATGAGACACCTACGTCGAAGTAGTCGCTGATTTTGGGTCCGCGCGAAGAGTTCTTGCCTGCGGGAGAGAAACGGAAGACAATGTAAAAATGTGGCAACTAGGCTTGGGCAGGTTAATGATTAAATGGTTTTCCCGGGTCAACAAGCTTGTTTTTTTACCCCGGAGCCGCAACATTCGGAGCATGTTTTATATATGCACCATATCTCCTCCGATATAAAGTGGTAGACAGATAAAAACCGGTAAACAAGGCTGAATCTGAGTCATTGCGCGTGCGTGCGCGCGTGTGTGTGTGTGTGTGTGTGTGTGTGTGTGTGTTCTTTCTCCTCAAGCGTTGCACTGCGGCCCCCGTGCGGTTCCCCTGTTCCGGTTTTGCCGTGTTTTTATTTTAGACCTGTTGTTTTCCTTTGTTTCTATTTGTGTGAAATGAACATTTTAAACCCCAACCAAGGGACGTTCCGCCTTGGGTCGGGACAGTGGATTGCGTAACGGAGAGAGAGCCGATCTCTGCTCCACTGTTCGTCCCGTGTCTCCGAACAAAAAACAAAAAAAAGAATGTGTGTTTATTTAAGATTCTATTTATTTCGAGGAGCACGGCACCCAGAAGGCAGTTGAGGTAAATAAAAGCCCCGGTCACTATTTGAGGAAATACGGGTACTGTCCATAAATGACATTGAGTTTGATTTCACTATTTTTTTTGTCCCAGATTTTTTTTAATCTTTATGTAAAGCAAAGCCACTGCCAACTCCTCTCGCTGTTGCATTTGTGCTTCTTTCACCGCCGAGTTCTTATTGGGTTCTTATCGAGTTCTCATCGAGTTCTCATCGAGTGTTCTGCTGACGGTGTTCTCGGACACGTTCTCCGGTGTTCTCGCGGCTTTTTAAGTGTCCCTCCTGCTAAACGGCTGTTTACTGTTTTCCATCATAGTCCCGGTTTAACAAAGAGGTGTATTCGGAGCGGCAGAACTGCTTCGAGGCTATCTTATCTGCACGTGAGAGCGGGTGTAAACAACGGAGGAGTCGTGGTCTCCTTGGGTGTGGCTGACGTCCGTCAATGGCAAACACGTTGCGTGATCCGATCACGCTCATTTGATAGGCCAGCTGCACATAGGGTGATCCCCTGAGCCATTTCGCAAATCAGCGGCACCACCGCTTCACAGCAACAGTTTACGTCCCGTTTGAGGGTATCCTCACATGGGAGTGAGCAGGGGAGCGAGTGTAAAATAAACGTACATGGACGCTAGGAGAAACGTCGCGCTTCGGGAGAGTGAAAATGAGTCATGGGATGGTCTGTGGATTATTACAACATGCGGCCATCTGCTACCGCGCCGCGCCGTGACAACACAAGGTGAGTTGACGACCGAGCGGATCGCGTTTCACTTCATGTTGAGGACACAGGTAGCGTCAGTACAACTTAATTTGCCTTTTACTACCAGCGTTTGCCTCTGGCAAAAATAATATCCCCTATTTAGTTTTTGGTTACTATACTTCAAACAAATATCGGGACACATCGACTGGAGCATATGTGACTTTATGTGTCGTTCTAACCCTCATTGTGAAGTGTAGCCTAATGTCTGAATCAACTATGACCACAGAAATGGAATGTGACAACGACTTTCCTGCATCACATTACGTTCTCTGCGGGTGAGCCCACCCCCTCGATAGAATGGTCTATAGCTGGGGGGCGCGACCGGACGACTGAAATTTTTGCACTATCGCCTCGTGGCAAACCCATAGATCGATAGCAGAAGTGCTTTTTCATCTAAAAACCAGGCCACATCCTGCATTTCTCTCAGGCTGAACACGGCCATCTGGGCACGCGGCAGCACCGGGCCTCTCAGCTCGCCTCTCGTTGGCTGTGTCTAGTGCAAAGCAGGCCGACGGAAACTCTGCTCATGATTTTAGTTGTAGCGTCAATCAAGTTACCTCACACTCGGCCATACACTTCCAGAAGGGAATTATTTTGTTTAAAAATGTATCTCAACGATCCAGTGAGAGTTATTTTGAAGAGTTTCCAAACTCTGCAGGTGTGTGTGCATGTCTACCTGCAGTCGGCTTGGGCCTATTGACGATTCAGACGTTTTTTTTTTAATCCGCAAGGAATCCTGTCGAAGCTTGAAACGGTGGACTCGGATGATGAGATATATATATGATGAGATATATATATATATATATATATTTTTTTATTAATAACGTTTCTAACTCTATGTCGCAAATCAATGGCAGAACTGCTTTACAGAAATATTTTACACCCCAGTGCTTTGTTACCTGCATGTGGGAGCCATTGTAAACAAACATGGAGGAAAATAACTCATTGGGTGGATTATTACAACATTTGCCCGTCTGATACCGCGGCGCGACAACATAAGGTGAGGATGAATTAAAGTTCATATCTTCAATTTTGCAAATAATTCGGATTTTGACATACATATTTTGCCTCTCCTGTGAATTTGAGAGCCCCAACAAGCGTCTTGCCACGCTGCGTCTTTCTTTTTAAGACTATTTATTAATTGAATATACAGAGGACGTGCTTTGTCGCAGTGTATATCTTTATTGAGATATGAAATGACCTATATCGGGATAGAACATTTCGGCCATACCGCACTGCCCTAATGTTCATTGTGTAAAAGTGTATTGTATTGTAGTTGTATTGCATCTTAAAAAAAACAAACTATATGCGACTTTGTGTTCTTCTAACCCTAATTGTGAATGTATTGATGACTTTGTCGCATTACATTACATCTTATGCCCCCCCCGATAGAATCGTCTATCAATCAGGGGCGCGACTGGACAATTTAAATTTTGCACGATCGCCCAAGCCTAACCCGCGGGGGTATTAAAAGACGAGCTCGTCGATGCAGTAGGCTGCATTTCAATCAAAAAATCATTTTCAATCGATGCCGCTCGTTAAGCCTTTCCCCGTGGCGCCGAAAATTTAACCAAATATGAATCATTTTCCCCACATATTGTACCAAAGACAAAGCGCGGTGTGTTGCGACAAACGCCACAAAGCCTGCTTGTCAGTCATACCCTGGCTGCTGTCTGACTGGGTGTCGGCTTTCCTCTTCCTCCCTCTGGACGACTCAGAGTGCTTCTTCTCTGGAGTCTGTGGAAAGACAAGGGGATAAAGAGGGAAAAGCTAAAAAAAAAACAAATGAAGGACACCCCGGCGCTGTTGGCGCTGAGCAGAGCAGCGGGAAGGAAAGGGTACATACTGAGTAGGCAGGGGAACTCCCTCGCTTCATATCGGAGTTCTAGGAGAGAGGAGAACACAGTGGAGGGGCCGGGGGGGGGGTTGCAGACAGAGATTGCAGCGGGGAGAACAGAGACAAAGCCAGAAAGTCATTTCAGTCCGGTTCACGTTCCCGTCTTCCGTGACGGCGATACTTCGAACAAAACTGAAATCAAGCAGAAGATAAATCTGCAAAACTCAAAGCTAGTATAACCAGCAAGAGATCCTTTGTTTTTGCTGTAAGTTTGAGTCCTCTCCACTTCATTTCATTTTTTTTCTCCCCCAAATCAAAATAAGAAGCAGTACTCGACGGTTGCTAAAAATAGTATTTTTTTTTTTTCCCCATGGAGATGTAATTCTTTGTAGATTCTGGATGTATCGTTGTACCTCATTGTCAATATTACTGAAAATATAGCTTCTATTTTTATTTTTAATCGTAATTTTCAGTTTGTCAGTTATTGATCTTGGAGGTACCAATTGCAGAAGTGTGTGACATTGCAGCATTGGCGGTAATACATGCAAATATAAAAATATCATAATAATTCATAAAGTCATATTGCTAAGTAGATAACTAGCTAATGTGCTAAACCAACTATAGAAAATTTTAAACGGTACCAACCATTTTACCAGGACTGGAGCCTTAGAGAGCCCATTAGAGTCATTGTTTTGCGTACCAATGGTGCGTGCGCGCGCATGCGTGTGTGCATTCACTTTACCTCTGACTCCTTGTCGCTGGAGGAGCCCAAACTTCCATAGCTGTGGTTGGAACACTCGTTGGTTAGACCCTGCACACGGATTTACAGAGAAAAAAAAAGTAAATTAAATAAAAAGACATTAGCGCGCACACACACACAGGCAAAATCACAAGTAAACAAAGGACGAACAAAATGCCACCGATCTAAGGCCTGTCGCTTGGATTAAGAGATGATGCAACATGGAGAATCCTCAATGTTTTGTGATTCTTTTTCCATCTTTATGATGCATCAATAAGCAGCTGTTCACTGAGGAATGTGAAAAGGTATTTGCGTTGGATCCAGATCGGACGCCACTCAGACAGGTTCACAGACCGAGTGTGCTAGAAAAGCTCTTTAGTCAAAAATGTATAACTGCCGGGTACAAAGAAACCAATGTTTACAATGAGAACGGTTCAAACTATTACATTCCAACCTGACGCAGAAATATACAACGATGATGATGATGATTCTGGACACAACCCCTCATTGTCAAGAGTTAATAAAAATAATTGGCTACGACGACATTTTCTAGCCTAGATATTTGAAGTTTCATACTCAATAATCAATATCTGACAACTTAAATAATTACCAATGTACCGTTCCATGTACATCTGGATTCTGAATGTTATACAGGTCAGCATGGCATTAAAATGTTGTCCAGCTCGTTTTACTATCCTGTACTAAGCAGTTGTGAATGTGTCGCTTAACACAGCGTTATAAAAAAAAAAAAAAAGAAAAAAAAAAAGTGATAAACCAAAAATAACCACAACTAAATTTGGACTGAAAGGAAATTATAAACGTCTGAGTTGGACGTAGAGCCGTCACAACTATTTGAGCTGACTGTTATCATTTTGTAAAATAGGCATGTTTCCATCCAAATTTACGGTGAATTTGTTAGAAATGTTGCATTAAATAGAATGTGAATTGGGGATGTTTCCCTGTTGAGTTGAGGAAAAAGGCAACCTCAATATTTATCTTCCAAATATTGTCAATAAATGACAATTCCGCAAATGGTAGACACGCGTTATTATATTATTATGAGCCAATACTATGATAGGAACATGAAATTCTTAAAAAATAAAAAATAGTTAATGGCAATTATTTGGATGACAATAACTCAACAAAAGCAGTGTCATGATGTCAACAGTCCCTTGTTGTTCATACGTGATGTGACAAACCTGTAAACCGTACTGTAAGGGCGTGTGCATGTTACCTTAGCTCCTCCGCTGGTGCTCCCAGTGCTGCCCCCCGTGTTCCCGCTGACGGCTCCCATGAAGCGAGCCTCCAGCAGCTCCTGCCTCCTGGGGTCCAGGCTGTGCAGCTCCTCCATAGGACCTGGCGTCCAAGAGGGTTAAACGGGTCAGACATATGTTCATGTTATGGGAAAAAGTGAGATTGATCTACGATCTGGTTGTTAAATCCCTCGTGCTGATATTAAGGGAGGGGACATGGGGACACACACACACACACACAAGCCCAGTCTGGCATAATTTTTTGGGGGAGGGGGTTGACATGAGGCAGGCTGCTTCTCATGCGAAATAAAACCTGTAGTTTTAAAAAGAAATGTATAAAGCCTATTTCACGGCACCAGAGGCAGAACTGTTGAGCGCATTCAGCACTACGCAGTTATTTTGACACATTAAATCTATAATTAGCCCATATATTTATTTACATTTAACCAGGAACCATCCCGCCTGCCCAAATATCGCAGCACACCACCAGCTCTGAAAGATTTACAAGTGCTCATACCTCACATCTATACTCATACATTGAACCGCATTTATACACAACCAAATTATTTTTTTAATGTTTCAACCGTCCTCCGTTGAGACAGGTGCCACCAAGGGCCTGATTCGGCGGTGATTAACCGGCACGGCGACGTGAGTAATACATAATGACTCATGCAAGTACAGTGTGCCCTCCATGCTCTTCGGCTGGCGTCTTATCGTTTTCACATGAGTCCAACACGGACATTATGCAAAAGCTTTACGGCGAAACCCAACGGGAGCCGCCTCCGTGGACCACAGGAGGATGAGTCAGACGCACAATGGAGTGAAATAGTTGAAACGCGAGGACTTTATCTCCACTGCAACGCCAGAGTTTCACTTCAGTTTGTAGTCAAGACGATTGTAAACTTGCCGGATAAGGTTCAGTAAAAAACAAACAAACAAAAAAAAAAAAACAACACATCAAACCCATGGCTTAGAATCTTAACAGAATAAACTTATTATGCTTACATGGGCCTGTTATAATAACATAACCCGCACTTTTCTTTGACACTATGTCTATATTAAAAAGAAAAAAACACAAAACAAGTGTTGTGCTCTTTGACATTCCACAGGTCACACGCAGGGCTGGGTTATTATAACAAGGGGATTCTCGATGATGATTAAGTGTTTTCTTTTTGGGGGGGGGGGGGGGGGGCATTTCAAGGTTGCAAACTGGGGAGTCCACTTGCAGATTACCACTCTCGCCTTGGATTGCAACCGCTTCCGATACACAAACACCCAACCCCGTCGTAGGTCCTGCCCGCTGACAGCGCAGCCTTAAACAAAAAAACCAAGCAAATAAAAAGGAAACAACAGAAAGGTACATCGCATTCTATAACCCCGCGTGTTGTACCACTCTACGGGCCCCGCATTTTAGGGAGAAATGCGCCCGGAATCCGAGGCCTCGTCCTCCGCGCAAGTTGGGGGAGCGGAATGCATCACAACGCGTGCGCCGCTTCTTTATGACATCAGGGACGAATGTCACCGCTCCCCACCGTGCGGAGGGCGAGGGCGCTCCGTCCCGACGCTTGACGCGGAGAAAAAAATAAAATAAAATAACGAAAAAATAAAATACACAAATAAAGACAGCGCCCGGTTGTCGGGCGTCCTTGCGGGAACGCCACCACGCCGCTCCATCAGCGCTGACAGCTGACGTTTGGCTTCCACTTCACCGCCAGTGAACTTGACATCCATTTTTTTCTCCCCCTCTCTCTCTCTCTCTCTCTCTCTGGCGGAACCCGAACATCCAAATATTCGTGAACGTAAAGGGTCCGTGCACCCCCCGCCCGGACACCGAGGGGGGTTTTTTTTGTTTTGTTTTGTTTTTTTGGTTTGCTTGTTTTTTGTTTTGTTTTTGTTTTTTTTGGGGGGAGCGAGCGGGTTCCGAGCCACATATACCTTCCTTGGTCTTGGCGGCCGTCGCCGCTACGTGTTGTTGAGAGACCGTCGGGGACGCGGAGAGCCGCGACCAAGATGGCGTCGCCTCCAAACTTCCACCTCCGCTCCCGCTGTTACTGTGGACACTCATCAAGGCGCTTCACCCCCGAGAGGAGCCCGAAACCCCGGATCCCCGACGCCCGCGCATCGCACCCCCCCCCCCTTCTTCCCCAGCGCCGTTCGCCGCGCGCACTTCGCCGTAGTTAGCGCATTGTCGCGGCGGCGGCCGTCGTCGTCGTCGTCGCCGTCGTCCCGGTGGTGGTGGTGGTGGTGGTGGTGGTGGTTGTTGTTGTTTACGCGGCTTGCGCTCCGCTCTCGAGCCCTTCTTCCCTGAAATGGATACGGTGTAACCTCTGCGTGGTGACCGCGCGCCTGTCAGCATCCACTTCCAGAGTAGCGACGCGAGACGCGCGCACGGTTCGCGATCCGCCCGCCGCGAACGAAAGCCGAGCCGGGGTGAGTCGGGAGTCGGGAGTCGCTCCGGTAAAATGTAAAAAAAATAATAAATAATAAATTTAAAAAAAAAAAATCACCGAGGATTCATTCAAGTCCCAGGCGAAACCCGGCGTATTTGTTTTCGGCGTGGCGAGTTTGTCCGTGTGCAACGCGCGAGGGGGAATTCGAAGAGGTACACACGTACAAGCTAAATGGAATGAAAAATAAAAAAATACAAATACAAAAATCTCAAACGGATTAAAGCGGAACGCAATGAAATCACAGCGGCGACCGGTTGTGCGGAAACAGGCCTTCTTTCTCTATAAAGTAAAAAACATCGGTCGGCCGTGTTGACCGCAATGATTAATACCATGTTTTAACTCAAGTGCATCAATTTCATTGATATTACTGTATCTATACTATTAGAATATATTTACACTTTGCATTTCATCAAATAAATTTTAACGGAATCTTTATTATACTTTATATTAATAATTATATTATTATTACCTTTTAAATTTAAATTTTAAAAAAATACAATTTTTTTTTTTTTAAAGACTTGGCATTTCTCTGCCAGGGAGAAAGACAAAATATATATATTTTTTTTAATCCACAATTTCCACCCTCCCGGTCAAATAAACAATTGCGAACGCGCTAAAATATTTTTGTGAGGATTACGTTGTTTGTTTTCTTTCCACAGCTCGACGGAGCCCAACGACTCTTATCTCCAACTTCCTCATTCACCGGAAGTTCTTCCGGGGAGTCGTGGAAAAAAAAATCAAACTCAACTCGAATCGAGTCTCTTTTTGTTTTTTTTCTTTTTTGGGGGTTTTTTTGGGGGTTTTTTTTTTTGTTTTTTTACCGAGTGACTCGTCGGGAACCGAATCTGCAAAAAGGAGTCGAACCTCCCGTCGCCACGGCGGGGCTGGGTGCGCGGAGGCACGGCCGCAGACACTGATCTGGGATCATTCGTAGGATCGGGTTCATCGGGAGACGGAGCTCGACGTTGACCCGAGAACAGCGTCTCCACTCCGCTGGAAACGAGCGGCACCTCGGGGGGTGGAGGGTGGGGGCAAGATGGCGGAAGTCTGTCTGAAGGCTGTCAACGGAAATTAACTGCAAACACGCTGGAGTGTCTCTGGCATGTGTAGTAACTTGCTGATTAATTCCAGAATTGTGAAATGATAAAGACTTTTCATTGTGTGTGTGTGTGTGTGTGTGTGTGTGTGTGTGTGTGTGTGTGTGTATCTGTGTAGTTAATCAAGGAATTAATCAAGTAACAGCCAGTAAATTACGATTATTTATTTGTTTAAAAATTAAAATAAAAAGGACAAATAACTATTAAATACATGTACTTATTGAATTCAAATGGCCGACAGTCATGTTTTGGAACTTCAACCCATAAAATGTAAGACCCCATTAATTATTTTTTTTTGAGTTTGCGCGCATGCACGAGGTTGTGCGCCTGCACGAGCGCCATTGTCTTGAGACGGGCCATTGGTCTTTGTTGGCGCTGCTGGGAGCCAAGTTGCTGAGAGGGGGGCAGGGTGCAGGTGGGATAGATAGAGATGCGTGTGGTCTTTTGTTCCAAATTTGGTGCAGTGCATCAAAAAGCCTTTGCATTCTTCTAGGGCAGCACGCGCGCGCGCGCGCACACACACACACGCACGCACGTCAGACAAGCGGTTTATGCTACTCTAGCTGTCTTCCTGCTGTGCACCTACAGTACATCTCAAATGCATGCAAAAATGTTCAAATTCCAAATTGCTCTGAGAGTGATTTGAGAGTAGTGTGTGTGAGTGTATTTTACAAACTTGGCTAAAATTGGCCAACAACCAAATTCTGTCCTGTGTCCTTGTATCTGGTAGCCGTGTCGCAAAAAAAATAATGTTTTGTTTTGAAGACACGTGCCTGTGTAATATCTGAGTGGAATGGGCACATGTTTACTTTTCAAAAAGACCCTCCCTGTCTTTGTCAGAATTTGTGGTCTTCTGCGTTTCACTCGCAGCCAGATTGCATCAGAGTGCAGACAGTCACACTGCACCTCATATGCACCTGCCCATGGTAACCTGATTTTTCTTTTTTCTCTTTTTTTTGGCCACCCGGTTTCCATGGTAAC
The DNA here is from genome assembly GCF_960531495.2 of Zeus faber. Classification (NCBI taxonomy): domain Eukaryota; kingdom Metazoa; phylum Chordata; class Actinopteri; order Zeiformes; family Zeidae; genus Zeus; species Zeus faber. The sequence continues at coordinate 23,608,442 of NC_137196.1, read as the reverse complement.
AGAGCAATAGTCTTGACAGGCAATGAGGACAGTATAAGCAGTCCACACTACTGTAGTGTACGTCACGCGCGCACACGCACACACACGCACACTTTTTTGCATGTGACCTCAGGTATGAAATCGGAATTCCATTATAAGGACAGGGTTAACCGGTGATTGCCGTTCCGAGAGCATTGAATGTCCCACGGCAAGCTGGGAGAGTTGGCTGGCATTTTGAAAACCTGCTTCAGTCTGAGTAGAAGAGACATCGCTGTAGCCAAACAAGACATTTTAATATCTTTATGTGATGGATATACCCATTACACTATGAGTATACAAAATTCCGCGATATCTAGAATTTCCTGTCGTTTTAATTTGTTTGTATTGAACTGAAATAATAATAACACCACTTCTACTACACTGACATGTCGTTGACCAATTTTTTTTTACATCCTATTGAAAATATGAAAATAAAATAAAACGCTAAATCATACCTAAGTGATATGGAAATGAAAATGTCCTTATTGCAAGCAGGGAAGCATTGTCTGGCTATGACGTTATGTTTTTAATAGCAAATTGAGATGCATATATTATGATCCAGTTATTTAGTATTTTGTATATTTTGAGTATACAATTTGTCTATAATGAGTTATTTCTCTTGTCAAAAACCATTTACAGTGTCAAGCTCGATGACCTATTATCATGTTATTGTTTTTCCCCACTTAAAATCTAAAAACTTTGGAGTAAAACTGCTCACCTCAGTTACTTCGGTATTAAGCGAGAGCAAAGGAATTGACAAAATTACCCAGGTCATTCAGCCCGTGACAAAGTGATACATCAATTCATGTCAGAGATTTAAAGCAACTTTCACAGTTCTACAGGTTGTACTGTCGACTGCCCAACATAATCAGAAGCAAAACAAAGGCTAATTTCTATAGGCTAAGTGGTGCCATTCATCATTGATAAATATTGAGTGGTGCATTTTGTGGCGGAGAAGGTTGTTCAGAGAACATGAGGTTCCTCGGTCGAACCGCTTTGCGCTCATGTTCATACATGCTGATGTATGATCCGAGGAGGTCGCCCATCCTGTAGCCCTGGAGACGGAGAGAAAAAACAGGGTCACCCCACTGTTGTTTCCAAAGCCACTGTCATTCAATACAATATTGTCTATAAATATCTTGTTTTAACAACGTGAGGGATTATTCATTATCAGGCAGCCACCTTTTGAGTTTCACAGTGGAAGTTGTTGGCCTTCACCGAGCTGCTGATGGTCATCTGGAAGAAGTTGCTGCCGCTGGACCAGGTTGTGATCCGGCTGAACGGGTGCATGACCAGCAGCTCCTGAAAGGTTCCCATCACAAAATTATTGTTGAGGAGCCCCTCGCTCACTATAGATTAGGAGGAATCGTTCTTTACAAAATGAAAAAAGG
>NC_137196.1:23554533-23604533 GCF_960531495.2 Zeus faber | reverse complement strand
ACCCTAACCCTAAACCTTAACCCTCACCCATACCCTAAACCCTAACCCTAACCCCTAATCCTAACCCACCCTAACCCCAAACCTTAACCCCTAACCCTAACCCTAACCCCTTACCCTTAACCCTAACCCTAAACCCTAACCCACCCTTACCCCAACTCTAAACCCCTAACCCCCTAACCCTAACTCTAACCCCCTAACCCCTAACCCTAACCCCTTACCCTAAACCCTAACCCATAACCCTAACCCCTTAACCCTAACCACTTAACCCTAAACTCTAACCCTAACCCTAACCCCAAGCCCTAACCCTAACCCTACCCCTTCCCCTAACCCTAAACCATAACCCCTAACCCTAACCCTAACCCACCCTAACCCGAACCCTAACCCCCTAACCCCCTAACCCTAACCCCCTAACCCTAACCCCTCACCCTAACCCTAAAGCCTAACCCTAAAGCCTAACCCTAAACCCTAACCCATAACCCTAACCCCCTAACCCTAACCCCTCACCCTAAACCTACCCCTTACCCTAACCCTAACCCCAAGCCCTAACCCTAACCCTAACCCCTAAACCCTAACCCAAACCCTCCCTAACCCCAACCCTAACCCCCTAACCCTTACTCTAACCCCCTAACCCTAACCCCTAACCCTAAACCCTAACCCCTAACCCTAAAGCCTAACCCTAAAGCCTAACCCAAAACCCTAACCCATAACCCATAACCCCTCACCCTAATCCTGACCCTAACCCTAAACCCTAACCCCTTAACCCTAACCCTAACCCTAACCCTAAACCTACCCCTTACCCTAACCCTAAACCCTAAGCCCTAACCCTAACCCCTAACCCTAACCTCAACCCTAACCCCTTAACCCTAACCCCCTAACCCTAACCCCCTAACCCTAAACCCTAACCCTAACTCTCTAACCCTAACCTACCCCTAACCCTTACCCTAACCCCTAACTCTAACATACGTAGTTACATTAGGTAACTACGTACCCTTACGTAGGAACATACACTATATTATAGAGTATTTAACGATGATCTACCCAGCTGACCGTAGCATGGACTGGAGCCTCTGGAGGCAGTACCCTGCCAGGGGGTCGCGTGGTCGGGACTCCAGGAAGCGCTGAGTGTGTCTCATCAGGTTGGGGCTAGGCGGGAACAGGCCGGTGCAGAGCCACATCAGCTGCCAGCCTCGTTCCATACTGAGTCTGAGAAAGAGCACGAAATGAGTCATTCAAGCGTCAATAGTAATTAATGAGTGTACGTGCATCAATCAACGTACATCACTTAAAACAACAAACAACAATAAGGTGGAGAGAAAATAGGGTCACTAAAATAACCGGTACAGTTTACCATGGAAAACGGGACTGAAAGGCGATTAGAAGCTCCAAACTGAAGCCAAAATGCCTCTTTTATAAGGAGAGAGCCTGCCAGCAACAGCATTTAAAACCATGTTTGATAATGTTTTGGTTTTTTTATTTAATAAAAATCTTTAGAAAATATAAATATTGATCTTAATATTGAACTTGTTGTTTGTCATTGTCCAATAACTTCATTATGCTGCTTTGGCAATGCCGTTGTCATGCTGATAAAGCACTTTTGAGTTGAGAGAGAGGGAGTGGAGGGGGAACGGTGGACAGAGACATATCTGCAACTGCAACATTTAAAATGTTCTGTTTTAATTTTAGGTTTTCTGTCCTTACCTGTATTATGTACAAATTTAACATCATTGTTTAAGATTCTCTAATCTTTTCGGTCATCTTCTCTCATTTGTATATATATATATATATATATATATATATATATATATATATATATATATATATATATATTTTTTTTTTTTTTATTATTATTTTTTTTTTCCAGTGCAACAGTCACATTCTTCTGTATTAAATTCAAGTTATATTTTTTCACTTTTTGTTTTTTACTTGCATCCCCATAAAGCCCATTTGAATTGAATTGTATATAAATTCTCAGAGTAAAAGGGGAGAGACGGCGGCAGAGAGAGAGCGAACAGACACTATTCTCTCTCCAACTGTTATAGCCACCGGGTGCCGGAGGTGGCTGTACATGTATAAATAGACGAGAAAAAAACGGCAGAAAACTGGAGCGAGCCGACGGCTGCGTGCGAGCGCAAACTGGAGAATGCACATGCGACGATCACCTGTTGTTGTTGTTGGTCATCTGTCTCATTATTTGGCAGTAGACCTCATCCTGCAGGGCCTCGTGCTGCGTGGCCGGGCCGAATATCTGGTCCGTCAGCTCCGCGGCGCTGCGGGACTGTTTGACCGGGTAGTCGCCCATGTACTTCAGGATGGGTGGCGGCCAGGGTCAAGGAATATTATACACCAAATATACCACCCAACACAGGCTTTTTGAGATAGATAGACCGATAGACAGATAGATAGACAGATAGACCGACAGACCGACAGACCGATAGACCGATAGACAGGTAGACAGACAGGAAAACGGATATATAGACAGATAGACAGATAGTGAAACAGATAGACAGATAGAGGAAAAAATGGCAGTACTGTATCCAATAAACCAAAAAAAGGAAGAATAACCAATTAAAATTTAATCCATGACTAAATAAATATGAATGTTTCATAAGAGTTTCATAAAACAAAGCTTAGTTATCTATGGCCCATACACTACTCATTTGGATGGAATTTGCATTTAAATAAGATGTTTTTTTCCATCCAAATCATCTATTCCAATAACATTTTCATTGTCGCTCCTCTAAGACACCCCGAAAAATAAACAGTTATCAGAATATCTATATCTATATCTGCGATAAAATATAACTACTATGGTACAATAAAAGACACGATGGTACTGTATTGTAAAAGCTCTATTGCTCAATCAGGATATCTATGAAGGCATTGCAGGCCATGGGGCTGAGGTCAGAGCGCTGCGCCAGGCTCTTCAGTATCGGTTGTTTGAGGGGTTCTTTGGAGCAGGCCCACAGCCGCTCCCTGCCGGCCGTTTTGGACTCCCTGCTCGGCTGCCTGGGAAGTGAAACAAAACCAGACTATTACACGCGCAGGCCACGACCAGACAGTTTCACTTCCCCGCTCACCGCCCCCTCGATGCCCGCGTCGCACATTAGAAACACGGAGGCAACGAGCATCAACAAAGAATAGATGGAAAAAAAAAAAAAAAAGATTTTCATCAAAACGAAAAGCTCAACTCAAACGGCCTTTCTATACCTCAGTTGTAAAAAAAAATAAAAAATGCGGGACAAGTGTGAGGAGAGTGAAGTGAAGAAAAGTTGTACTTCACAGCGAGTGGGCGCATTATTGAAATTTGACATTTTATTTTTATTTTTTTATCTGTCCAAAAATGTCCGAAAAGTGTCATTGTTTGTGAGGTGAAATAACGCAAAGTCAAAGGAGCTGAAGGAACTCATTCGTTGGGCTCCGGGTACTGTTGAATATTCTGTGATTTTGCGGGTGAGCCGCAGCAGTGAAAACGGTTGAAGACGGAGACGTTTTCCCCTTACCGGAAGTTCTCAAAGCCGTACTCCTTGAGGGAAATGGGGGCGACGGTCTCCTCCCTCTGCACCAAGCTCTGGCTCAGAGACTTCCTCCTCTGGTAGGGACTCGGCTGGAACAGATTCTGAAGGTTCACAAGCGCGTCACCGTGTTAATTACAGAGTCCCATCGGAGTTCCACAGCCTGCGTGCAGTAACGCACCGTGATTTATAGCGGCGGCGGACGACCATAAATCATCACGTCTTCTTAATTTGTCCGTTAAGTATTTCTGTACTTATTAACCTTTCGAAATTATTTGTTGATTAAGGTCGTCTTCAGAAAATGTTTCCATTAGAATTCCATTACATTAATCAAATATGCTCCGTTTAAGGGAAAAAAAATAAAAAAAAATAAAAGCAGGACTACGATCAGAGCTCTCTACCAGGGTGGTCTCCTGGGGCCGGGTGAGGGTCGGCAGGAACTGCACCGCGTCCATGGGAACGACGCCGCTGCCGCCGGTCTGCTCGTTGGTCGCTCTGTTCCAGCCGCGCTCGGCGGAAAAGTCTCCGTCCCGCGCCATCATCAGCAGGTCTCCCCGCTTGTACGGCAGGTACGAGGGGTCGTCTGCGGATGGATAAAGGGAGAGAGAGAGAGAGAGAGAGAGAGAGGCGGATGAGTGTAAATCCACATCCTTGTCGGCGTAGGTTGTGTTTTCCTACCCGAGTTGTCGGAGTCCCGCGTGGCCAGAGCGAACACCGAGCGTCGTCTCAGCCCCTCCAGGTTCGCCCTGATCAGAGCGGCCATGTCCTCGGCGCCCACGCACTCCAGGACAAACTCCTCCTGGGCCATGGCCAGGCTGAGCCAGCGGCCACTGGATTTACCATCGCTGGAAGGGATCAGGGGGTTTAAAAATTGGCTGCAGATATGAGTTTGAATAATTGCATAATCAATATCTGAGGAGTGTTGGACTGAGATGCCAAAAGGCAATAAACAATGTACAATTTTTTAAATTGAATTGCAGCATGGGAAATCTGATACGAATCAGAATCCGAATCGAAACAAGAAAAACGTAAAAACATTAAAAAATAAAAAATACCCAAACAAATTAAAATACACAACAGAAACACAGCAGAAATAGCCAAATATCTAAAAATATACATGCAAAGTGTGATTCTAGCACGATCAGAACGCAAACCAGCGCCTGCCATCTCCCCGCCGCCATCTTGGACGGATGATGGGTCGGACGGCTCAAAAGGGTATTTTTGACGGCCTGCCTCGGAAGCGTTTGAAATGTTTGAGACGTTGCCCGTACCTGATCGTGTGGACCCCGGTCACCTCGACGTACGGCAGCTCCAGCAGCGTCGCGTCTCTCCCGTCCACGAAGAAGATGCCGCTCCAGTTGACGGCCGCCACAAATCTGTTTTTGGGCAACGGGGGCCCTGCGGACGTGGAGGCAGGTATTTCTTATGAACTTTTTCCAAGCTGTGGTGCATCTGTCTGAAGCACTCTACGGAAGAAAAAAACGGACTCCAAATTTTCGTCTTCCCTCGTCCAATGTGTCCACGCGACTGACCTGACATCATCGTGACTTCGTAGAACTTGGAGAAGTAGAGCGGCCATTTCTGACGTGCCAAGTCGACTATTTCTGCCTTTAAGTCGTCGGGATTCTTCTGGGCACCGAGGTCGTCTCCCTGTGGAAGCAGGATTCAAAACGTTCAATAACGAGCAAAAAGAAAGAACTGTAATTTACGTCGACGACGCTAAAGATGAACCTGGGAGCGGGCGGAAGAGACGAGCTGGATCCATTTCGCCAGGGATTTGGTCTCTATCAGCGAGGTGGCGATGCATTCCTCCACCGCCTTCGCCATGTTTCCCGCGTCGCTGGCGTAGCCAAACTGGATGAGGTTGTGTTTCGCTGCCAGCAGAACATACTCATCCTCCTGAAAGACACAAGAAGGATTCAGTGCGCGTTTTGTATTTTCGATTTCGAGAAACTGTCCTGGTTCTGTGCTACAGTCGCGGAGCGACTAGATAGATAAAACGGTAGATTGCCAACGGTTTTACACAAATTCCTGCTCCAAATGTAGATCGATGCGGATCAAACACGGACCAGAAAACGCCTGAAGTGGGTTCGGCGGTTGCTGTGCGCCAGACACTTTCAGCCGGAAAAAATGCCAAGGAGCAAAATAATAATAAAAATCAGAACAAAAACAATACGGTTCCAGACCTGTGGGATGGACCCCTAATAATAACTTATCCTGAATAATAACTAATCTTATAAAAAGAGGTTAAATATGCTCTTCACAGATTTAAAAATAAAACTGTGTAAAATAGATGAAGTAAAATTTAAATGCAGTCGGGTTAGAATATAAAACAATTATCCATTCGAATTAATAGCAGAGAAAACACAAAATTTCATTTCAAAGACTCGAACATTTTTTAAATGTTTTTCCAGCCTGTCCAAGATAGTTTGTTTATATAAAAACATTAATATTACACTTCCTCTAAATTTCAGTGAGTAAAAATCAGAAGTTGCTGAGGGAACAATCTTGGCAAAACCCCAGATATATTTGAGAACGATGATCACAAAAACATCATGACAAAAATCATTGTTGTTAAGCATTTATTATTTACCATTTATTAATATTAAGCATTAGATTGTCTTGACCCAGAGCTCCCTTGGTTCCTCACCTTCTCGCAGGTGTACTCCCCAAACTTCAGCCCCCCGATGACCTGTCTGTAGATCAGATCGGTGCTGATGGGGTCCTCGGAGCAGTCGTGCCAGGGCGTGAACAGCTCCTTGCGGATGCAGAGCCTCCAGGGGGCGCTGTGCTCCTCCCCGCCCCTCCTCCTCGCCTCCTGCTCGCACTGGGAGATGGCATCCATCACGTGCTTACCCCCACTGCCCAGGGACCACATCTGCAAGGACCAGAGCCAGGGTTAGCAGGGTGTCAACAGTTCTCGCGGCCGGGCCAGGCATCAATGCGCAGTCTCACAGGGGCCTATGCAGCGGGGCCCCAACAATGTATAAAGGGCACATGGCAGTTTTTTCATTAAAATATATTTTTTTATTATTCATAAACAATTGTATTTGGACTTATATGAATATGGATATTCGTGCATGACCAATTTAAAGTTACTTTTTTTATAGTGGATACGATAGAGGACGTAGATAATGCCACAATACCAGTGAATTTGAATAACAGTCATCAAAAGTAAAAAAAATGCTAGTATTTTGAACGCAATGGCATTGTAACTTAATTGGTTGATGTGTTGATGCATACACTGAAAAAAATGAAATCCTCACAAGGCATAAAACATTCAAAGTAGATCCCAAATGAAGTGTGTATTTAGTTCGTAGTGTGAATAGAGTGTGTATTTAGTTTATTTATCCAGTGAATAAAGGAGGTCTCCAACAAAAATTATTATAGTTAAACATCAGAATTTAGACATTAGCGTCGTTTTGATCCTGGTTTCACAAGTTATCTCCCTAAACTGCACTGACTAAACTGAGGCTCCGAAAGGTTGAAAATGATTGCGGCCGATGACAAACTGCCGACGGAGCTCACCTTGTCGTAGAGGCTGATGTAGAGGGAGAAGCCGTAGGTGTCTCTGAGTTTGGTTTCCACGGTGACGGCGTGGCAGACCTCGGCCGCGGTGCAGGACGAGTCCACCGGCAGGGTGAAGCTGCGGTCGTCCATCAGAGCCACAGACACCTCCAGGGGCATCTTGGACTTGGTCGCCTGCAGGAGGGAAGACGTTCATGGGCGGAGAGCGGTTAAAATGAGCTCATCGCAGGTCAGCGAAGACTCACCCCGCGGCGAGAGGCTGCAGCAGAGTGGTAAGTTTCTCAGTAGCGAAGCTTTCAGCGAGGTTGTGCAGTTACAATTGATGGCGACCAATATTTGAAAGGCAGGGGTTGAAAAATAGCGAACCTATCAATTAAAGCCTGTGATAAAATGTTATTATTATTATGTTATTATATAGGTTTTCTTTTATTAAATATAACTTTACATACATAACACAGTGTCACTGGAATAATGACCTGCTCATTTGGCCAATTTTCACATATGAGGAATTCAAAACATACAAAATATACAAAATGTGTACCGTGCGCAAGGTAAATTAAAAGGATAATACAATGGAATAATGATCTCAAAGCTTTGCTCCAAAATTTGAGACCAACAAAAAAATAAAATAAAATAGTTGCACACAAATGAGAAAAGAAACGTTGCATCGCATGGAACGTAAATGTCCCATTAAAGGTATAATTATACGACCTCTGTAATCAAACTCTCTTAGCCCCTTTTTTCGAGCACCCTCCAAATGTGCCGCTGGCCGGAGGCTTTTACCTGGAGCTCTATCCAACATGGTGGCTCTGCTCTCCCTCCGTTGGCCATGACCCGCCGCAGGCGATCGGTACAATACGCTCCATAACCACTGGGACCTCTACGCAGAAAGTTCTGTAAATACTGCACGGTAGATTGGGGATGAATACAGTAGAGCGGAGTTAAAAAAAAAAAAAAAAAAAAAAAAAAAAGTTATAACCGATGGAGAACTTTTGCGAGATTCCAGCTCTGGGTCGGCACACTGACCGCCGTGAGCTCCGGTGACGGAGGGAAGATGCCCAGACACAGAGCCAGCAGCGTCCAGCCTCGCAGCCTGCTCTCCTTCTTGTTGTTGCCCACCAGCTGCTTGCAGATCTGACAGTAAATCTCGTCCCTGTGGCGGCGGGAAAACCCATTCAAAGCGGCGCAGACACAGTACGAAGTCTAAACGGGACGTATCGGGTGGTGGGGTTTCAGCAGAGCAAGGAGTCGCGGGTCTCTGGGAGATTTAAAATCCCGAACCCCTACGTCATTTTCGTCACGTTTTCCCGATTGATCATTGTTGGAGAATTCTCAGTGCGCGGCCGGTGAGGTTAACCTGTCCGCCGCAGGAGCACAAACCGAGCGTATTAAATATATTTATTCTGCAGAATAAAGAGAAAGAGACAGAGTGCTTCAAAACAGTGGCCTTGATCGGTCCGCCCCTGCTTCACTTGAAGAGGCTTTTCTAGACATGAGAGGTCGGGTCCCACTCTGAGACGAGCCCCCGTGATTGGCGGTCGCCTTCAGTAAGAGCTGAGAACACGTTTCCAACAAAGAAAAACGTCCAACACCATCGGTGGCGGGGGTAAAGCACACGTTGAGTGTTTACACAAACGGTTCCTTTTACGAGCTGGAAAAACAAGCGATAACGACTCAAACAGTCGTGACAGTTGTGTGCAGGAACCTAGGACCCCCTGAGAAAGAGTCGGGCGTCACCAAACAAACATATGCCTCAGCAGTTGGACATCACATGGTTGTAGAGTTACGTCATCCATGAACATTGAGCGTCTGCATTTTTCTCCCTCACATAATTCATCATTTTTTTACTGTATCTTAAAATGTACTTCATATACATGTGTCTACAGTAACTCTACGGCGCTTCCACCTTATGTCCGGTCTGGACAGAGCGTATCCAACGATGATGTGCACTTTTTCCAAAGGCGACAACGGTCGGTCCAGTGTGGGTCCCTCTCCAATGAGGATTTCCTCTTCCTCCGTGATGTCCTCTGGCTGAATGCGAGAACGTAGGAAAAAAAAAAAGTGTGGTGTAAAATGACGCCGGGAGAAAGAAAGGACGGGTATGGCCTCGCGTCACCGGAGGTTGTGAGTGAGATTTAAAGGCTGACCTCCTCTACAATAGTGGAGCCTCTTCTGTTTCCTCCGCCAAATTTCTTCTTGTTCTTCCGAAGTATTTTCTGCATCAAAAACCAGAGATGGGTTTGGTTTGAGACAGAATGCAATGCTCCCGCACACACACACACACACACACACACACACACACACGCATACACACACATACAGTACATAAAGGGACATCAGGGTCAAGGCCCCGATTAACAGCTGTGGGATATTGAAGGATATTGAACCATTCTTCAGGGAGAAAAGCCTCCAGTCCTCTGACGGAGGAACGACCTCCCTTCCTCCATCAGGTTCCTGGGAACGTCACGCCGTACCTCGTCCAGTCCCACCAGGTGGCTCAGCCTCCTGCCTTGCCTCTCCACCGAGCTGGACAGGGCGGGGCTGGACGGGGACCTCATCCTCTGCTGCTTGGGCTCCGGGATGTCCCCCATGAAGCGCATGATGATCCACCACACCGTGAGGCACGCCTGGGGGAACGAGGGAGGATGAGAGGGAGCGTCTACATAAACACGAACAAAACACGGTGATTCCTCAGCCGGTTCATCAACGACGTCGGGGCTCACAATTATTACGCCTGGGAAATATTCCTAAGAATTGCGCTAAAAGTTTTACGGGGAGTTCTCTTGAGTCAATGAATGACGTTGGTTTACAGTTTACGCAGCCAAACTGAATTCTAAATGGCGCCTTGTGGTGCTTTTACAGTCTTAAGTCTTTTTCTGTCACGAATGTGTCATTGTCTCTGATGGAGCAATTATCTTATTGTGCGTGCCATCCATCACACCTACTAGGCAGGGAAGCCATAATTTAGGACGGATTTGGGGTTGTTAAATAACCAAGGGGATAGTTAAAATGTCTTGTTGGCGGTTTAGGGGGTTAAGTGTGTTGGTCAAGGACACACCAGGACGCTACCAGGAGGAGATGGGGATCGAACCGGCAGTCTTCAGACGACCAGCCCCACCTCCTGAGCCACTGCCCCCACATTATCAGGAGACCAAATGCTGTTGGTGTGAAATGGCCAGACTGTCGCAACTGGTGATGCCTGGAAGCACTTTCCGACACTTACCCTGTGAGAGAAACTGGTACCGGGGATGGATTGGGGAGAGATGCAACCAGGCAACACCAGGTGGCCCAGTTCTGTCCTTTCTGACCATAGAGGCGCCTGACGCGGCCTTTCGTGACACACAGGCCTCGGCGTGTCCTGAGGACGGCGGCAAAGGGCGTGGTCTACTCACACAAACCCGACGTCACGAGCGGGGCGGTTAAATCTACGTTAATAAGCCCCAGTGACCTGAGGGGACGTCCGCCGTCCTCACCAGAGCGTCGCCCTCGTACTCGTGGGCGAGGAGCGGCTGCCGGAGCCTCTGCCCGATGTGGGTGTGGGTGGCGTCGCCGCAGAAGTGACGGGACGCGAACTGGGAGAAGGCGAAGGCGCCGTCGTCGTAGTCGTCGTAGTCCTCGTCGTCGTCCTCGTCGTCCTCGTCGTCCTCGTCCTCCGCAGGTAGCGAGGGAGGCCCGGGAGGAGGAGGAGGGGTGGGCTGACGGGTGTCGGGAGGCGTGGGCGACCGGGTGGGGAGAGGCGTGAGGAGGGGAGACGACGATGGTGAACAGGAGTCGGGGTCGCCGGCCTCCGTCTCAGTGTTGCTCTCCCCTGAACCCTCCGCAGCGTTTCTGTCCATCTCCAAGTCCTTTTAAAAAATAAAGACATGCAATAATTTCATATTGTAGTTCGCGGGGCTCAAATAACAGGCCCGGGGACCACGTTCGTCATGCGAGAAAATTCAATGCGGCCCCTCTCTATGTGTATAATATAGCGTCTACAAACCCATTTTTAAATCACAATTTTGAATATATCCACACCAATGTGTTGAATGTTTCCATGATATGAAACAGAATGAAACTGAATATAACAAATGTGTTTTGTCGTTATTGATAGGCAATTCAATAAAGCTTGGTGTAAAAAAACAAACAAACAAACAAACAAACAAAAAACAAACAAACAAATAAATAAATAACGTGGTCCCCAGAGGAGAAGACAACCTGGCCAGGGCCCCCAGGTATTTTGAGTTGGAGACCCCTGTTACAGTTTATAGTCTGTTATAGTTTGTGATTAGAGGATACAACACAAGTATCTCCTGATATATTTCAGGGAGTTATATTTGAATGTTTTGTCATGATATTCATACTCTGCAGTACAATATGGGATATGGGATGGTCACATGATATTGCAGTGCATATCGATATTGTGTAATATTCAACCTCTTTTAAACGATCGGGATGACCTTTCCTTTTGACGTCTCAATCACACTTCATACACCGGTTGGGACGGGGACGTCACCTCAAACTCAAAGTCCTCCGGGGCCGCTCCCCGTCGCCCCCCGACGGCCGCGGCGCCGGCTGCCACCGGGAAGCCGAACTCCGTGTCCTGCAGCGATCCGGCGAGCATGGCTTCCAGTCGCCACTGGAGCTCCGACTCCACCCGCGCCTGATCCTCCCGCCCCCGAGTCGACGCATAGAGCTTGCGGTGAGGAGGGCGGGGGTAGGAAGGGAGGGAGACGGGGGAGAGGGGAGGGGCGTGAATAGACGGGTGAGGGTGATGATAATTCCAGGCAACACTACGCGAGGCTGCCGTCGACCTCCGATTACCCCGAAGACGTTCCCTGTGCCAACATGGCCACGTTTAGTCCTGCTCCCTTTTCCCGGGTTTTGGGAGGGATACTTACATCAGTTCTCATCCTTTCCGCCTGCCTCCTGGCCAGCATGCCTCTGGTGCAGGCCTGCAGCACGATGGCCGCCTCCCTTTGCTGTTCCCAGCTCTTTCTGGCTCGGTAGCCTCGCACCTTTCGTGAAAGATGGGTTTGGTGGTTTTTCATTTAGACTTTTTTTGTGGACATCCAAAAAAGAATATTTAAATTATTATTTTCCTTTATCATACCGCTAATGTGAGGGAGACCTACATAGATAGATACATACAAAGACTCACAACGTGGAATTTGACAAATTAAGACAATTAAGAAATTTCTTTCTCAGGAGGAAAAATGAGCGTGCGAACTTAAACTGTTTAATAATAGTCGGATCCCGACACTGGAAGGAGGGTACAATATACGGAAATAAAGCCGCACCCGACTCTGTATGGTCACCGCTGCAGCTCGCTGTCTCTGGTAGTGGAGCTGGAGCTGTCGGCCGTGGACCCTCGCTGACAGGCGCTCAAAGCCCTGCGTGAGCTGGGAGGTGAAAATTAGGGACGGGACGACTGGTTCAGCCGAATCCATGATGTCGTCGCCGGGAGGTATATTACACCGTGTACTCTAATACCTTTCTGTGTTGGTGCTCCGTGCGCGATCGCCAGCGTCTCTGCAGCACGACGGTGGCCTTCCTCTTCCTCACGAAGCGCGTCCTAAGAGGAAGGAAAACATGGAAATGGGACCCGATATCGACGGGGCGGCCACCCGCGCGTGGTCGTCTCGGTTCCCTGCCAACACGGACGTATACCTGTCGCGGTGTGCCAGCATCGCCCTCTGGATGACCGCGGCTTTCTGACAGAGGATGCGCTCCAGCTCCAGCTCCAGCAGAGCGTCGTGAGAATCCTGGAAGAGGGCCAACGCTTTCTTTTAGGGGCGCCTGGACTCAAATCATTTTGTGAAAGTATTCAGATTACATAGTTACAATTACATGGATATACAAATATATTAATCAGGTAAATAAGACACAATTTTCCATCCATTGTCCATGTGACGTTGCATGCTTTGTTGTGTAATTTTACTAAAAAAAAAAAAACTATATATAAGCGACTCGTTAAAAAGAAAATGGCAATTAATTTCACAGGTAATTACCAATCGTACACACGCCATGCCAGCATCAATTTAAACAAGACATGTCGTATGTTACTTAAATGGACTATAGGACTGAAAAAGCCTTGGTCTGGGAAAACACAATAAAACAATGAAAAATAAATACTAATTGACTCAAGGGGGAAAAGCTTTATGTCGGTCGATGTTTGCCGATGATGGACCGCACCTTCAGGAAAACCTTTGTCTTGCCGACTTCCCACTGACCATCCCCAGGCAGCGTGTCTTCCAGGATGACTTTACAACAGGCCATCGCCGTCTCCTGCAGAGACAAAGGGTTTATTTTGTGATTGAGGCGAGTGACGTCCTGACTTGTCCGTCTCCCTGTCCTCATCTCTTTCCGTCCATGCAATTAGTTATAATCGCCATCAGCACCGACGGGGCCCAACCGTGACGCACAGTTTTGGGGTTGCAGGCGGCCGTCCTCAGCAGGACCCTGTAGCGTCCCAGGAAGTCCTTGAATGTGTGGCGGATGGGGAAGCCCAGCTTGTGGATGCGCACGGTGTCCATCATGCCCGAGTAGCTCAGCTGGAGCATGCACAGCTTCCGGTCAAAGCTCTGCAGGACACAGGGGTCAGAGGTCAGAGGTCAACTCAACTCACTGGGTGAACCATTCAAAGTTCTCTATAGGGGAGAGTCTGTGTGGCACTGTGGTTGTTTATTTTGTGAACATATCCGTGTGTATGAGTTTTACGGTGGCAATAGAGAGAATCAATATTGAAACATTGATATTGAATTGGAAATATATATATATTTCATTACTTTATTTGGTAATTAAATGCATGTTATAGATCATATATTGTTACATTATATTATATACACTACTCACAAAAAGTTAGGGATAATTTAGCTTTCGGGTGAAATTTATGGAAAATGTAAAAAGTTCACGTTACAGTGATATTATATCATGAAAGTAGGGCATTTAAGTAGAAGCATGCAATGGTGATTTCCTCATCTCAAACAATTTATTGAAACAAAAGCCAACAATAGTGGTGGGTATACCACAACACAAAATGTCAACGTCTCAATAACTTGTCATGTGCCCTTGAGCATCAATTACAGCTTGACCACCACGTCTCATGCTGTTCACAAGTCGACTTATTGCCTGCTGAGGCGTGGCACCCCACTCTTCTTGAAGGGCGGCCCTCAGGTCATTGAGGTTCTGGGGTACAGAGTTACGAGCCTCTACACAGTGACTCAGCTGATCCCATAGGTTTTTCTATGGGATTCAGGTCTGGAGAAAGTGCAGGTCACTCCATTTGAGGTGCCCCAGTCTCCAGCAGCCGTTCCCTAATGATGCGACCTCGATGAGCTGGAAGATTGTCGTCCATGAAGATGAAATGAGGCCTGTGTTGTTCATGCAGGGGCACAATGACTGGATTAATAATGTTATTCAGGTAGTATGGGCTTGTCACTGTACCATTCAAAGTGTAGGGCAGTTCTGTATTGGCTAGACACACCTGCCCACACTGTAACACCACCACCACCAAAGGCTCGTCTGGCGACAACAGTGACGGATGCATAGCGCTCTCCTTGACGTCTCCAACATCGCTGGCGGCCATCATTTCTGCTCAACGTGAATTGACTTTCATCAGAGAACAGCACTGAGCACTGGTCCCCCGTCCGGCGTAAATGCTCCCTGGCCCGTGCAAGACGATGATGCCTGTGCCTGGTGGTGTGGTCAGGTACCCTTGCAGGTCGTCTAGCACGTAGATCACACTGATGTAAACGGTTTTGAATGGTCAGACGTGACACTTGGGTGCCTCTCACCTCCCTTAAATGTGCCTGGAGTTGAGTGGCATTCATCATCCGGTTCCACAGGCCACTGTTCACAATGAAGTGGTCATCAGTGTGGGATGTGGCCAAAGGACGTCCACTTCTATGCCTTTCTGTGACTCTTCCAGTCTCTGTATCTCTGTTGCAACCTGCTGATGACACTCTGTGACACTCTAAGCTCAGTGGCCACTTCCCTCTGAGAACATCCTGTTTGAAGCCTCGCAATGGCGAGGTGCTGTTGATTAATTGTTAGGTGTCGTCTTGGTCTCCTGATGTCAAAATGTGAACAGCATGATGAAGAGGACCGTTTAAAATACCAATTCTAATTGAACCACAAAATGTATTGGTCGATTCATGGATCAAACAAACACCTGTTGTGAATTTTGCCGTTCAGCTCCTTGTTAGAGAAAAGCAAGTTGTGCAAAAAGTACTGAAACATTGAACAGTTGGACATGTGCATTCAAAAGTTTAGAGAAGGTCAAATTAAGTTCACCTGTAAAGGTTATAGTGCATTTTAGGTCCTGAAATTTCACCCTAAAGCTGAATATCCCTAACTTTTTGTGAGTAGTGTATAAATATTTAATACATTTGATTTCATATTAAATATTGATATTATATTTTCATAATAGGACATTACAAATCCAGTATATATTATATTTGACATATTTTCCTATTTATTATTATTGCTGTTATTATTATTATTATTATTATTATTATTATTATTATTATTTTTTTTTTTTTTTTTTTTATTATTATTATTATTATTATTATTATCCTATATATTATACTATATTTATTTTGATTTATATGAAATATTATAATTTATTGATATATACTGAGTAAAAATCATCTATAATTTTGATAATGGATGGGAAGTTCACCTCTGACTGCTTGCGCTCGTTGGGTTTGAAGCAGCGGATGAAGAAGGGCTGGCAGGCGGAGAGCGCCTTCATCAGGGAATCCAAGGAATGGCGGAACTGGCCGCTCAGTGTGGGCATCTGCTTACGCCCATCCGTCAGGGACTAATGGCGGAGGGCGGAAGGGTGGAGGGCGAAGGAATGTTTTAATGACTCTGACTCAGCCACACATGGCATGAAGTCCACAGCGGCCGTAATCTCCGATCGTTTATCATCGATTCTACGCACTGTACTCACAGATTCTATGATGTCATCAATTGAAAGGCAAATAGAATCTCATATAAATTCTTCTAGTCGGCAGCTCCGCCACGTACCACCTTTTCCCCTTTTTCTTAAGTAAAAAACACATAACTACTCTAGCTACAGTGAAAGTACCACATTTCTACTTAAGCAGAAGTTTAGAAGTACTTGTTCTTAAATTTATAAAACTAGAAGTACATGTCATAGCCAGTGGGAGCTTGTAAGTTAACCTGATTGTGTTAGACGTAGAAAAAGGTGGAGTAAAAGTTGAAAGTCTCCGAAACTGAATATACTCAGGTAAGTACAGACAATTTACTGAAGTACAGTTACAAAGCTACTTTAGTACTTTGGAACTTTCCACCGCTGCTTCACTACTTTCAGGGAATTTGGCGGCTCCACATGACGCGCAGCCTCATATAAGTGACAGATTCAATTTCTTAAATTAAATTGGGGTTTATTTTCGCGCCGTACCCGGAGGGAGCTCCTGGGCGTCATGATGACCCTGCTGTTTCCAGGATTCTTCTCGCTGTTGTTGGAGAGCTCGTTTTCAAATATCTGGTGGAGCAGCTCGCTGCCGGACGTGTCGATCATCTCGATGATGTCACGGCTGATGGCGTCTCTGTTCTTCTCCAGGAATCCTGGACGGGAAGGATAAACTGTTTAGAAGGAACCTTCACAATTTCAATGACGAATTGTTCCGTGGATGTGTGTGCGTGCGTGTGCGTGTGCGTGTGTGTGTGTGTGTGTACCATTCGTGTCGTAGTGGACTGCTCCCGCAAAATGGTTTACCCCAAAGTCCTTCTCCAGCTGGGTCTTGGAGGGGATGTAGCTGCTGTTCCTGCCGTGCTGCTGGTTCATCTTGTTCAGGAGAGTGTCATCTGTGCCCTGAGGAACACCACCATAATATGATAACAACTCGCCAGGTTCCATCCATCCATCCATCCAGCCACCCATCTATCTATCAATCCCTCTATACATCCATCCATCCCACATCAATCCATCCATTCATACATTGATACATCCATCATCCACCCATATATCAATCCCTCTATCCATCCATTCATCAATCCATCCATCCACCTATCCATCCCTCTATCCATCCAACCATCCATCCATCCATTTCTCCATCTATCATCCATCCATCCATCCACCCATCCATCTATCTATCCATCCATACATCTACATATTAATCCATCTATTCATCTATCCATCCATCCATTCCACCCATCTTCATATATTCATTCATCCATCCATCTATATATCCATCCATCCATCCATCCATCCATCTGCCATCCATCTATGTACATATCATCTACTATCCATCCATCCACCTATGCAACCATATCTATCGTTATAAAAAAGCTAAATAAGGTGATGAACTTTAGACCTTTTTTTATCTTCCCACTCTCAGAAAGTGGTCACAGTTCATGGTAGGAACCTTGGAACCTTGGCCGATATTAGGTGCCGTACCTTGGGGAAGTGGCTCTCCTCGTCGATCAGGGCCAGCAAGTTGCAGGGTTTCCCCGCCAGAAGGTCCAGGGTCTGCTGGTTGTCTATGAAGCTGATGCTGGTCCACACCACGCCCTCTCTCAGGTACTCGTCCTGCTCCAGCTTGAAGACGTGGCGCACAAAGAACTGCTGCAGCTCCTCGTTGGCCAGGTTGATGCACAGCTGCTCAAAACTGAAAAATAAACATTCGGTCGTTGAGTGTTATTATAGTGTTATAGTGAAGTTATTAGCTGTAAAAGTGCTGCGGATGGGACGGGACTTTTCTGGAACCTGTTTGAGTTGAAGTTCTCGAAGCCGAAGATGTCCAGGAGGCCGATGGATCGGCGGCAGGAACCAGGACTGTTCTGTGACGTCTTGTGGATGACGCTGTTGATTCTCCCAACGATCCAGATAAACAGCTTGTTGTAGATCGCCTGCGAAAATGCACACAAACAACTGCTCAATTAGATAGATAGAAATAAAGATAAATAAAGAATAAAGAAAGATAATAAAACATTAAAAAAAACTATGGAAATATGCAATAAACCTAAGAATTAACTAAATTAAATATATAGCTTCCAATATACAATAAACCTAAAAATGAACAAACAAAAAAACAATTTATATTGCAACTGGTGGAGTTTTGCACCTTGACCAAGGCGTCCCTGCAGTTGGAGGCCTGCTCTGTGGTGAGGGGCTTAGTGACCATCTCCCTGTTGGTCAGGAGGGACCGGTGGGTCAGACTCTTCTCCAGGGCGGTGCCCCGGACCTGCAGCCGAAAAAACAATACATTAGACATTACAGAAGATTTCTGTCATTTCCACCTGGTATCGAAATGTTCGATACCAGGTGGAAATTGGATTGTAATCTCTTTTGCACAACAATGGTTGTTTTGCTTGTCAGTCACAGTACAGGGATGTCCCTCTGACAACCTCTAGAGAGGTTTTTTTAAATGTGTTTATGTGGCATCATTTTATTTCTTATTTATTTGAGTATTATTTTTTATTGTTTGTTGTTAATTTTAGGTTTATTTGTATTGTTCATTCTTAATTTGGGGAGTTATTTTATATTGCCCATTTCTTCTTGTTTCTAGTTTGTTTTTCTGGTTCATTGTATATTTTTTGCTTTGTTTCATTTATTTATAATTTTGCATACTTCATTAATCCCTCTGGGGTAAGTTAAGTATCCTCTGCCTTTGACCCATCCTATACCTAGGCACAGTAGGCAGCCGCAGTGCTGCGCCCGGGAACCAACTCCAGCTCTTTTTGCCAGTGCCTAGCTCAGGGGCACCGACAGGAGCATTAACCCCCTAACAAACATGTTTTTGATTGTTGGAGGAAACCGGGGCACCCGGAGGAAACCCACAAGAAACACGGGGAGAACATGCAAACTCCACATAGTAGGGACCTGGGACGGCCGGGATTTGAACCCAGGACCTTCTTGCTGTGGGGACAAGAGCGCCATCACTGAGCCAACGTGTCGCCAATTCAACCGTTTATTGTTTATTCTTTTGTGCATTGCCAATGTTTTTCTGGCTGCAATAGGTAGTTTATAGGAGAGTGAATGTCATTCACCATGACTCAAAGTTTACTTTCTTTCGTTTATTTCATGTCACTCTACAGAACAGCACAGGTGACTTCTCAAACCCACCTTGAGTAGTGCGGACGAGAAGCTGAAGTGTCTTGATTCGCTGACCTCGCTGCTGTCCATGTTATTCGTGGAAGTGGCTGGTGAGACACAAAATAAACACAAAATAAACTGGAGAAGAGAATAGGACCAGTCAACATTCACTGAAAAAGAGATCGATGGCGTCTGTTTAGAATTATGAGAGGACTGACACTCAAAAGGACTCCCAGCATCAGTCTGGCACGTTGCGCTAGAACGCCCCCCCAACCCCCCGCAAAAAAAAACGCAATTAAATCGATTTAAATCCATCTTTGGACGCCCACCTTCAAACCCGACGTTGCCCAGGTGCAAGATGGCCGCCAGCGTCTTGAGGATGTCCCAGCGCTGAGACTCGCTGAAGGTCAGGATCTGCAGAGCCGACCAGATTCGAGCAAAGTCTTGGGCGTCGTCGCGGCCCTCGCACGTGATGCGGTCGCCCTGCAGGACATGGGATGGGAGGTTTGAGTTCAAGTTTTTAGAGTAACACCACAATGCAAACACAACTTATTTGAATAATTCCTAATTCAACAACGCCCCGATGCATCTGAAACCATCATTTTCCCATCGAAAATAAAAGTCCAAAAGATTCTCTGTGTTTGAGATTCTCTGAATTTCACTACAAGTGGCAGTATTCCATTCAAAACTGCAATGTTTTTTGCAATGTTTTTTTTTCCCCCCTGTATGATTTGACGAGGTGGGAATATTTTTTGTTCTTTTTTTTTTTTTTAATCTTCATCCGTGTCGACATCACTCGTTCCTGACCACAACTGGCTACACTGGTTTATCAAATTCCCCGCAAATTCCTTTCACCGACAATGGAAACAGCGTACAGAGGAGCGCATGCAGAATGAAAATACATAGAATTTTCTTATATAATGCCAGCTAAAAGAACTATCAAATATGAGGGTATTTCTTAAAACAAAATAATTTTAAGGATTACCACTTTAATATAACTCAGAATTCCACTGATATTGGTATTATAATATTCTGATATTTAGACACGCTGCAGTCTCACCTTTGTGAGGAATGTGTATTTCGTCGCATCCTTCAGACTCAGCTTCTTCCTCTGCTCTGGGGTGATCCCCGCCAGCATACAGTAGAATATGTGGTAGTTCCTCTCCTCCGAGGCCTGGGGGGCGTGATAATGAATTTAACCCTCCATTATCTCAACCCACCAACAACAACGATAAGTCAACGAGAGCGGGCGGCACCGAGGCGCCATAAAGATTAGGGGGTTTATGCTGTCATCGCTCCCGATGATAAACTCGGAAACACAGCGACGCCACGGATGTGATACGGAACAATCAACGGTTTCGTTTACGGGACAGAGTGGGTTTGTTTATTTTAAAACGGCAGCGCAACGATATACAATTTTGATAAGCTCAAGGCGGATTTGCACCGTATCCCTATACGCATCTGACAGTCGGTTCATCCCCCTCGTGGCCGTCGGATGAACTGTGTCTGGGTTTCCCGTCACAACGGGTACGTCGGAGGAAAAAAAGGCCGATTCCCATAAGAAGCACGACTCACGCGGTTCCCGGTGGTGGTGGCAGACGGAAACCCGTCGCATGATTTGGAAAATTTGGGAGTAGATGGCACTTTCATGGCTCTACGGTACATAATCGTTGATTTGCTGTGCGGGGAATAAGGGCAGAAAGGCGCGGTGTGCGTGACCTGGTGGCAGACGCGGGACTTCTCCAGGAGGTACTGCTCGATGCGGGCCCCTTCGATGACCCCGTCGCCGTTGAAGAACACCTCCAGGTACTTCCCGAAGCGGCTGGAGTTGTCGTTGCGTGTCGTCTTGGCGTTTCCGAACGCTGCGGGGGTTGAGGGACATTTATTCCAATGCTTGATGAAATACTTAAGAGACTTCTAGCTCTGTTTCTCTCTCTCGCTATGTGCCTATTAAATATAAAGTACAAGTGTATTATATGTAAGTATAAACGCTTGGAAATTAAGTCACTATGGTGCCCTCTAGGGTTCAGGAAAATTGACAAATAAAATGTCTATTTTTTGACGATATACCTCGATATTGATAATTTGACAATATTTTGGGGATAACAATTGTAAAGCAGGTTGAGACATTGATCAGAACAGTCTATGGAGTTCAGAAAGTTGCATTACTTTACTGTAAACGCAGCCTTAAAGACGCCATCTAACAATATCACGATGTGACCCAAAGTCAAAATCCGAGACGACATCTAGTCTCGCCATATCACAATATCGACGGATGCCGCCCTAGTACCCTCCAGAATCGGGTTGGACTCCAGTATCTGCTGCTCGATCCAGGAGTGCTGCCCGCTGACCGCAGCCAGGAACTGGAGAATCAGCTTGGAGCTCTCCGTCTTCCCTGCACCCGACTCCCCGCTGGGAGAGAGAGAGAGAGAGAGAGGGAGAGGGAGAGAGAGGGAGGGAGAGAGGGAGAGAGGATGAGAGAGAGGGAGAGGGAGAGAGAGAGAGGGGGGAGAGTATACTTTGACTTTTAAGATTCCTTTATTTGCAGTAAGTCATGTCACAGCAGCAGCAACTGGATCACAAAGGAACCAAAAAAACATAGCAAAAACCAGAGACAAGTCAGTCAGCAAGAAATAGGCAGCAAGAGTACAGACGTCCCTCTTCAGAGAGGGAGAGAGAGAGAGAGAGAGAGGGAGTGAGAGGGAGACAGAGAGAGGGAGACGATGGAGGGAGAGAGAGAGAGACAGAACGAGAGAGAATGAGCTAGAGAGAGAATGAGAGAGAGGGGGAGAGAGAGAGAGAGAGAGAGAGAGAGGGAGAGAGAGAGAGGGAGAGAGGGAGAGGAGGGAGGGGGAGAGAGAGAGAGGGAGTGAGAGGGAGACAGAGAGAGGGAGACGATGGAGGGAGAGAGAGAGAGACAGAACGAGAGAGAATGAGCTAGAGAGAGAATGAGAGAGAGGGGGAGAGAGAGAGAGAGAGAGAGAGAGAGAGAGAGGGAGAGGAGGGAGGGGGAGAGAGAGAGAGAGAGAGAGAAAGAGGGCGAGAGAGAGAGAATGAGAGATAGATGGAGAGGGGGAGGGAGGGGGGGAGAGGGAGAGAGAGAGAGAGAGAGAGGGAGAGGGAAAGAGAAGGGGAAAAAACAGTAACAAAAGGGACGTAAGCACAATCAGTTAAAGTGGTAATCCGTGAGCCCGTTCCGTGTTGGCTGAAGTCCCGGGATCCAATCCGGAAAAAAAACACCGAAAAAACCCGAGGGCGCCGTTGGTTTTTTTTGTGGATGTTCGTCCGCATCGCATTGACGTGGCGCCCGTGAACGCCAGCGACCTCTTTTTTCCGTGTGCCGATCCGTGGGGGTCCTGACCTGATGATGCAGCACTGGTCCTTGTCGAAGCGCCTCATGTCGAAGTAGCAGGCGTTGGCCACGGCGAAGATGTGCGGCGGGAGCTCCCCGAGCTGGCGGCCTCTGTACAGCCTCACCTGGGGGGGGGGGGGACGCGGCGTCAGTATCGGGTTTAAACGGGAGCGGGCGCGATGCGGCGAGGGGGCCACACGGGGCCCGGCGCTCCAGCCTCACCTGCTCGGCCGTGTAGATGGGAAGCTCCTTGTAGGGGTTCACCGCCACCAGGACGGAGCCGGTGAAGGTCTGGTGGGAAACGAGAGGGAAGGTGCGTCAGGAGCGCGGGCGGGTTACAAGGCAGCGTCCCGTGTCCGAGGCGGGGGGCGGGGGGCGGGACCTACGTAGATGATGCCCTGTCTGTGTCGGACCAGCAGGTTCCTGAGGAGGCCGGCCTCCGTCAGGTCCCCCAGTCGGATCATGTCGTCCACGCCCTCCACCGACGTCGGGTGCATGGCCCTGACGGAGGCCTCCTGCTCCGAGGTGATGGTGCGTTCCTGGGACGAAATAAAACGGAATAAAATAAAAATGCGGGCGGCGGCGGGGGTGGGGCTCTGGTGTCGGCAGCAGGTGGGGGCGGGTGGCGACGGCCTGAGCGGCGAGGCTGTGTTTCGACCCCGACGCACCAGAATACAGCGGCTGAGCCGAGTGTGATGGCGTGGGACGGAAGAAAAAGCTGAATTTTACCAGGGAGGCCCAAACCGGCCCAAACCGGCCGAGTTAAAACTCTTTGTACCGGTCTGACAAGAACTGTGAAGAGCTGTTTTCCATTCGACAACAGCTCTCTGACCGTTATTGATCACCCGGAGATTTACTAAATTTGGGGGTTTTTCAGTTTGAAAAAGAAAATGCAAGAGTTTTTAAGACCATTTTCATAGCAACGTAAAAGACTAAGACTGACATCTCGGGCACAAACATTAAGTACATACAACTATACCTATACCTACTATATACTTAACGACAACTATACTGTATAAGGCAAAATTATAACTGTTAATTTGAGGTCATACGCTTGTTGCTCAAAGACTTTAAATCTTAAAAGTGAAAAACCTCAAAAATCTTTATTTCAGCCAATGGAATCTACATTCTCATTTGTTTGCTTGATCCGTTTAATATTGTTAAGGCTTTTCTTAATGAAGGAAAACAAATGACGTCAAAGATGAAGTGATTCAAGTACTCAAAACAACAGATTGGGGTTTGTTTTTTTTGTTTTTTTTAACACCCCCACCCACACACGTGCATGGTTCCGACATTTTTCTTTTTCTTTTTGAATTACCTTTCCCTCGTCGTCCACCACCACGCAGCGTCCAGGGTGCGTCTCTGTGACCCGGCCTCCGATGGACACCCCGATGTGGGAGTCCACCCACACCCACTCGCCCTGCGGACCCCGGAGCACGGTGGGCACGACACGGTCATTCTTTTGACATTTCTTAGATTCGATTCAAAGGATCCGGAAAGTACAGGAGGTGATTCCCGACACGGTTGGGCGATCATTTCCTTGAACGGGTGACCGTAAAAAGATGACGACGCAGGCTTTGCCGTCGGGGGAACGCGCACCTGCTTCCGCGAACAATAAACATGAACCTCGATCAGAGAAGCGAGTGTTAAATACTCGGTCTGGAGCTTTACCTTTGTCAGCATCGCAGACATCTGTGGTCTCCTCACGCTTCCCAAATAACTTACCCCGCTGGATCACATCGTCTGAGTCCCTGAATTAAAAGAAGAGAACAAACACTGCATTGATGCAGCATAGGCCCATAGTGTCATAATGAGGAAACAATAATATCAGCATCAGGTTCATAAACAGCATTAAACTATGACACATGCACACGGCATTCACACGCACACCCTGATTTTAGTCGATTGATAGATTGATATTCATGTATTTATCATTATTTTCTTTATTATTATTATTATTATTATTATTATTATTATTATGGGCAATCAGCATAACGCATTTAAAAAGCAAGAATATTTTTAATAAAAATAAAAGAATAGGCACATTTAAGTATCTTTAGAGCTTATTGTGCGCAATCACCGGCTGTCATGACATTTCACTGCATATATGTGTGAACGTACGTATATGTATGTGACAAATAACCTCTTCAAATGAACATGAAATATACAAAGAAAATATCCAAATATACAAAAACATACAAAAGCGATTCTATGCACAGAATAAGTTATGGCTGGTATGTATGGCAATAATTATTCAGATTATTCTGATTATTATTATTATTATTACTATTATTGTTGTTGTTGTTAATTTTGTATTTAAATATGTTTTAATGATCCTTCAACGCCTTTGAAAACGATCTCACCTGGCAAGTCTCCCCCACCCCGTGCGGAGATCCGTTAGAACCCGGTCCGGTGCCTGAGCCCGTGTGCGGCCGCCCGGGTCAGCCGAGCGGGACCCGAAGCAGCTTTATGGCCTCTTTTGACTTTGACCTTCCTCGGGCAAGGAGACGAGCGAGGCGGAAACGAGAACGACGCCGGTCGAGCGGTCAAAGGCCGTGATCGGACTCTTCCCACGGCGCCCACGTAAAGCGGCCGCCGCCCCCGCCGCCCCACGGGGGGGGGGGGGTCGTCCGTGGCCTCCCCGGCGGCCCGAGGCGCTGCGTTTTGGACCCGCTGAACCCCGGGTCGCGTGGACCGGAGGAGACCCGCCCCGCGTTTCCTTTACGAAGATACATGTGTAATGTAACGTAAAAACACGCGCGTTCAGCCGGTGCGAGGCACATCCCCGGACGTGCGCTCGGGGGACGTGCTGCCGGGAGCGGCCGCTTCGTCAACTTCTGCCACACCCGCAAATGAATGACTTATCTCCGCTTCAGTGTGCGTGTATCCTATCTTCCATTCTATCGGGTTTTAATCAGCTGCCCAGTGGAGATTTATCTTTTATTTACTTCTTATTCGACCTTATGTGATTGTTTTATTCATGTCCCATTTTTGGTTCCCTCTTAAGTGCATTGTGCGTACTATTTCTATCGTTGGCATATTTTGATGATTTCTAATTCTGCATTTTGAGTTTGACATTTGACTTTCTTTTTTTTGTGTGTATAAAGGGGGGGTAAAGTCTAATTCTGATCATCAGCAAAAGCCAAAAAAAAAAAAAAAAAAAACACGGAAAACGGGCGTTTTTAAAAAGATTCCGGCACGTCTCAAGTACAACTTCTAACACACCAAGTACAACTTCGGCGGTGGCCAATCGAACGCGGCCTCGGCACATTGACTGTTAATACATAACAGGGACGCAAAGAAGTACACGTTCCGTCGGGTAACGCACGTAGCGTCACCTTTTTGAGTCACCGGGGAGCGTCCGTTTACGCCCCTGTCACGGCGCCGTTGCCGGGAAGCAGCGCGATAAACGCGCTCACCGGTCGGTATTAGAGCCCGGCGTGTTGGGTTTTTTTTGGGAGGCGCGGGCGTCGTTGGGCCGACGGAAGAACGCGCGCACGCGGCAGCGTTCAGGCGGGGCTCTTATCTCCCAGCTCATTAACAGGGTCAACTCCACGGCTGATAAGGGGATTTGCAGAGCTCTGGCTCCTCCCTGGGTATTGATCATTGACTTTTCTTCCTCGGGTCGTCATGGAAACGGGGTGGACAAGGACCTGCAGAGCACGTGCAGGTCGACTTATATTTCTTATATTTAAGTGTCATTGGGTGAATTTTTTTTTTCCCCCCCGCCCCGTCAAAGGAGTCGCTCGTTGAATATATTCTGCATTATACTCTTGTTTCCGTCGTTTACCCGCTACACGCGATCGGCTTGTATCCTCGTCTCTATAAACCTTTCAACGGGATCGGTGCGTTTCCCCATTGATTCCGTGATTCCGGAAGCTCCCTTATGAGGGGAAAGTTCAAAAGCTATAAATCATGGCCTTAAACCCGTTAACTGCAGTTGCCACAGTTAATTGTTTTTAATACACCCCCGGGTGATCCAGAGCGCCGCGCCGTTTGTTTGTCCAAGCATTATACCGTTTGACGTTTTGCGCCCCAACTTGACACAATATTGCTTCACTGCTCGTACTCAATAAAAACAAATGTTAATTCCAGCGTGTATGGCAGATTTTCTTTAATGATTTTTTAAACTTTGGACTTCAATTACAGCGTCACAACAAGGCTCCATATTAACACAGTATAGGACCAGACTGCTCTACTAAGGTTGGAAACATTTTAATTATGGAAAGTCAGTTTTTTTTATTGTCAGAATTAAGACAAAACCAAAAGAAAAAAAAAAAGCACCACATATAAGACATTTGTCCCTTCCAACCACTCACACCATTTATTTACCTATCAGTTTTGAGACAAGATTTTAATATTGAGACAAGTGGGACTTCTGCTATCAGGCTATACATATTTTTAGTTGCATTTTTGAAAAGAACCAAACTTTCACATGAATTTACCAAGTGAAACCTCTGAAAAGGCTTTCTGAAAACATTTCAACCTAGAAGTCCTTTTTGTTTTTTTAAATTCAATGAGCGATATAATCTGGTCGGGGCGAAGATTAAGTGTGAGAAATATCGGCAAATAATTTCTAGCGAGCTTAGTGGAGTCCTCCTCCGACTTTTAAAAATAATACCAAAAAATAAAACCAATAGTTCACTTTACCACCACTTGGTACAACACAGACGTATATGAAGATCTCCCAGATCCTCGCGATGAAGAACCGTTCGGTCGGGCCTGATGAGGCGGCATCTGCCCTCTCGTTGAAGGGCCTGCACCATCACACGGATATATATTCATTTCATTGAGCACAGAAGTCATCACACCCCGAAACCATTGGGAACTAAAGCGCCACTATGGAGAATGAGGATGTTGCTGCGGTAAAATCAGGTTTCCCGCCTCCTGTTACGCGACCTTGCCAGTGGCCCTACTTGCTTTAACGCTGCTAACTGACCAAGTTCCATCTGTCGAGGAACATCCCGACGACTGATACAACCCACCATTCGCACGCTCAGATGAACCCGAATCGGGTGATCTGGGTGGAGACAGTCCGCTCTGCTCACACGGAGCAACAACTACGCACTGGTGCTCCCGGCCTTCTACACCCCTGGAGAATAGGGCAGCTTGGCAAACACCTTGTCTAGGTGGAAATCCAAGACTACACCCGTGGTTGGCAGCGATGCATCAAGCAGACGTCAATCTGTTTGTGCGCTTTGTCCGAGGTTGGGATGTTTTGACGCTGTCCCTCCCGTGTTTCAGGAGAACCTCAAGCTCCGGGACGGTCCGAGGGGCCGTGGAGACCGACGGGCTCCGGCGATAATGACCAAAAGGTTCTTCACCGCAGTCTCACCGGCGAGAAAATCCCCAGATTCACAGGCTTCACGCCGTCTCCCTTCTGAAGGGAATACTAATAAAACTCACGAGTCACAGTAAAACAATCAAAATCTGTTTTACAAAAACTACAAATCAAAATAGACCAGCTTAAAACTTTGATCTGATTAATAAAAATATTTTTATTATAATGGCTTAGAAAGAGTGAAGAGGCCTATCATCCCATTTCATTAAATGCATACAACGTATTATGTGATGCATAATGCTGACGAATATGCTCAGCCACATTTACTGCTCTTTGTGTTAGAATGAGGTTCAGTCGAGAGAAAGGAGGAGCTACTGATGGTTTAGGTTTCCGGTATTAGCGGCACAACAAACTGAGCTGCAACAGACGAGAGTGAAACGACACAATCAAAAGCAACTGAGGTAAACACAATTCATAAGGATTCCAAGGCCTGGTGAGAGGCACAGCAGCAACACATTTCATATTCAAGTCATTCCCATGTCTTGAGTTAATGCAGTTTTTTTTTGTTTTTTTTGTTTCAGGGTAAAACCTTCACACTAGGCATATATTACCCAAGTCTCTAAACTTTTGATAAAAGTTAAAATAAAATAAAAAACAACCTTGTATGTTTGAATGTCATCCATATGTGGAAACCCCACTCAGTGGGGCTGCAACGGATAAACAAGGAGTCAGCCACAAAATATCAAAAATAACAGAATAAAACACAGATGGTAGACATGGTATTTGTGTTGTTTCTCTGCAACATTCCATTATTCCATTCGATTATTAATTTGCTATCTTAATATTACCATTTGTTTTAGAAATTAAAAAGATACAGGGAGCCTAAACTAGACCATGACGCAACGCTCCTGAAGAAGGCTGTAGATCAGGATAAGTTGCCATCCCATTTACAAAAAGGAGATTAAGTTTCTTATGCTTC
This sequence comes from Zeus faber, assembly GCF_960531495.2. NCBI lineage: Eukaryota > Metazoa > Chordata > Actinopteri > Zeiformes > Zeidae > Zeus > Zeus faber. The sequence continues at coordinate 23,575,835 of NC_137196.1, read as the reverse complement.
TTGAATGCAGTTAGGCTTTTTAAAGCTTATAAACGTAAGTTATCAATGGTTATAAATGATGACACGCAACATTTTAGGCCTGGGTTGATAAAAGGCAAACCTATGCTTTAAGCTTTAAGGCATTTACAGTCGTGGCCGAAAATATTGCCTTGCATTTCTGTTTTTTGGGGGGTTTTTTTTGCACCTTGCATTCCTTTCCCCCTCCAAATAACACACCACTTCTTCCAGAAAACTGTTAAAATCAAAACACATTGGTAACAAAACAAAAAAGCCGAAAAAAATACTGAAGCCTAGCTTATTCCACACAGAAATCCAACAATGGCTTGGACAAGATTATTGCCACCTGTCAGGTCTCTCCTAAATTAAACAGACACAAGCTTTAAAATTTCCGCGCTTTAAAAATAATGGGTTGGTGCACCTGCTGGCTGTTTATCCTCCCCGTCTGTACTTAAGTTCTGTCACATCCCAATCGGCTGTAACATTGTGACATCCTAATCGGCCATTGGCACCAACACAATATTTTGGGAAGGCAGCATTGTGGCCTCTCCTTGTTCTTGGCCTCGGGGAAGCAGAATCTTTTCACACCGCCACCATTAAAAACACCTGAAGTCAGCTGCTGTCTCGGGTACTTTTTGGGAGTGCTTAGCTCACTGCAACCCTTCACTCGCATACGCACAGTGAGCACTGTGGCGGGCCAAGGGGGCATGGTCAGGATCAGGCGAAACAACGGAGGGACTCCGCTGATTCGCCTGATGCCAAAACCAGGAAGTAATATATGGTTTGTTGTCCCCGCAGTGAGGATCGGCGTGCTTGCGGGACATGGTACGAGCGGGCGGGACAAGCCCGTTATCCAAGCCGCCGCCCCTAAGCGCAGATCCAGCAGACTATTTCCATACTGGCCTGCGAGCCTTTAATTTACCGTTTTGGCCCATGGGCCACATCTTGTTTAAAGACTGAATAAAAACACGCCAACCGGCGCGGTTTCGCCTCTGCCTGCCTTCTCTTGCTCACTCCCTGGCCCTGTGCCAGGACACACGTCTACAAGTGGCACCTGAACAGGGTGGAGCAGCGCTCGGCAGAATCCTGGAAGCCTTCCACCCTGGAACAGACGGTGGCGGCCCTTGCCACAATACTGGAACAACAAGCCCTGCAGTTCCGGGAGATGGCAAGGGTTAGCGAACGGGACCAGGAGGCGCTCCGGGAGAGCCAACAGGCCATCCAAGTCCTCCCCCAGGACACACCCAGACCTGGTGAGGAACGACCGCCGGGCCCCCCCCCCCCCCGTCCCCTCGCTACAGAAGATGATGGGGGAGGACGACCCCGAGGCGTTCTTAGCCAACCTCGAACCGATGGCCGAGGCGGCCGGCTGGTAGGAACGCGAGCAGGTGTGGCGGCTCGTTCCCCTCCTCTCGGGAAAAGCCCCAGCTGGTGGCGCATGCCCTACCGCCGGGGCAGCGGACGAGCTATGCTGTCACCTGGAGTGCTAGCTGGGTGCGTTGCCACCGACCAGCCTCCCTCCAAGCCGCCATAGCCCTCACAGAGGACCACGCCGAGGCCTATGCCCACGCCGCCGCCTACCACACCGGAACAGAGAGGGGCCCGCCGAGGGGCCCCTGCCTGGAGCCGGCGTGGAGTTGCTGGGGACCGGCCAGTACCAGCGCCGCGGAGCTGGCGGCCATCACCATCCTCCCCTCCGGGGCCCATCTTTCGGCTTTTTTCCCCACCAGAGGAGGGACGACCAGCTCCTACCACCGGTAAATCGCATCAACTCTGCTTAGAGGAAAAAAAGAAAAAAAAGGAAGCCTTCAAAGAAAAGAAAATTGTCCCAACAGTCAAACATGGAAGAGGTTCACTGATTTTTTTGGGGTTGCTTTGGTGCCTCTGGTACTGGGATACATCATGAAATCGGGAGATTTCCAAGGTATTTTGGAGCGCTGTGTTCCACCCGGTGTCCCAAAGCTGCGTCTCCGTCGAAGGTCACGGGTCCTCCAGCAGGACAATGACCCAAAACACACATCAAAAACGCACATGGGAACAGTTCAAAACAAAAGGCTGGACGGTTCTAAAGTGGCCAGCAATGAGTGAAGATCTAAATCCCATCCAACACTTGTGGAGAAATCTGAAAACAGCAGTTTGAAGAAAGCACTCTTCAAATTTGAGGGAACCGGAGCAGTTTGCAAAAGAAAACTGGGCCAAACTGCCAGCAGAGGGGTGCAGGAATCTCATTGAAGTCTATAAGACGCGCTTGACAGCAGTTATTTTCTCCAAAGGCTGCGCTACCAAATACTAAAGCTAGGGTGTCAATCATTTTGTCAGAGCCATTTCTGTTTATATCATGATGTAAACGGATATAAGAAGTTCTGAATCCAAAACAAAGTTTCTGTTACTATTAACCTGTTAAAAGCTCTGAGCTTGGATGACAAGCACTATTTTCTGAAAATGGCTCAGAAAAACCAACTTATCTTCAATGTACCGGGACATCCCATCCCATTTTCTCAATGGTCTAGGTCTCTAGATTCTGGGTCTGGAGTGTCATGAGCCTGTAATTTTCCTAGAGGTCACAATAGGTAATTTTATACAGTAAGGTACCAAAATATTCCCATTGAAACTGTTACCATGGGGCCAAATTTCAACACACGAATGAAATTTGGGCTCTTTGGATTCATAAGAGTCTACGTTTCGTAGCCGTACCCAATTTCTACAATTCCACGACTGTTTAGGCACCACAGTGTGCAGAAATATGGAAAAGAAAAGAAAAAAAAAAAAAAGCGAAAATAACATTTTCACCGAGTGAAGGGAACTGTCTGTTTAGGACCCTGAAGCCAACAGACCCGATGTCGCTGACGTGGCTGTAAAGGTGAGACTGTTGTGGTTCTGATGAGGCCACTTAGATTCAGATATCTAAATGAAAGAGGTCAAGGGACCCGTTTGAAAATAGTCACGCCAATGTGCTCCTGTCAAAAAAGGTCGCCGCCTTTGGAGCTATGTTAAGCCCACTTCCCAAGCGAGGCAACGTGGGATGGCTTACAGCTACGGATTCGCCTGGAGGTCTAGTTCCCACTAGAACTAAAGCGCAAACTCAGCTTAAAAACGGCGAGACCTCGTCAAACACGCGATACGCCGTGGACCCACCGGCACGTCCGTCTGGCTTGCTTAACAGGTTAAGACTGAAATAAAGAATTGTGTAGATAAAATACTTTGTTGATTTCAACTTGTTTTTAGGGACAATTGTGAATTTTCATTATAATGTGCAAGGGTGCCAATATTTTTTAGCCACGGCTGTTTCTCTCTATTTTCCATGTACAAACTACTTTGCACAATGCACTGTGAAGACTGGAGGAACCTGTTGAAGTTCCGTCGCCGTATTTATCGAGTTCAAATCGAAATGTTTGGTATCAGTCTGACGACCAACAGCGACTGCTTTGCGAGCACCAACATAAAACCCTTCCAAATCTAAAACCTAGACGTTCTAATGAAAACCGCAGTCTCACGGTGTGTATTAAACACGGTGTGTATTAAACAAATTGGGACTCTAAATAAGTTACACCACGTTAATAAATGGAAATAAGATATTAAAAGTCTTTCAGTCATCTAAAAAAAATACTCAATATTTTTGGTGCTTTCACAGGTTAACCCGGGCCGAAATAAGAATTTAAATATGAAATTACTTCTCTATAATCGAGTGACTTTTCCTTAAAACCAAACTGCGCCAAGTAGCACACACAGAAAGCAAATAAAAAAACAAACCAGGATCAATCACAAACACGTCCGCTCCAAAGCAGCCGCAGCTCAGCTCACTGTTCAAAGTTTCCAAACTAAAGCTTGACATCGAATCGCCTCCTTATTCAACCAACCGCAACTCCACCGCGTTGGATCTGAATTCTAAATACTAAAAAAATAAAAGATAAAATGATGTGCAAATCTACTGGGCATGTGAAAGTATCACACTTAAGGGTTTAGCACACTGCACTTTTTTTAAGATGTTTTTTTTTTAGGATCCGTTCTCATCGGGTCTCTTGAGCACAGCGCTGTACTTCAGGGCGGCCTCGTCTGCTCTGAGCTGCACGTCTACTAAGGTGAAGACAGAAATCACCTGCAGGAGAAAACACATTGTTAAAATCACACTGTTTTGTTTTTATTTTTTTTTAAATGTTGTTGACAGATCCCTTGGTACACAGGCCGCTTACAAGTCAGCAAACACAATTCACACCCGATTGTTTTCCTGATAATACACAATACCGTAGAAAGACGATAAACAATAATTTCAAGAAACGGCACTTAGCCTCCATATTGGTGTATCTGTGGTTCTTACCTGGCGGACGGGGCGTTTCTGTGTTTCTGGAGCCCAGACCAGGGTCAGCTCTCCCCTCTTCCCCACCTTGTGATGGTGAAAAGTCTCCAGGCCCGCTAGAGACTGAGGGCAGAGACAAAAGCATAACATTTAAAAGCCGAATTGCATGCATATGTTTGGAAAGCAGGTCAAAGAACAACTCCAAAACTAGGGGAAACAACTTAGAAACATGCCTATTTCTGTCGCCTCATTTTATTTATTTATTTATTTCTTTTTACTTTTAATAGCCACAAACCTACAAAAGTACTAAAAACACAGCGCAGTTGCACCTTGGGGCCTGAGGGGGTTGCCAAAGTACCGGGATTTCCTTTCTGCTTTAACTACACTGAGAATTAACTAGTTGAACATAGAGGAGCTGGAGGTGATGGCGCAGACCTTGCAGTAGATGCGTTTCTGAACACCGTAGCGGAGAACCAGCACGTCAAAGGACTCGTCCAGAACACCCATCACCATGGCCTCAGAGTCCAGAGGACCACACTCCTACGGCGCAGAGAAAAGATGCTTCAATCCTGAGAGACCTGCTGGCTCCCACTATCAATACAGCAGTGTATCAATTTATTTAAAACAAGTTAAACAATGAAAAGCGATTTAGAAGACTTAAACCAAGAATGCATAAAACTAGGCAACGAATGACCAGGCTTAAAATTTGATTGGTTAATTATTTACGGGTGATTCATTTTATTAGAATTTCATCAAACTCATTGGGAAGCAATGAGACCATCAAAATGCCTTAATTAAGGAATTCCTGGAATTTTAAACTATCAATATTTTTGTTTGAGAAATAAAGCAAGAAAACCGGGTCATCTTTGACAATAAACATATATTCTAGGGTTTAAAATAAAGGCAGTGCATCCTTTTGTGTCACTGACCTTGACAAACACTGCAAAGAACAGATCGGAGCTGAGTTCCTGCACTCGCTTTGACGCCGTCTTCCTGTCGTTGCAGTGCGACGCCTGCTTTTGGATCTCATCCCCCATCAAACTAATCCGTCGGCCACAACCTGCGGGTCGACGGACAAAAATAGTTCACAAAGTTCACAGGTCGGTTTAGTAAGATAAAAGTAATTAAGAATAACAATATTAAGGCATCCTACATCATGAATGTCATCATGTTAGACTTTAAACAGAAAATACTACACTTATTGATTAAATCATTATATTCAACAACCAGGCTTGAGCCAAAAGTGAGATACGGGGCTGTTTTATCTTTTTCTACATTGAAATTCCGGCACATCAAGCAGCGGCGACTCGCGACACAACTGAAGCACTGTCCGACACACACACACACAAGCCTCCCCTTGTGAGAGAGAAAAGCCAAACAACAGCCACCCACCGAGCGACGCGGCCAGCAGCCGGTGCACAATGATGTCAGGGTACCGCCTGATGGGCGATGTGAAGTGCGTGTAGAAGGGAACGTTGAGAGCGTAGTGCTTGAAGAGGGCCTCGTCCTTCAGCACGCCCGTGCAGAAGTACACGGCCATCTGAGCGACACAAATTAACCACATTCCACAGGACGATCGTAAATCAGAATTGTGTACGTTTTTATACCGTATGGGAAACCCGGAACGCATTGCAGTTTCAGGCAACACAACTGCGAAGGATGACATCAGCCAGGAACACGCTGTTCCGAACAGGAAACCATTACAAGGACAACTTGATTTGAAAAACGCTCTAACCTGCATGGGTCTTGAGCACATTTTGGTGAGGACTTCCTTCCTGGCGGCGGCGTACTCATCATCACCGAGCGTGGTGTGCAAACTAGTCTGAGGTATGGAGAAGAAAAGGTTTTACTTCCCGTGACAAAACACGGAGGTGCTCCCCCATGTAAACTCCTAAAACAGCTTCAATCAGACAATCACATGACAACATTGAACTATATAGTTCTTTAGTTTTGTTTCACTTAGTGGTATTTCTGGAATGTGGGACACACCCACATAGAACTAGGCTTGTGCGGTGCAAAATTCCAGTGATGGTCCAGTGTAATGCGGCCTTCCCATTACAGAGGTGCAGGATTTATTATTTACAAGTAAAGTATTTACACAAAAACCATCTAGTTTATACCAAATTAAGTCCCATAGCGAAAGAAAGCCACAGGGAGATGTTGGTGAAGCGGCACGGGACAGTGGGGACACAGGTTTTTTGACGGAGCAGGACAGCCCCTTAACTCAGTTGTGTTTAAAAATGTCAATTTATACAAGTAGGACAAACAAACAAAAATAAATAGATCTAAACTAAGAACACAGGAAAACCCGCACGAGAGTTGGGATCCGGCGCGCACGTCGCAACCACACACCGCTGTCTGGGTGGACCGTCTGTCTGTCTGAGGTTATCCTTGTAATAACTGTGTGCGCGAGACTCAAAACAGCTCTGAGCGGAGGGGGCCAGAGCCGCTCTCTGCCTCTCGCCCCATCTCTCCCTCTCCGCTCCCTCAGCTCAGTTTCAGGAAACGGTGACTGAACTTACACGGTACACCGTTTCAAGGCTCGGATTTTTTCCCGGCGCATAAAAAATAAATCATCTGTCATTAATGTCAATTGGCGATCGATGGAGTCGATTGCCGATTGAATTTTCATTCTGCCAAAGCCCACATAGAACGTACTGAATTTTTCAGCGGTCATTTTTTACTTTTTAGGCCAAGAAGGGAGTTGCCAAAGACAAATAAAGACATCATCTTTAACCACACACACACTTAAATTCCAAAAGTAGGACACCACACACATGAGCTGAAGTGTCAAGTACTCACAGACAATTGAAAAGGAAAGCATTAATACGTTTTCCTAATGTCCTTGGGAAAATATCTTATTCAGCCTCCTTAACAGCGGTTAAAAAAAAAAAAAAGATAGAAAAAAGCCTTAGCTTGAAACAAAGGCAGAAAACCATTGAACGTCAGTGAGAGGCTGGAAGTGAGTCGGCAGCACTGACATGCAAGGCTCCCGCGGAGGCAAAGTCGATATCGAGGCCCATCTGGTCGCAGAACTCCTGCAGCTCGTCCACCATCTTGGTCTGGGGCGGGGGGTGGCGTCGGAGCAGCGCCTGCTCGGGGAAGGAGCGGTAGATCTGGTGTGCCACGGCCATGTTGGCGAGCAGCATGAACTCCTCCACCAGCCTGAGAGACGGAGGCACAGATGGATCATAGGTACTGTATGTGTCTATGAAGTTCAGAAAACGGCATTTCTTTACTGTAATGCAGCATTAAAGAGAACACTTATTGTGATAACCCAGAAAATAGAGTCTCAAAATCACAATGTGGATATTACGTGGATATACCACGCAGCTCTACTCGTGACTCACTTGTTGCTGTCTCTGTACTCGTAAACATAGCAGCCTTGTGGCAACATGGTCTCCTGGTCGAGGGTGAACGACAACTTCAGCTGAAAAGACAAGAGAAATGCCACGCTTACCAGCCAAAAACAGACTGGCCTAGTCTAGAGGGGAGAATTTGGGTAGAAAATGTGGATAAATATTTCTATACAGGGCTGCCATATTTGTGAATTTTTAGCTGCCATACAAATAATTACCAACTTGGGGTTGCTGGACATTTATAACACTGTACATTTTTAAGCTTGATATATTCCTAATCAAACATGTAGGGGCAGACCTGGTCCAGTCGGAGGGCCCCTCCCTCGAAGCGCTGAGCTCGGAGCTGCTTGGCGATGGAGTGCAGGTTGAGCACCGCCTGGTGGATCTCGTCGATGGGGTGCTCGGGGTCCATGGGCGGCAGCTCCTCGGCCGAGAACAGCTTCTCCGGCGCTTCGATCATGCTCTGGGCGTGGCTGTAGCTCAGCTTCACGCAGGAGCGGATGACGGAGCGGCCAAACCACTCGCTGAGAATCTGCGGGATGCGTTGGGAAGCGTTTCATCAGAGTCCTCGGCGTTCCATTTGACCCCGGGTCTGTCTGTGATCAGTACCCGTCTAGTGATGGAGGAAAACGTACACGATACGTACCTTCCCCTGGGGCGTGACCTTCCAGATGACGGAGAAGGTGAGTCTGTCGGTGAGGGGGTTGAGGCTGCAGAGCTCCTCACACAGCAGCCGTGGTAACATGGGGATCACCTGAGAGACGGCGTAGTTTGAGTGTATTGAAAACTCGCCCAGCAGAATTGATCTTGACGTCTATTAAGTGTGAAACTCTTGTTTAGGCTGTTTTTAGGCTTTACGCATTCTCATATGTATTAATTTACTGAGAGCAAACCTTTTGAACCAGGTAGACGCTGGTCGCTCTGCGGCCGGCGACGGCGTCCAGAGCGTTACCTTCGTCCACAAAATAGCTCACATCGGCGATGTGCACACCCACTTCAAAATTGCCTGTGTTAAACAACATCAAAAAGGTCTTCATCCACTAGCAAGTCAATACATGGAAATCGTAATTGCATAAACCAATGAAAAAGCTCTTTACCGTCTGCAAGCAGTTTACAGGACAAGGCATCGTCCAGATCTCTGGCGGTCGCAGGGTCAATGGTGAAAATGCACTCCTTCCTGATGGTGACATATTCGGACGGCTTATTTTTATTTTATTTTTTTTTACACGGATTAAAGAGCCCATGAAATGACATTCAGAGCACTGAGTGCTTCGGAAATTTGGCACTTTTGAAGATTTGGTTCAGTTTCATTTGCAAATGAAACTGAACCGAGGGGTGGGATCTTGTGTAAACAGACGGGGCTCGACAATAACGGTTGACCTCAGCAACCTGATTGAGTCAATTGGCAACTATTTCATGTGAATGTGCAAATTGATTCAACTGACATCATAGCAACATTTACTTTTTCACCAATTTGTGCTACAGTAGCTCTTCTGTGGGATCAAATCAGAAGGGCTAGATTTCACTCCCCACATGCATCAATGAGCTTTTGGGGCCCATGACCCTGTTGCTGGTTCACCGGTTGTCCTTCCTTGGGACCACTTTTGGTAGGAAATAACCACTGCATACAGGGAACACCCCACAAGACCTGTCATTTTGGAGATGCTCTGACCCAGTCGTCTTGACATCACAATTTGGTCCTTTTTAAAGTGGCTGAGATCCTTACGCTTGACCATTTTTCCTGAATCCAATACATCAACCTCAAGAACTGACTGTTCACTTGCTGCCTAATATATCCCACCCCTTTGACAAGGGCCATTGGGAAAAAGATGAGAAATGTTATTCACTTCACGTATCAGTGGTTTTAATGTTGTGGCTGATCCGGGTATAGTAGGACTATACTAAGATTACTAAGTATAGCCCTCTTAGTATATACTAAGATTAGACCATTCAAACCTTTTCCCCCCAGTTCAGCACTACATTAAACTCATATATCAGCCTACATGAGTCTGATGTTTTACCTATAAGACTCATGTTTTAATGCCTTTCTTCGTCATCTGTGATGTGAAAACATCTGAGAAAGTACACGTGTACATCCTGCTCATAGCTCAGTTATAAATTCTCATGTTCAGCACACACACACACACACACACACACACACACACACACACACACACACACACACACACACACACACACACACACACACACACACACACACACACACACACACACACACACACACACCTTGGAGACTGTGAGCCGGCAGTGGGCTCCTGCTAGTGCACGGTTTAATTCCTTTGTCACACATGGATAATTGCGAGCAAACAAAAAAACAAGGGCTAAATGCACTCAGCTGCAAAACGTTACGGGTGTGTTCTTGTTGGCATATACTTAGCGCAATATATTTTGTGAATCAGATGTTGGGACAGGGGGGAATAGAGGACGAATTTTTACACACAGTATATTTCCCCAGCCACGATCACTTAATTGTGGAGGCCAAATGTCCTGGCTTCAAACACCGATTGATTAATTTCCCCCCTTAACATTTTATACTATATATTGAAGGGTCTCACCTCAGATCTTTCCTCCTACACATCTCCTCGTGTGGGATGGACCAGGGGAGGTTGCTGGGGAGGCAGTCCAGCACCGCCTGCGAGAACTCTGAGAAATCCACATCGTACTCAATGAGCATGCCCTCCGTCTCGGGCTCAATCTCCCCAGCTTGGCCCAGGCTCTTAGCGAGACGGCTGGAATAAAACAGAAACGGACAAACCTTAACACCGCCGCACTGAGGGGAGGGACGGTGTTCCAACACTCTACAGTTCAACATTTATAACACTGGCTCAAAACACCCACCCTTCTGCGAAGTTGCTGTCCTCTGGCCAGCTGGTGATGCGACAGATGAACAAGGTGTTGGCGTAGTCGCCGGAGCGGGAGCTGAAGTCCGGGGGGCAGTCTGCCAGGGGGACGTTGATGCGCGGCACGCGGTGGTCCACGGGGGAGAACTTGGCGAAGGGCATGTCTGGCAGGAACTTGAGGAAGCCGGTCGCCGCTCTGGAGTGTTTCCTCTCCACGATGTACATCACCTGCAGGGAAGCGGCAGAGGAGAAAGAAAGGAAAGAGCGATCAATGACAAACATACTTCAGTGCGGGTGTCAGATGTTTTTAAAGAGAAAATAATTTTTTTTGGTGGGGAAAAATCATCTCTCATTCGATAAAGTATTATCGGCAAGCACTATATATTTGTATCAGACAGAAATAAGCATTAGGTAGAAACAGGGCTATGAACTCAATGATTCTAGGAACTGTTATTAAAACAGTTTTCTTTAGGTCACAAAGCAAGGTAAGTAATTAGGAACTGGGATAAATCTAAGCAATACAATGTTCCACAGAACTTCAGACAGGTGAGTACAAGGATTTTCCTGGATTTCTCTCCTGAGGTAGGTATGAGTACATTGGGTTAATCTAGAATAGGCATTTCCCCAACAGGAATTTGAAAAATTTTGACAAAAAAGAAAATGTGGCTTAATAAATGAAATTGGTGTATTATTGTGTATATTATATGATATATAATAATAATATATTATTATTATATTATTGTGAATTATAAATTCAATTTTAAGACTATTTACTGACTTTTACGAATCAATATTTCAATCACAGTGTCAGCACAATGGAGCCCGATAGTTCTTCTGTCAATTCAATGGGAACGCATTTATTCTAATGGAGGAAAAAAGGAGAGAACCACTAAGGAGGAAAGGATGCAAGAAGGGAGCAAGAGCTCCAACACAGGAAAGCAACTTTAGGGGGGAGGGAAGGGGGGGCACGTCTCACCTTGGCGGTTCTTTGGAGCGTTTCCCCATCTGAGCTCTGGGTTGAAGAGTCCTCCAGGGATCTTCCCCCGTCGCCATTCACTGAAGAAACCAGATTGAGGAAGACAAAAGAACCCATATTTTTCCGCATGCTGTTGCACCGACGTGAATAACGTACAAGAATCACCAACTCCACGTTACCTGCAGTGCTTAGGCGGAGGTTCTGCACTCTGCCGGTGAGCTCGTCCTGGTCGCTGCACTGGTCCTCCACCACAACATCCGGAGTGGGAGGCCGCGCAGCCTTCTTCGCTGGTGTTCGGCTCGTCTTCGCTGCCGTTTGTGCAGTCTTCCCTGTCTGGGGCTCCGACTCACAGCTGCCCTCACAGTCGGTGTCTGATTTAACAACCTGCATTGAAAACAAACATTACTGCGCTGCTGGCACTCAGGGGGGTCCTTCAAGAGGTTGCAGGAGGTCCCAAACAAAATATTTAATAGTTAAACTTCACTAATTATTAAATTTACAGGATGTTTGCACCATTAGTGAATGCACAATAATAATTGGGATTATTGCCTCGCCTATAGGAAGAGACAGCCCTGAACAGCCCTATTGGTTAGATTGTGTAACAAGAAGTATTATTCTTATTTGTTTTAAATGTGCGATTTGAAAATTGCGAGTCGGTTTGAATTCCATTAATTGTTCAACACACACACACACACACACACACACACACACACACACACACACACACACACACACACACACACACACACACACACACACACACACACACACACACACACACACACACACACACACACACACACGGACAGTAGGTATTAATTCCTTTCTGTTTAAATATTTTTGATGGTCTCTGCAGCTAACAGAGCAATTCCGATGATTGGCTTTTAGCTTCAATGCTAGCAGGTTGGGTCATGCTCCATCCGTGGGTGGAGTTACTCAGATGGGGGTGGTTCTATTTAGAATAATACCCGTGGTGACGTGTGATGACGTGAACGGCTCTTTTTAGGACATTTTTTCTGAAACAGACAGCTCGCAGAAAAACGACCATGTCTTTTTTTACAGTTAGTGCATTAGTAGGACCATCAGAAATTCCAACGAGTTATGCATTAATAGGTCCCCTTAAAATCTTATTTGACAATAAAAGTCTTCTGAGATTACAGTCCCAGAGACTAACCTTACAAATGGTCCATGGCTTAATGCTTATCAAACTGAGGGTGCTTGATATAAAAAAGGTTAAGGATGACTGCTTCAGAGCAACGAAAGAAAAAGGATATAAAATAGAAATAAATGCAAAGTTTCCAATTAGATGCCATGATGTTGAAGGAGCACTGTGTAAGACTCTCTGGTGTTGCTGCTCTAGGTGAATAAACAACCTTGAACTGAATTAGATCGGATTAAATAGGTCCAATCAGAACTTTGCTGAGGGTAAGCAACAGGTCATGATAAATGTAGAACACCATCCTAATTGATCATTATTAATTTAAATTCCCGTTTGTTTTCGGTTATTTTACCTCTGCCTAGGAACACACGCATGTCAGCGCTTATTTAAAGGAAAGATAAAATGTATTCATATATGACAAATTAAAGTCGTTTACTTACCGCTTACACCAACACGGGTGAATCTTTCCTTCACGGGCAACAAACACACATAAACAAAACTATCTGATTCAGTTTACCTTCCACTGCTCTCTGGGAAGGATCCGCACAACCACCACATCTCCATTCAGCGCTCTATTGCGAGCCACGATGCCATCCAGGAAGATGTCCCGCAGGCCGTCCTGTGGAGGAACAGGCGACACGCGTTCATTCGGGGGCACCAATACATGTACTGAGCTATGAAGTCGCTCGTCTAATGAAATTCTCAGTTGGGCCCCACAACAGGCAAGCTGTGGGAGGACCCACCGATGCTTCTTGCCTTTAATGATTTCAATTACGTTAAAAGCGCCGACACAAACTCCTTTATCATATTATTAAGAGGAGCAGTATTCAGTGTGACAAAGAAAATCATAAAACAAAAAAGTCAACTCACAGGAGATGGGATGAAGGCCTCATTGTATTTCTTGGGGTTTACTCTCAATGGCCCCTGGAAGGGAAATATAAAGAGATTATTAAAATGCAGAGATCTCTGCGAACTTACTGTACCCTTTGTTGCTTCACGGCAATAAAATGTCTAACAACTAAGTGTAACTGAGTGCGAGACGTTAACAAATTATTGACCGTTCGAGCGTTCCTTCAGTGAAATCTTGAGCTGGTATATAATTGTTCAACATTATACTTGAATTGTTCCTCCAACGTTTCACGGTGACGACAACCTTTGTTGTGTGTCATTACCTGGATAAGTTCTCCTCTTTTCAGACCATGGGACACTGCATCAGAAGTCATGTACGGCTCAAAGATCTGCTTCTTAAATCCTCTGCTTCCTTTGTTCTTCATATTTTTACCAACAGGTGAATCGGTACCTAGAACTGGAATAAATGAAATAAATCTTTCCGTTTTAGAATGTAAACACAGAATGTAGAAAAGGATCAAATATGCATAAATGACATTTGAGTGCATTGTACTTTCAGATTTCAACATTAGATTTATATTTGGAATATTGACATTTCATTAACAACTGCTCATTCGTCCTCTAATTCTCTCTGTTGACTTATGTGTGTAAAGCAAACAGCTGGAAAAAAAATACTTTGATATATTTCGAATGCAGCAACTGTTTGAGATTCTGGGGTGCTTTAACACTGTGAACGGTTTCGCCCAGCGGTTTAAAATAAATTTCACTCCCACCACCCTCCAAAACCTCGACCAAGAGTTTTCCTGTAGGCAAATAAGAGCGTAGCTGAGAAATTTCACAATTTTGAGACACATTTCTACCTTGCAGTACACAGTCAGTCTTGCAATGTCAAGACGAACATCCATTTTGCTCTTTTCATACTCACTTACCTGCTCTGGCCTCTCTCCCTCTAAGTTAAGCTATAGCCTCTATGTTCTCTTCCTCTGTCTGTCTGTCTGTCTCTCTGCTGTGTTAAAACCCACTGTGTTGTACTTCTATACAGGGATGACTCAGCTTTATAGGCGAGAGGAGAGAGGAGGAGCGACGTGACGTCGCCAAGGCTCGTCTTTTGTGACGATGCCTGCCTGTTGCCGCGGCGACCCAACAACGCGCCCCGCACTTATTGCTTACTGTTATGACACCGACCGTCACCAAGTCGGAGACGCCTGCCATCTAGGCTTGGGCGATCATGCACAATTCCAATCGCTGGAGGGCAGCGAACGGCTAATTTATGATTCAATCGGGAATTGGGGGGGGGTAATGTAATGCGGCCAATGCAGTTTCCCCGTTACAGAAGTGCAGCATTTTTTTATTTACAAGTAAAGCATTTATACAAAAACATCTAGTTTCACTCAATTTTAGTCGCACAGCAATGGAAAGCAACAGGGAGACATGCATGACGCTGCATAGAACGGGACACACACACACACACACACACACACACACACACACACACACACACACACACACACACACACACACACACACACACACACACACACACACACACACAGGTTTTTTTTGTAACAGGATAGTCCCTTACCTCAGTTGTTCAAAATGTTATTTAATACAAGTATGAAACAAACAAAAATAAATTGGTCTAAAACAAAAAACACAGGAAAACCGGCACGGAAGTCATGAACCGGCGGAAGGAAAAATAAACAAAACTCCATCCCAATTCTCCGTTACCTCTTTTCAACTGTGGCTGTTGGGACGTAAATTAATGAAACCCATGTGTCGGAATGAAACATTCCCTACCTTGGCCGACGTACGTGGGGACTCAGTCCCTCGGCCGTATATTTACTCATTTATATATTTAGATTTACATTTATTTATATATTTATTGCCTCATTTCTTTATTTGAGGATTAATTTCATTGGCATATTTATTTTTATTTGCGTGCTATGTCCACATACATCCTCTTTGTGCGGGCAAGGGAATGAGCTGCGTGCGCTGCTGCTGCTCCATCTGTCGCTCTCCGGCATGGTGGTGCGGAGCGGGACCACATCGGGTGACATCTGCTGGACTGTCCCTTGCCCCATCTATTCTGGTATTATCATGGCATGTGTGAAAAGGCGCAAGATGGAAATATTCCTGAATGGAACTGCATGTGCGAATAATGAAACGCAGTAGGGGTGCCGGAAAGGTTATCCCAGTAATTTACCGGAAAATACCTGTGAAAGGGGCTCAAAACAACTCTGAGCAGAGAGGGCGAGAGTGGCTCTCTCCCTCAGCCCCCTCTCTGTGATCAGAACACAGTGAACTGCACTTACATGGTACACCGTTTCAATGCCCTGATTTTCCTGCCTGATAAAAAAATAATAAGAAAAAATTTAAAAATCGCAAAATCGCCTGTCATTAATTGCCGATTTAATTGTCATTCTGCCCAAGCCTACAATCATCCATTGGGATGACAACACACGCTCCAGTCTTGCTTAAACAACCAATCAGAAAGCAGCTTCATCCTGCATGTGCGAAGGACACGCCCACGTTAAACAACTAGCTACTTTGAGTACCAAGTAAACAAAGTAGCAGCGACCAGTTGGTAAAGGGTAGTAAAGGGTGAATACATCTGAGAACGTGACACTAGGGGTGTGCGATATGAAGAAATTAGACCGTGAATGATTAAAATGTCTTGAATGTCGAGAAGGAGAGACAGGAGTGCACGAAGCAGCAGCCAGAAACACATTCCTATTTTACAATTCTTATCTAGGTTTTTTTTTTTTTTTTTTTTTTTATATATTTCTGAATTAAATTCAGATTTTATTTGTTGTTTTTTTACAGTGATCAAGAACATGATTAAAAAAAATGAATAATCCTGTCCCACGCATGGTATTCCATCATTTCCAGTGTCAATTCTCGTGTGTGTTTGTGACAAAACATAGTTTGGAGACCTGACAGACTCGTCAGGGATTCCTCCTGGTGTAAGATGTTGTGATGTGTGACCCGCTGTCACCGATCAGTCATGTGGTGTGAAACTACAAGACTGTAAGATTCCCCATCACAAGACAGAAATTTGTGTAGTGTGAACAGTACAGCGATCTGACGACTTTGAAAGTCGTGTAGTATCCCCATGGCATTATGTAAATAAACCACTGTTTACGTCGGGATGGGCATGATTAGTAGGCTCGGGCAGTGAGATTGATTTCCGAGGAACTAGTCACGATTAATAAGTTTAGCGCACGCATCACGAGAAACTCTGCCCAGACTCTAATAAGTGTAGCCCACAGAAGAACTGGCTTGTATAACAGAATGATGGCGGTGAGACGGAGCGAAGTGTGTTCAATCTCAAGGTCAAGGTAAGAGTAACACTGGCTAAATTGTAGGTGTGTCATGAGTCTCCAAATCCATGATTCGATTTGACTTTCGAGTTTAAGGTCACGATTAGACCATATATGCAACAATGCATTATCCCAGTAACACAATTAACTGAGGCGTCATGCCTTGCAGCACCAACTGCAAGGTGCTATGGTTTAGCCTATTGTATTTGTGTTTAATAAAATGTTAGTTATTCATTTCAGAAGGCATTACAAATTCTGTATTGCAGTATTCTCCCCTCATCTCAGTGTTCCGTCATCCGGTAACTGCCGGTTTTGACCAGGAAAATCTGTTTAAGTCCGACATATTTAAATCTCTCCGGTCATAATGTCCGGTGAAAATAATTTCCTCCAAGCACAATTTAGATTGGTGCTGGGTGGATCATTTTGAGAAAAAAAAAAGTCTGCAGATCTGTTCATTTTCACGCTTGGCAAGTTGCAATGGGAAGCCAATCAGTTTGGACGATCTAAAGCTGATCTGAAAGCTTCACCTCTGACCAATCACGTTTGTCAATATAGAACTAAGCCCCGCCCCCTCGTGGACAGGTTCCACTTGTAAACACACACAAGGAGCAGACACAGCGTTCACAACTCCAAGGAGAAGCAGAAAGATGATGCGTCGTTGGGGCATAAACATCCATAGTTTGGCTTTTTTTGGGGGATATTTAATTTCCGACCCAAAGCAGACGGTAAATACTCATTGTGTAAAATATGTCAAAAGGACGACCCGACGAAGACGGACAACCCCACAAACTTTGATTTATTTCGAGCTAGTTACCATATCAATTTGGTTTTTGAATTGATCAAAATCTTATTTTCGTGAAATGTTAACTAAAGAAGCTGCACTTGTTACTTATTGTTCTAACGGAAATTATTTAATATCAAGTAGAAATATTTGCAATATTGTTTTATAATTATTTTTTTTAATGGCGTTAACTGGCGGGACATTTTATTTGGAATATAAGACAAAAAATATTATACATCTACATCCCTTGATGATGTCATTCTCTGTATAGCCTGCTTATCAATTGTTTTTAAGCAATAAACACAAATAATATTTGACTGGAACCACTCCCATTTGTCCGCGAATTTTAAATCTCCAGGACATGTGGACCGGCACCAAATTTTTTCTAACGGAAACTCTGCCTCCCCTACAGTGGGCACCATCACCATTCACCATTCATCATACACCAACATGGCAGATAAGGGAATGTTCTGTCTAAGTTACCTTGAAGGTTCTGCAGATGTCTTTCACCCAGAGGGGACTTGGGCCGTGACATCTGGGAACAGTTCACTACACAACTCCTGGCCCGGTTCTCCTCATGGTTATTTGGCATATTCTTCTTGGGCTTCTTCTTCTCTTGTTCCTGTCCACCCTGCACCGCAGCGTTTTTGCGAGGGGACTGAGGGCCATGTTGGCCGGAGCCTGAGTCCTTTTCCCCGTGCTCTTTGTTGGGAGCCTTCATCTTCTTGTGCTGCTTCTGGTGTTGTTTCGAGTCGGGAGCTTTGAGCGAGCCGCCCTCCTCGGCAGACTCCACGTCTCCGTCGTTGCTGGTGGTCGTGTCCCTCCTTGGCCCGCGGCGCTGATGCTCACAAGCTCTCTGCTTTCCGGCCAGCTCCGGCGCCCCAACCCGACTATTTATCTTGTCCATGTACAGAGACAGGAAACTCTCCTCCTGCCCTTTGGTTTTCGCGGAGGACGGGGAGAAGTCACTGGAATCAGAGAAGTCGATGAAAGCCGCCGAGTCCGTTTTAAACGGGGGGGCATCCGCCCTGTCGCCGTGGGGCTTTAATGGTGCGGCGAGCTCGTTTTCCTCCCCCTCGATGGACAACTCCTGTGCGTACCGCTCCAAATACAGCCTGAACTTGGCGCTGTGGTGCTGGCCGAGGAGGCGGGCGTAGGCGTCCTTCTGGGGCGGGGTGCTCGGCTGGACCACGATGCGTTTTGCCCTTCGGCTGTGGTTTGCCCTCTTTGGGTCCAAGGGAGAATCCATGTGGCAAGACTCGATGTGATCCCTGCAAAGACACATTGACGTTCAATTTAAGTTCCACTTCGAATCTATGTCAGCCTTGAATTCTTTGTTTTACTCAGTACAGTATGTACACATTTGTATGACATTCATTCTCATCTAGATGCGCAAATTCAACCGTGCTGTCGTTATTGATTACTTCGGCCCATCTATCTTGATTCATTGCTTAATCCACCAGTCACCAGAGTCTTAAGTGCAAAAAACAACATCGTAAATTTGTGGGTATATTTTTTAAACAGAAAATTGAACAAAAAAATATTTACAAAAGAAAATGGTGTATTATGTACAGATCCGATATATATCCATGCCATCTTGCACAATTTCCTATTTTTGACAGCGATTAATGGTTGATATGTATGTATTTGTATGTATATTTGATATGTATTTGATGTGTAACACCGCAATTTCACTCCGCCCATTAGACGTCTATTTTCAACCATGCTTGGTTATGTTACATCTCCCTGGCATTATCAATGTCGTAAAAGCGATTCTAGAAAAATATTAATTGCATTACGACTTAATTAAGAAAACGAGGTGGATATCACAAGTGATCAACGATCTACAGCTCATTGAACCTGCATTGCGTCACGCTAACATCACGCCAGCAACAACACCTTCATACTGTAGCTTGTTAGCGCCATCTGACAGCACGCTGCTACCAAACAAACCGTATGGAGGCTGTAGTTGACGTCAATATAATTATTTTTGCCATACGGTGTTACATCGCTCCATGTTTGTTGTCAACCTCGGGGTGTCATTTTAATTCGCCATGAGATACAACTAAAACGTAAAGGGTACCGGGCTAAGCAGTTAGCACAGGCTAAGGCTAGCCAAACACTAGGAATAAGGGCCACCACGGCCCCATTACTACATCTGTCAGCTCGCTCCCTGTAGAGCTACACCGAGCTGCCTCCGTGAGTTGAACAGCCCTTAAAACCTGTGAAGTTACCTTAGTTCCTGAAGTTTCGTGTTTTTATTTGAACTCCACGCTGACGACGCCTGGCAGCAGCTGCTTCTTCTTCTTCTTGCTATACAGGGTTCTGGATGCAGACAAAATGGCGGACATCCGCAAGGGGGACATCCGCAGGTTGACCGGAAATCAGCAGCGGAAGTTGGTCTTCTTGCCCCCCCCCGTGAAGTTAGCGCACGGATAAAAAAATTAAATAACCTAAAATTATAAAAAAAAATAATAATAATAAATATACACACACACACAGTTTATTCATGAGAAATATGTTTTACAATTCAATAGATTCTTAAAAATGGGCAAATATATAGATATATCATAATTATGATAAAATTATAATAATTAACAGTCTTCTAAAAGTTGCCAATTCTTTTAAATGTTTGATTTAATGTTTAATTCAAATTTATGAAAATTTCTTATAAACAATGTATTAAACAATGTGAACGGGCACTGAACCTGTGTCCCCCTGTCAAAACTGTAATTGGAAGTGTGACCCAGGTTTACAGTTTGGAACATCAGCAAGCAACACATAGCAGTCAATCGTGGAAAGAAACACCTATCAAAAGTGTATAAAAACTCAATAAAACTGTGTGTCTGGCATGGGCCGCCACCGGCCACCTCAACAGGTCACCAGAGCAGCGGAGAGGATCACCAGCTGTGACCTGTGCCCTTCAGGGCCTCTCTACTTCCAGGTCAAGAAGAAGGGCCCAAAAGATGATCAGGGACAACCCCGGTCAGTGGAGAAATGATCCCCTCCTCTCCCATCTTAGCCTGGACTGATGCGTTGATGCAGGATAAAGAGTCATTGCAGGTTGAAAGGTTGAACTCCACTTGCAAACTCTGTCCTAGATGCAATGGAACAAATACTCTGTTGTATGCCCAGCATGCTGACAGCACAGGTTTAAATAAAACACACATCTGTTCTATTCCCTCATGGTGACCTCTGCTTGCTAGTCCTTGGGCCTCCAGGACTTGGATGATGTGGCGGATGTGCCTCTTGCGGATCTCCGCCATTTTGTCTGCATCCGGTTACCATTGGGGTTCCGCATCCTTGAAATGAGTTAATTACCGTCATCTTGTGGTTCAAACTTTGAAGTGCAGAGTGTAAAAACTCCCTTTTAAACGTATTATTATTATTGATTGTAATAATTTTTATTTTTTTGTCATGCAATCTACCTGCCTACTTTTGAGTCCATACCCATTTGACCTAGAACTGACCAGCAAGAGGCAAAGTGACCACTCTTTAATCTTTCATGCTCCCACCCTGCCTCAAATAATAATACTGCGGTGAGAAGGGCTTAATTATGCTCATGCAATAAAGCCTAACAATATAAATGTCTCTGTTAATTGCCTGGCGACGGTAGCACAGACTGCAGATAGTGTGGGGATGGAACCCCTCCCGGCCCCACTGAGACTAAACTGTGTTACCGACGTAACTTGCATGTAATGACTGC
>NC_137196.1:23544533-23552033 GCF_960531495.2 Zeus faber | reverse complement strand
CCAGTATCAGGGGTGTTTGTGCACCTGTTGCTCATCAGAGCAATCGATGAGCACGGGTTAAATCACCCATCACCCATCCCCACACACACTTTGGGGGGGGGGGGGGGTTGTCACAACACCAGTCCATCTGCTCCTGGCGTGTTGCATCTTGCCAATAAACTGGTTTGTCCTTGACCGTCATCGCCTGCTGCTTCTGTGCTGGCGAGCCCCTCGAAAACACACTCAGGTGGCGTGGGTCAGGAGAACTGCTACACCTAGCAAAACAGCGTCGCAGTATTCCACAGTCCCTCCGACCGGTCTGTCTTAACGATTCTGTAGTCTTCGCCAAATCTTAACATACGTTGCACCTTTTGCTCAAACTCCTCTTCACCAGTATTTTCACTGACGCAGCGGTGGAAAAAGTACACACATCCATTCAGAGGGTATTGATAGGGGGCAAAAAACCCTCTATTTCCTCCTGTCAACCTTTGGCAAGATAACTGGAACTCGCCTTCATCGGCAGAATTCTGTTTATGCCGCGGGGGGAAGCAGATTCCGCCACCTGCCTTTTCTTTTTTGTGAGACACCATCATGTCATTGGGTTTCTTATCTCAAGGCGGAAGGCACACGGTGAGAACTCCACCCAAAACCTCGTTTCATCTTAATCAGACAGCTGCAGTCGGTCCAGCAGTCAGAGACTTGGCATTTAGCTGATTGACTGATTCCCGTGTGTTGTGTGTTGTGTGTGTGTGTGTGGGGGGGGTCTGCCAGGGGGTGTCAACACGAAAATCAAAGAGTCTGACTCACTGTGTAGTTTTTAAACTTTTTACACTTATATGAGGTCCGACAGTGTCCTAACTTCCAAAAGTGACTCTCCCCGTCGATCAGGGCCAACCGTTGGCATTGATTCTCATCTACTATAGGTGTAATCTCTTCTTCCGCTTCTTTTTCTATACAATAACTTTAATAAATATGCATGTAACGATCTGTCTATCTATAATTCTAGGAATCTGTCTGTCCGCCTGTCTGTATGTCCTTTGATTATCTCGACAACCGTTCATCCGATCGACTTCACACTTGGCGGGTGTATCTCTGGGGACCCAAGGACGTGCGGTGTTGAATTTGGTGCCATTTGGACACGCAACAGGTGTTATGTTGATAAACTTTCAATAAACAAGTGAACAGTGAGCCGCTCTGTGCAGCCGGGGCGCTTGGGGACATCATCATCGCATCCCACCCGGCGGAGCGATTTGTGACATTGTCATCCAATATGTTGAGCACACAATGCGCGCCTGGCGAGCAACGCTGCGTACATTCCTAACCTGAGGGCAGAGGAAGCGCTGGAGGTGCGAGCCCAGCGCCGGGCGCGTGACCTTCGGCGTCATACGTGCACGCGAGAGGAGCACCTGGCAGTCCGCATAAACACGACTCAATCATTGACCGAAGAAACCTGGACTCAACGGATCCTCCCGAAGTTCTAATACGCCCATATTTTCCAAATTTGCCATTAACCATTCCCCCCAGGAGATCCAGAAAGGAAATGCAGAACAATGCTTTACACTTGTCTGTTGTTGTTGCACTTGCACTTGTATTTTCTGTTGTTGCTGATATTGTTGCTGCTGCTGCTGTTGTTGTTGCTGCAGCTATTGCTGCTGTCGTTGCTGCTGCTGTTGTTGTTGCTGCTGCTGTTGTTGTTGTCTCTGTTGTTGCTGCTGCTGCTGTTTTTGTTGCTGCTGCTGTTGTTGTTGTCTCTGTTGTTGCTGCAGCTATTGCTGCCGCTGTTGTTGTTTCTGCTGCTGTTGTTGCTGTTTCTGTTGTTGCTGCAGCTATTGCTGCTGTTGTTGCTGCTGCTGCTGTTGTTGTTGCTGCTGCTTTTGTTGTTTCTGTTGTTGCTGCAGCTTTTGCTGCTGTTGTTGTTGCTGCTGTTTTTCTTTCTGTTGTTGCTGCAGCGTTTGCTGCTGTTGTTGTTGCTGCTGTTTTTGTTGCTGCTGCTGTTGTTGTTGTCTCTGTTGTTGCTGCAGCTATTGCTGCTTCTGTTGTTGCTGCAGCTATTGCTTCTGTTGTTGCTGCTGCTGTTGCTGTTGCTGCTGCTGTTGTTGTTTCTGTTGTGGCTGCAGCTTTTGCTGCTGTTGTTGTTGCTGCTGCTGTTTTTGTTTCTGTTGTTGC
The DNA here is from genome assembly GCF_960531495.2 of Zeus faber. NCBI lineage: Eukaryota > Metazoa > Chordata > Actinopteri > Zeiformes > Zeidae > Zeus > Zeus faber. The sequence continues at coordinate 23,549,888 of NC_137196.1, read as the reverse complement.
TCCAGCGTTTGCTTCTGTTGTTGTCGCTGCTGTTTTTGTTGCTGCTGCTGTTGTTGTTGTCTCTGTTGTTGCTGCAGCTATTGCTGCTGCTGTTGTTTCTGCTGCTGTTGTTTCTGTTTCTGTTGTTGCTGCAGCTATTGCTTCTGTTGTTGCTGCTGCTGCAGCATTTGCTGCTGTTGTTGTTGCTGTTGTTGCTACTGCTTTTGTAGTTGTTTTTGGTGTTTCAGGGGCATTATTTTGAAATGACCAGCTGACAACAATGTTCTTTCTTTGATTGTGTTTCTTTGTAAAGTGCATTGTGTTGCCCTGGTACTAATTGCGCTTTATAAATAAAGTGTGATTTGACTTGACTTGTGAAAAAACTTCCACAACTTCAGAAATTTGATGTTAATTTAACTATAACACACTTGCCTCATGCCTTATTTCTTAGTATCAAGTGAACTATTTGAAGTTGTACTAGACAAATTCTATTGAGAATCAAAATTACACTGGCCCCTCTCACTTTAGTTCAATGGCAACTCTTATGTGGACACAGTACGCACATGCTACTTTACATTGTGCAAACGGGGCGTGTGTTTGGTGTTTGGTTTTATACCCCACCCACTACCCACTACCCACTACCCACTACCCACTACCCACTACCCACTACACACCACCCACTACCTAAAATCTGAAGGAACCTCGGGACTTTAGAAGTTGACGGACCCGCCAGCGCAGCGTCCTCTGCTACTGATTTTGGAGGCGCAGGCCCATGTAGTTGTCGAGCATGCAGATGAAACAGCCAACGGCCATCAAATATTAATCGGGCCAGGCGAGGTTGTGCCATTTATAAAAGAAGAGGAAATCAAGAGAAGGGGGGGGGGTCTCACGCTCACTTCACACCGTCTTCTCTTTCTTTCACCCCATCCTTGTTCTTTAGTTTCCTCTCTATTCCTTTGCTTTATTTTCATCTTTATTCTATCCATATGTATGGAGCCCCTTTCTCCATATCGGCCCACCTCACTATCTCTCTGTTGAACTTCATTAGTTCCCTCATCTGCCCACACACACCTCTGCCCTACCAACCTCTCCATTTGACTCATGCACATGTCTAAATGCTCATCAAATGGCTCCTCAGCATCCACCTGCGTCTCTCTCTTTCTCTGCAGGGAGGCCCAGGCTGCATGGGGCGATTCCGTGCATCCTTGATTCATTTCCATGCCCAGAGTGGGGTAGATGAGCTTCATCCACAGGTGAAGCTTTGCCAAGAATGGAAGCCAACCGGCGCTCCGATCGCCGACTGCGTCGAGGATCCGTGGTCGACACCTTCCATTGTCATGGCAACAACCTGCCGGTAACCCTGGTTGAGTTGTGTTCAGCGGTGCCCATTTGCACAAAGGTGTTGTGCAAATGGGCGCCGCTGACAATATATACACACACTCGGTACACGCACGCACGCACGCACGCACGCACGCACGCACACACATGCGCGCACACACACACACACACACACACACACACACACACACACACACACACACACGCACCCTTTCATAAATAAACCCTTAAATGTCTGTGTTTTACAGAAAATAGATGGACTGGATTTAAATGGCTTTTACCAAACCTCAAGGAGGAAATTCTCACAGGTGCATGGTATAGGCTCCCTTTATTCACACACACGTACACACACACACACACACACACACACACACACACACACACACACACACACACACACACACACCGTGCACGCACTAAATGCATGTTCTATAAACTGGAACATCTCTTCTGTTCTTTCTAATCAGTCGGAAATATTCTATTCTATTTTTAGACCCAATCTAAATTGCCGTGCTGTTTTTGATTGTCATCACTGATGCTGCTTCACCCGCAGAATGCCTTCACTCCTCCATCCCTCCCTCTCCATCCCTCCGTCCCCACCCCACCCCCTCCCCGTCTCCCTCCCTCTCCTCTCACACGCCTCACTTTCAGAACCCCGGACAGCTCCCGTCGCTCCCCACGCCCCTCCCACCTCCCGCCCCCACGCTGCAGATTGGCGGAGCGGGGGAAAGCGCGTCACCGCGGGCTCCGACACCCCCGCTGCCCTATTGGAGCTTCGCGGGGAGGCACGGAACTTCAAGAACAATTCCGCTCCTCCGTCCGTCATCGTTTACTCCGTTCGCTCCGTTCACATGGACCACAGGAGGGTTAATAAAGCTGGAGACTCTTATTTGATTTTTCTTCATCATGGATACCGCCACTACCTCCCCCGGTCTGGCGTTTTTCCACGTGTTGCGGATCTTTTGAGGAGAACATAGAGGGGTTTCTTTCCGGTTATGCTCTCCACGCACCCCCAAGTGCCAAGGGTTCGTCCTCTGGTCCCGTGAAAAAAGGCGCCACCATGTCGTTCCTGCTCGTCCCGCTGCTCTTGCACTTGCACGCGGGGGGACTGGTGCGGGGATCCAACTACGGCTACGTGGAGTGGTCGGACAGCGACCGGGAGGCCAGGCACCCCACGATCTTCAGCACCCAGGACATCGTCAACCAGCACCAGGAGACGCGCTACGCCGGGCGCGCCGCCACGGAGCGCACCGCGGTGGCGCACACCTTCGAGGAGGACCTCCCGCGGGTGGTGACCGCCTTCCTGCACACCGGGGACCCGTCGGCCCTGAGCCAGGTCAACTGCTCCCGCCGCTACGAGCTGAGCAGCCTCCGCGGGGGCGTGCACGTCGCCTCGCACTACTCCCTCCACGCCGTGCTGGACACCATGGCCCACGCCGCCAACTTCCTGAGCAGCGTCCTGCAGAACGCCAACCGGTCCAGGGAGCACGCCCTCCGCAGGGACATCCACTGGTACCAGGCTCTGGTGCGCAGCCTGCTGGAGGGGGACCCCAAGATCCACAGGGCGGTAGTGGCCTTCCACGCGGACGCGCCCGCGCCGGGTCCCCACGTCGTCCTCCAGGCGACCAGGAGGAGCGAGAAGAAGGAGGAGGAGGAGGAGGCGGAGGAGGGGGAGGGGGAGGAGGTGGTGGTGCTGCAGGACCTGTCCGGCTCGGCGCACCACCACCTGCGGAGCGGGAGCCCGGACTCCGAGTGGTTCTACGAGTTCAGGGACCGCAAGAAGGGGCCGCACCTGCAGAAGAGAGCCCACGCTGACCCCACGCAGCGTGTCCACATTGTCGACAAGAAGCAGATCAAGTGGTCGGCGCCATACCTCGAGTGTGACCATGGGACCTTTGTGCCCCACTGGCTGCTGACCCTGTCTGCTGGATTCTATGGACTAAGGCCCAACTCCGTTCCGGAGTTCAGGTGAGTGCAGAAAATGGGACTGTGTGTGTGTGTGTGTGTGTGTGTGTGTGTGTGTGTGTGTGTGTGTGTGTGTGTGTGCGCGCGCGCGCGCGCGTGTGTGTGCGTGTGCGTGCACGCGTGCGTTCAAAAGTCACATGAAGAAATTAAGGCAAAACTATGCAGTTGTTTTAGAATCAACCAAATCGACTCTCAATCAAAACCAGACTCATGGAGAGGGATATGTAGGATGTCAGTGGGGGAAGAAGTACTCAGATCTTTTCCTGAAGCAAAATACAAATACACTGACACAAAAAACCTGAAAGTGCCACACAACCATTTTAACTGAAGTAAAACGATATACTTGAAAAAATAAAAGTGAAAGTGTCCTGATATAAATGTCTCTCGTACTGTGCCTTTTCCTGCAGGTGAGTGTTCATGTGGTGTCATAGTAATTAATAAGGACATGTTCTGTACCTAATGGATCACTGATGAGCAATCCTCAATCAGCAGATCAAAACTTTTTTCTATTACCTTTCCTTTTCCATTGGTGTGCACAGAGAGTTTAGTCCCGTTAAACAAGGATGTCAAAGCACAACTGTGAGTCTGTAACGACTGCAGCCTACACGGAAAATATGAAATATATAGATAAATATATCAAATAAAATAGTATGTGATTTACTTAAAAAAAACACCTCAATATAAGATCCAATAGATACCAAGCTGTGACTATTACATAAGCAGGTAGCTAATTTATACATTGTCACTGAACTGTGTGCGTGTCTGTGTGTGTGTGTGTGTGTGTGTGTGTGTGTGTGTGTGTGTGTGTGTGTGTGTGTGTGTGTGTGTGTGTGCGCGTGTGAGCATTTCACTGCATCTTTCAGCCACCGTCGATGTCATCCCTCATGCCCTGAATCCAGGAGCCGCTCAAATATGCAACAACAAAACAAACAAAAAATAAATAAATATCCAATTTGCCCATGAATAAACAATGGAGGACCACTGTGACTTCACTTACAGCCGCCACTTCAGAGTGAGTGATGCCGTGTGCCACGCCGGGGACGGAGCTCCAGTCCCGTCCAATAGTGGCTGAGGCAGAGGGAGGGAGGTACAGTCGAAGAGGGTGGGTTGTTTGCTTTGAGCCTCGATGTTTCTCATTCGGTGCGGCTTGTGGTGTTAAAAAAATATGAATTTAAAACAAATCTAAATCAGTAGAGGAACTGGCCCAGAAACCGAACTAAAAGGCACTGGGTTTTGAGTTTGTATGTGGTGGTGCTATGTGGTGGTGTGTAGAGGCCACCAGAGCGGACTATTCACCCTCCCACCCCACCCCACCCACAGAAACACACACACACACACACACACACACACACACACACACACACACACACACACACACACACACACACACACACACACACACACACACACACACACACACACACACACACACACACCATGTTTTATTTTGTACAATTATTCTTAACTATTGCAGAAAAGTTGATCAGTTTTCCATTTAAGCAAACTGCATGTTATTACATAGCTATCGACTTGCATACGAGGCAAATCAGTTATCTGGAGGAAATGATGGGTGAAGCAGTCATTATGCAGTCATTAAGTCATTATGGTGACATGTCCCCTCAAGCTTTTAAGATAGTATACTAATAGTTTATGCCCCCACCTCCCATTTCCCACTTCCCACTCGAATATTGCTATAAGCGCTACGCTCTCCGAATCCTCTGAATCACCTCATTTCTAACCACCATTATTTTCTGAGCCACATGGTGACCAGGTGGGGCACGGAATAGGCAAATTACTTCCTCATTAACAGCTTTCCGGGGAAGGACTCCGGGCAAATTGTTCCCTCCACCTACCAACTGTTTCCTCTCCGCTGGGTGGTGAAAAAATTCAAAGTGTTTCTTGGCCAGTGGAACCTTACTCAACAGGTAGACTTCCATCGCCCCGCAGTGCATTGACAGCAGTCTGCCCTGCTCAAATGCGAAAAATCCGGGGCTGACCATGAGGCAAAACCTGACCCCTCCATAGGGATTGGTCAAAGTATCATTTATATTCATTCGGCCACATTGCAAAAAG
>NC_137196.1:23532033-23539533 GCF_960531495.2 Zeus faber | reverse complement strand
TCTCGGGCGGCGAGGGAGACGCCCCCCTGCGTGGGTCAGCAGGGCAAAATGAATCAGTGAACCTGTGACCGCCCCCCTCCCTCCCCCTGAGACGGCGTGAGCGGTTCGGCGAGGTGCGCGGGTGGGCTGTCCGTGCGCCTCCCCCTCCGCTCGTCTTGTCGCCCCCCTCCTACCCCCGCGCCTCGCCCCCGCGACAGCCTCCTCGCATCCGGCCTGCCAATCAGAGCGTCGCCCGCGCAGCCGGCCGCCGGTAGTCCCAGCGGTAGAACGTGCGGCGGCAAAGATATGACGGAATTAAGGACGTCAACGGCGCAGCGGCTCTAATGGGTACAGGGTCTGCGACGTCTGGCGGAACATTTCGAACGAAGGCATTTTTCCAAGTACACACCCACGCACATGGAGTCCATTTATTACGGTCGGTTCAGGCTATGACAGCGACAGATGTTGCCGCCTGTGAACTCGGGGAAGGTCAGACGTACGACCCGCCCCTCCCCGGCCTTGACCCGTTTAGAGAGGGCGGATCGATGGTTTACGGCCGGTGTATCGATGCCGAGCAGTTTTTAGACACAAAGCAGAGCCTCGTCGATCAAAGATGTCGGTCACGCGAGCCGGCGGACGATTCTCAGTAATCACACGTGCTGCAGCTTCTTCTTTTTTTAATCCACGTATAGCCACGTACATCCTCTCGAGTTTAGTTTTGATTCCAATTGAACTTGACTGATTGGCAGATAATAGTTAGTCGTCCCGGAGTCCAGTTAAAAAGAAGGCATAAAACATACACACAGCGCGGGAATCATTACAGTTGATGTAACGCACGCAAATCTATCAATCATGTATCATATTTATTCGCCGCGTTTTTTAAGTGCGTTCTGTTCCATAGAATTTTACAAACCGCAGATCAAACAAGGTCGGTTAAAGTGCTTGGAGTGTCATTAACGCTGTGCTGTCAGCTGGGTGTTACATCGAGACAGCGTACTGGAGCAGGCCGTATCACGACGTGTTTCGTCATTGATTTTTGTGTCTCACTCCGAGTTGGTGTCGGTTATTGGCGGGCCCTTTAATGGAGTGCGAACGCATTTTCTTTCACACTGTTTCCGCTTCATTTTCCCCTCTCCCGCTCCTCCTCTCGCTCCGCCGTGCCCCTCTCTCACCCGGCGACACTTCCACATTTGCCCTGTGCCACTCAGACGCTCTCGCCCGCTTTGCTTTCATCTAAATGGATGAGCCCTCATTATCACCGTCTGCGGCTCCGCGGGGCCCGGGCTCCATGGTAACCGAGCTCTGGGAGATTTCCATCTTGTACTGAGCGATGCGTCCCCGTCGGGCGCGCTGATCTCAGATGAAATCCTCCAGATACAACAGGAAAAAAAAACAAAACCACACAGTCAAGAGAGAAGCGACGGGTCCGCATGTGATGAACCCTGAGAGGAAGATTGTCAGTAAACAATCACATTTATTTCATTTTGTCTTGTGGTTGGATAATTATACGTAGGGACATCCAAGGTATTTTCATATCTATATGTTTGTGTGGGTTTGTGTTTCTGTGTCTGTCTGTGTGTGTGTGTGTGTGTGTGTGTGTGTGTGTGTGTGTGTGTGTCTAATAACTATTAATGACTGTACCGCATCAATATAGAATTTGGGCACTTTTCACAGGAAAAAAAGTATACATATCTAGTGATAGATGGATAGATAGACAGACAGACATAGATACAGTAGAACGATAGATGATAGATAGATAGATAGATAGATAGATAGATTGATGGACAGATAGACAGACTGACAGACAGACAAACAGACAGACAGACGGACAGACAGACAGACAGAGACATACTGAAGATAGATACATCTTTCTCATAGACACAGAAAACATTGAAACATATTCTTTAGATCAAGAGCTTCAAAGTGCACCGCGGTTGTTTACAGGAACGGTTCCCTCTCCTCCCTGCCTCGGAGCTGTAAGGCTTTAATCAAGTTCAGTTTAAAGAGCAAAGTGTTGAGGGAAATTCATCGGCAAAACAACATTAAAGTCATTTAACGGATTGAGGTAATTTGACTGATTAAGTCTCTGACTTCACGGCCGTCAGAGGGACGCGCAAACAACCGGCGGCGGCGACGGGAGCGCGTGCTCGGTGGCGGAGGCGACGGAGCAGAACTTCGAGCTGTTTTTCCCTTTTTGTTTGCCCATAGGAGGATGCATTTGAACTGATGTTGCCGTGGCGATGCGGCAAAAGGAAATGATGGCATGTTGGAAGGCTACGCAATAAACACGACCGTATAATGAAAGATACGACCACGCCTCGGCTTTTAATCACATCTTTAAAAGTGCCTCATCGCCTGTTAATGGGTGAACACAAAGGACGAGGGCGGCTGATTTTTGGTACCACGTGCAAAAAGTAGAGACAAAACGGTTTTCTGCCACTTGTTTTGATTAGTGTTCTACTGAAAATATTTTAAAAAAGTGATAAAAAATAAATATGTTACATGCAATCCAAGACCCCAAATTTGGGAAAGCCCCGGCTCCGTTCCCAATCAAGATAGGCGGCGAGCGTAAACCCAAGCTTGAGGCTTCAAATCCTCCCTGCGGGGACCCGCGGGAGCTACATCTTCTACGTACATGCACGGTATGCACCGTCGCCGTCCAAAATCAACGATCAAATCCGGGGGCCACGCCGCCGGGCTCCAAAGCCGCCTTCTCAGCCGACGCTCGCGCCCCGCCGTCGGACTCCGGTGTCGCCCGGGCGGCTTACGGGGGATGCAGAGAACACCGAGCCGGATCTGCTTTAAATCCCTGCGTAAGCAACTTCTCTGTCCATAAAGGAGCGGCGCGGGCGGGATGTCCTCTGCCGCAGCTTACACGCCGAGATTTTCTAAACCGAGCGTGTTTTTTTTCCCCCGTGTGCATCACAAGCAGGGCCTGCGGTGGTCCTGCCTGCCTTGACGCAGAGATTGGGAGCTTTCGTGCAACGCTTGTTAATAATCCCAGTCTTGCTAAAAAATATATTTTTTTTAATGTTGTCTGTATTAGACATTTGACAAAACGCCATTCGGTTTTTTTTTTTATACGCTATTCACTAACTGAACAAACCCTGCACGTCTTGTAAATATGGCTTGAGATAAATGGTTATAATATCAATATTGTGATATGAGACGAGACATAATCTGGGATTTAGATTTGATTGACAGTTAAATGTTGTCTTTCAAACGCTGCATTACAGTAGTACTGCACTGTCCTGAACTTTATAGGCTGTTCTAGCTGTTCTAATCAATGTCTCTCCCCTCTAGGCCACAATATCCACATTACTAATGATTATTTCTCTTGTGCGTAAATATCTTGGGAAAGCACCGAAAGTCATCGGTCAGATGATTTTGATTTTGTCAACATCCCCCGGCCCTCCCTGAAAAGCGACCGTGGCCGTGGCTCGTGGTCTCCCTGGGTTCCAGTGGGAAAAGATGACACGAATGACGACACACAACGGACGTACGGAATTACCCCTAGACCTTTGAGGTTAAAGGGTAATTCTGCACGGGACGCGAGACGTCCCCGCCCCCTGTTTTGCGGCTTTTTCCTCGGGTCTGCCCGGATACAGCGAGGCAGCAGAGGAAGGTGGGGTTTAAGTCGCCATGAACCAAATGCAAGACCTCATGCATTATGAATGGTCCGTTGTAGGGAGAGAGCGCCTTACATAAGGAAGCAGAGCTTATGTAATTGAAGAGAACCTGATTAGCGCGGCTCCTACAGAACTAGCTCAGCCCAAGTACAGTGTGTACTGTTGTACATGCGTGTGTTTTTCTTTTTGACCCGCAGCAAAAAAGGGGTGTACATATTTCACGCGTTTGCATGGGAATGTTTGAGCGTGTGTGTGTGCGCGCGCGTGTGTGTGTGTGTGTGTGTTTTCCCAGTGCCCATCCTGAGAAACATGGCAGCAGAGATAAAGGCCTTCAAAGGGACAGCCCTGCTAATGAGCATTAACTGCTGTGGCAGCCGAGGAGCGCTCAATATACACACACACACACACGCGGGCAAACACGCACGCACACACTTTCTCACTCTGCCTTTTCTTACGTCTGTCTGTAGATTTGTTTCACCCCTTCTTCTTCTTCTTCTCCTTCCACCTCACCTCTCTTGTTGTCTCACGTTCTCTTTGTCTTTTCTCGAGCCTTCCTGTTCTCACCATTTCTCGCCTTCTCACTCTCACTGCCACCTTCTCTCTCTCGCTCGCTCTCTCTCTCTCCCCTCCTCTCTCCTCGTCTAGCTGTCTTCACGGAGCCAATTAACACCTCGCGTCAATCTCAGCCCCTCATTTCTTTGAGGCAATTATCACATTTAAAAAAGTCGGCGCCGGTGATGACGACGGCTATTAAAAACCTGTGTAAATTATGGGTTTATCGTCAAGCGTTCATATCTTTCTCTCTCATAGCATCTCCGCGAGGCCTCACTTTTCTTGACATAAACCAGCAAACCCGAGGCAAAGCTCCTTTCAAGCTCCCTGGAGAACACGCGCCTGGTCTCCAGGAAAGACTCGCGGCTCCGCGCACGTCGGGAAAACAGACTTCTCCATTTGATCGGCCGTGCCTCGGTTTCGTCTTCGGCGTAAATAAAAAACAGGCGAGCAGACCAAGCTCGGCTTTTTTTTGTTTTGTTTGTTTATTCTCGTGATTTCGGTTTGCGTTTGACCCAACGTAGTTTATAGTTTATTCCCTCGTTTCACTTTTTAGTTTTCCGTCATTATTATGGATTAACAGTCTTACTCGGGAAGCTGTTGACTATTGGGATCTCGATTTTTTTTTCCTTGTTTTGTTTTTTTTCGGCCCTTTTTCTCATGTTGTACAGAGGTCTATTTCAGTAGGGTTTGCTCGGCTGAGAGGTTTTAGGGTTTTAGGTGTTGGGGTTTTTTCCTCTCCTGTGTGAACTGTGTGCTTCTGCGATGGCACTCCCGGACGTGGGAAATCGATCGCCTTCGCACACGCGGCCTTTGCTGCCCGGGTTCGAGGTTTGGTGAAAAGAAAAAGAAAAAGAGGAAAGATCGTTTTTTTTTCTTCCCCTCGCCTCACCTCCCGCTCCCTTCAGGTCTCAAAACAAACAAACTCAATTTCATTTGGAAAAAAAAAAAGGGCAAACCGGATGATGAAAGCACGGGCGGTTGTACGGGCGGTTCTGGCGCTGCGGGCACTGAAAATGTGTCCGGTTTGGAGGTTTATCGAACTGCGTGTGCGCCACGTGCTGCACACGCACGCACGCACGCACCCACCCACCTCTCTTCTGGAGCTAACAGGAACGAAATGGAAGAGACAAGAGATAATATCCTGTTCTCTCTCCCGCTTTATTCCACATTGTTCTGTCTTCGCCAGATCCTTCCTCCTCCCCCCTCTTCCTCCTTTTCCTCCTCGTCCCGCTCCTCCTCCCCCTCCTCTTCCTCCCCCTCCTCCTTCTCCTCCTCCTCCTCTCTCTTTTGGGGAATTTCCAAACTCCGCGGCGCGACTTGGATTCAAAGTGAATTCCAAGACTCGGGGCAGGTTTAAAATACATGCCACATGCCACATTTCGATGGCAGAATACTGGAGTAAAGAAAAAAAAATTAAAAGAGACTCCTCTCAGTTTCACTGAAGAGATCCTCAGCGTGAAAACGTGTGAGACACTCGAGAACACATTGAGTCCTCTATTTAAAATTCAGATAAAAATAGAGAAAAGCACCTTCATGCCATATTGACATTGGCATTGCATATGACATATTGCAACTATCAAAAAACATTGTACAACTTTTTTATTTGTTTATTTTAAACCTGTGCTGTCAGAATGCTGGGCATACAACACAGAGTATTTGTTCCATTGCATCTAGGACAGAGTTCAACTTCTCAAACTGCAATGCAACTTTATATTAATCATCAAGAGCTGCTGCAATAACTCTGTCCCGTGAACGACCTGTGGGATGACAAGAGCACAGCTTTTTATTACACACAACCACCACCAACCCCCCTCTTTGGAGAACCATCTTAGCATGTTTGGTCTCTCTCGGATCGTCATTACTTCTCCAAGAGGGGCGAGAATCACCACGGGTGAGACAAATAAACAAAGAACCAAACAACAACATGTACATGGAAAAACATAAACATAGAAACATCAGACGGCAACATGCATCGACAAAACATAATTTGCAGGGATCCAGGAAAACGGAACAGCAATTGGCCACGTAGCCTCTTCCTGTCATAGCTATGGCAGTAAATGAGGAAGAAAAGGGAGAGGGATGTAACCAGGAGGGTGTTGGGGCACAGGTTCGAAGCCCCAAACCTGCGACCGTGCCCAAAATCAACACACGGAAGCCAGCCGCAGGCACCCCCTAAGCCCAGAAATTAGAAAAGCAGAGAGTTGTCCCCCTCAATAAATCATTGTAAATATAACTATCGTCAAATGTAGAGCCACAGGGAGGTACAGCGGAGGTGGGGATTCATTTGAATGTGTTCACATTATTCCCGTTTCTTTTTGAGCTTGTTCCAGTCTGTTTAACTTATTTACTTTTGTCTCATTTCAATCTTTTTTTTTTACATAAACATTTACATATACTGTCATATTTATTAGCCTTTAATGTTTCTCCCTCTCTCACGGATATCGGCCGACTTATTTGAAAATCTGTCCACAGTAGGCACACTTTCAGAGGAAGCGCTGATAGCAGACCGAATATGCACTATCAATATCAGGGGTCAGGGGTTCCCAAACTGTGGTCTGTGGCCCCCTGGGGGACCTTGGAGGAATCGCCGGGGATCCACAGCGGTAATGCGAAGCCGTTTGATGTCGTGTCACCGCAATTATCGGAATTAACCAGCGAAAAAAGACCCCAACAAAATGTGCCTCGATCAAAGGGTTTTGATTTAAATAATAATCTACTTTAGATTGCACAAAGCATTCAGTTCCTTTAGAGGAAAGCTGCTTCCCTGGAGCCCCTTTTCCGAATTCACAATCTCACGGCAAATTATTTCTTTTAAAGTCTCCTTCCGCTGAACTGACGCATGGGTGGTTAGAAAACACAGAAGCAGCAACAACAACCTGTCGGAGACTCAACGTCGATATCGACGTTGAGGGTCTCAGGGACTGGATCACAATCAGCCGAGACGGGCCGCGGTGTCAGGGTGACGAGCCGCCCGTCAGCGGGCAGAACGTTTCTCTCGGCTCGCTCCCTTCGTGGATCGATGGACGGACGCGGACACTCCGGAAGCCCGGGCCTGGGGCTCCTAGGCTGAGGGGGAGAGATGGCCAGGCAGCGTCCAGACTCTGGGGATGAGATAATTGTCATGGTTTTTTTTTTTGGTTTTTTTTCAAGATAATGCTTCCAATGTAATTATAGATCTCTGAGGAAGTCTGAGTGCTCGTTCTCTCTCTCTCTCTCTCCCTCCCTCACTCACTCTGTCTCCCACTCTCTATCTCCCTCCCTATCGATTGCGCTCTCCCTCTCTCTCTCCCTCCCTCTCTCCCTCTCTCTCTCTCTCTCTCTCTCTCTTTCTCTCTCT
>NC_137196.1:23514533-23529533 GCF_960531495.2 Zeus faber | reverse complement strand
ATATGTTTTTTTTTATTACTTAAGCTAAACACAATTAATTATCCTGATACAGTATTTCCAGTTGGATTAGGAAAAATTAAATACATTGCGTTCCAATGTCTATAAACGGATCTTCTTCATCAGGTGGTCGTTTTGAGGTAATCACCTCAATCTCCTGCAGCTGCATCCCATTCAGGTTGCCAGTGCTGGTACGTTGATTCAATAAACCAATTACTCCATCAGAGTTTGCTGTTGTTTTCAGGGCCCTCTTTAATCCTTCCTCCCCGCTCCCTTCCTCTCCCTCGTTCGCCCCGTTCAGTCCCGCAACAGGGAGTATTTGTTTTTTTTCCCTATCTAGTAGTATAGCATCCCATTACAGATAGTTGTTTCAACGCCTGGGGCCAATTCTGTCTGACAACTCACGTGAGAATTAAGATTTTGTCCCACCACTCCGTGCGGCGGTGGAGCGAGCAGCGGCGTGGATTGGCGGAAGATCAAACATGGGACTGAACTTGAGTCCCCCATTGGGATTAAAGAGGCAGAAGCCACAGGTGGTGGAGGGAGCGTGGCAACAGCAGCAGAGCGACAGCAGCAGAGCGACAGCCGAACGACAGCAGAGCGACAGCAGAGCGACAGCAGAGCGACAGCAGCGATCACTGAAAAGCCAAGTTTGACATTTTAAATAGATTCCACCCCTTTTTGGGCGCAAACAAATTTGGCTCATCCAGCTCATATAGCGTCACAAAAAATCCATGCAGGACACTGAAGTCGCATGCCCTCAGCCGTGATGTCGCTGCTGATTGAATCGCTGCTGATTGAGTGTTTCTCACCAGTCACAGTCCATTCTCACAAAAAGGTGGAACATTTAACTACGTCGCCCTTCTACTCTGATCTCTGCCGCACCAAATGCAGCTGCTGCTGCTAGCAAAGCTTTGCGTCACAGGCTTTTGCTGGTTGTTGGTCGCTTTACTCAACGTGCCTGTGCTCGTCATGTGTCATATCGAGCCGGACGACGGATCGGTCAGCGAAGGGGACCGCGTCTTTGAAATCCCAAGAAAGAAACCAGCCCGACGACGAGGAAGCGACAGAAGAGAGGAACGGGAAGGAGGAAGAGAGCTGTAGTGTGTGTTTAAACACTGGCCAGTGTCAAAGACCCTCGGAGCTCTATGTACTGTAGCCGCAATATCGCGCTCCTCTAGGGGGCCAGTCACGATGAACTTTTTTCGGTTTTACATGACAAACACTCAGGATCAAGGCCGCTGATACCCTCGTCGCTGCCCGCGCCAGTAACGCGAGCAACCCAGCGAGAAAGAGCAGGACTCCAACCAAACAGCTGACCTCCAGGGTGAAGACCCGGTCCTCTTCATCCAGTCCTCCCTTAGCGAGACAGATGTCCGCTCCAAATTTTTTGGAAACTCGTCCCGACCGCTTTTCCACAAGCTTGAACCTCAGGGCCACCTCCCGCCACGGCTACAACCCGCGGCAGATGTCGCAGCGCTCTTATGTGACGTCGCGCTGTGCGCGACGCTGGGATCCGCCGTCCCTCCTCACCTTAGGTATCAAATCATTGCAGGTAACAACATTCATTTGGTTAAAAAAAAAAAATGTTGTGCTTAATCAAAATATCTGTGCTTTTGTTGCTTTTGTCTTCCACAGAGAAGCTAAATATGTGAAGTTTTTTTTTCTAGAAGGTAGATGGAAGATCTGATCTGGACACATATTTAGCACTTATATCAGACTTGGCAATGTCTTACGCGGTGATTTTTATGAGTGTGTGTGGGTCTTTCTCGCATACGGTGAGCCTCTGCCAAAAAAGCTGTGACCATGAATCAATCTCAGCCCGCACAGTCTTCCCACTTCACTCCAAAAAAAGAGGAAGGCAACAGTGGAAAGGTGAATTCTAAAAATATTTCTCCCCCTCCTCGTATCATTTTTAATGAGAATGTATGGAGATTTCCTAACTGTAGATTCATGCATGTCTGCAGTTGTTGCGGAGGTGACCGTCCCAGGTCCACCTGTCCCCGCCGCACTCGTCTTCGAGTATAGTAGAAGTGAATAAACCATGCTTTGTAGAAGCATCCCAACTGTTGGTTTTTCAATTATTTAATTACTGGTTTGGTTCAAGGTTTTTTTTTTTTTTCTGCGTTAAGTTTCTGGGTTAAATAGTTGACAAGTTATCGACTAAAGAGGCCGAGAAGGGCTTGCCTTTTGATAGTCCTCCTTTTTTCATATTCCGCATAAACCCTATTAGCATAGCAACGAGGAAATACTCACGGAAAAAGCGTCTGATAATAGACTTGTCAGCCGCTCATGACGACAGTGCTCCAAGTATTCATAGCCTTATTGCTCTCACACCGTTTTCCCTTTTCTATGCAACCATCGATAATGTATTTCAGTTCATCAAGTTAGCCGGCAGAGGCGTATGGCTAGAGAAGGCGGGTACAGTATAACGGGTTCGGGTTGGGGTTCTTTCCTTGAAGATCATGCCGCTCCATCCATCGCAGTGACACCCGTCCGGAGTCAAATGGCGGAATAAAATATACTTTTCTGTCCGACTAACCTCCGTCTGTCGTAGTAGCCCCTGCATACCCTTTCAGAGGCATGGATTCAGTTGAATAACTGCAAATTACCATTTATTTCTCACCTATTAGATGATTTTCTAGTAGTGGATTTATCCTCAGTTCCAACCAGATCGATGCATTAGCGTGTTAAAAGGCGTTTTTAATCAGTTGGGTGCCTCTTGCTCTGCAGAGAAAACCCAAAGCACCACTGAAACTGATCAAGTTTCTAGGCGTCACTTGAAGAGGGACCTTATGCAGGCATCACTGCCTCTTAAAAAGCTGTCGAGGCGCCATGAAAAGCGCGTTGGAAGTGGTGTCCATGACCAAACGTGCATCGCTGTCTTTGTAAAGCCACCTTAACTTTTCTATGAGATTTATTCCCCAAGGCTGAGCTTTCATATCTAGATTGTTGGACATCTCAGAGACGGTTCATGATCTCGTTGCTGTAAACAAAGGATGTCTGGTGGTCTAGTGGTTAGGATTCGGCGCTCTCACCACCGCTCCCCGGCTTTGATTCCCGGTCAGGGAATCCACGTCAGTAAGGACCCCCCTCAAAAGCATGCACACATCATCGTCTGACCAGCGATGGACAGTGCTCCTGGCTGTGGCCCCGGAGGAAGGACAGGCCGGGATGGGTTAAATTCAGAGGAACCATTTCACCGGCCACCATCCAAAGCATGTGTTGTGTGACAAATGAAGACTGTTTCTTCTAGAGCTGATTTTGGTCATTACTCTGCTCTGCGATAATTGAAACTTTTTCTATAATGATAATGCAGAAACGTCAGTTTCGCCTAATTGTTTTGGGGGGGATCTTCGCTGATGTTTGGCCAAAATAATTGCTTGCTCTTCCCTCAGTTGAACAGTCTACTTCTCTCTTCGAGTTACATCCCATTGTCGTCACATACATTCTCTGGGGAAATCTATGGTCGAGAAAACAAATCATAGTGTTCTGCGGTAATGAAGCCGCTGTTGATATCATCAATAGAGGACGCTCTTCCATTCCATTTATTAATAGATTTGTCAGATGGCTAATGTGGTCATGTGTCACGGGCAATTTCACTCTCTCTGTGCAGCGCACCTACCCGGCCTGGATAATAAAATTGCTGACTCCTTGTCCCGATTTCAAGTCCAGGAATTCAGAAGCCTCTGCCCCGCACGCTGCGCCTCAAAGCCACATTCCCCAGACCTCCCTCAAACCTTCCTAGACTTGTAAGCCCACTTCAGTCCTATATGAACTCTGCAACCCATTATATACGTCTCGGTCCGGCAAAGTCTACAATTCAAATGTATGACTCCGCATGGTCCTATTTGTCTTCCTTCTGCTCAGCCTCCTCTGTTCCCACGCCTGTTAACATCCCTTCATTGTCGTAAATCCGTAAAATGCAACCGTCCCCCATCAAAGCATTTGTAGCAGGTATTCAGTTTCATTTGAGATGTGCAGATGCTTCAATATCTAGCCTGCTTGGGAACCCCAGCATTCACCTCCTCTTCAACGGCCTTAAAAAAAAAAAGCATCCACAGAATAACGATTCGCGCCTTACCTTCACTTTACCTCTGTTGCACAAACTGGTGTCTCACTTAAAGCGAGGGTCTTCCGGTTCATATGCAGATTCATTACTAGAAGCCGTTTTTTTAAACTGCGTTTTACGAGTTCTCCGGTGTGGTGACTATACAAGGAACTCAGATTCTTTCCATCCTTTGCGTGACCTTACCATTTCTGATACACAATAGATGCTCATATAAGTTGTGGGGATGGTGTAGTTTGAGCAGCCACACCTGACCTGGGCCCAGTTAATTGGAGAGTCGGGACCCAAGTTGGTTGGTTTAACGAGCATCAGGTAAAACCTCCGTCCCCACACTCACTCAGGAGAGGTGCTCTTGTCATGACACATGTCTATGTGCTCCTGGGCTAATTCCAACTAGCCCTTTCTCTACAATAAACTGGTGTCTACAACCCGTCAACTGTGTCTCTGTGCCGGAGGTCCCTGAAAATTCCCTGGGTGGCGTGTGGTGGTTTGGAACCGCCACAGTACTCTATCCACCTCAATAAAACAGACAGTAATGTTGTTATCACTCAAACTAATACTGCTTTCTGTTCTCTATCGTCTATGACTTGCTGCTACACATACAGTAGATATTTCACATAACCGTAGGATGACCTCTTGGTGGTTGCATGGTCGCATCCTTTTCTTAGGGTAATGAATTTCTGAGGTCTGCAGCAGGCTTGCTGCTTCACATATATTTCTATCTCGTCTGAATGACTCACACCTCAACTCTGATTTTGTTGAATGCTGCACCCGCGCAGAACCCTTCGAAATAGCGAGGTCGGCAACATGCTTGTTGATGTAGGTTGACCTCTATAGGATGTTGCTGTATCCTAACTTAATGAATTTTTGAGGTCCACAGCAGGCTGCTGTTACACATGGATATTTCACATAACTGGAGGATGACCTCTTTCCGGACGCATGCTGTCATCCTTCATTTATGATAATGGCTTTCTGAGGTCTGCAGCAGGCTGCTGCTCCAAAGATTTTATTCATAATTTGGAAGACGCTGGGCATGGGCGTTATTCTGAGCCGGCTTTGGGGCTACATTGTTTCGGGGGTTTTCTGCAATGCCCTCTCTACTACTCAGCATGCTGCTTGGCTAATTCAAGGGGCGGGGCATTCAACACCAAGTATAACTGTATATCCATTTTTCTGTTGCAATAAATGGTTACCTATGACGAGTGTGTTCCTGACTGAAATTAAGCATTGCATCAATTCATGCAGGACACAAAAGTCATATACCCTCAGCTGCAATCAGCTGTCACTCACACACCCTTCTTCTCTGATCTCTGCTTCACCAAATGATTGTTTCTCACTGCTGCTGCTGCTGCTGCTGCTGCTGCTGGTAAAGCTTTGCTTCCACCACCCCAGCCTTCACCTTTCCGGTTGAGAGCCCTACCTTGGCTCAAAGGTTAAACTAAATTGAGGATATGAACTGTAATTCACTGTTTTGCTTTGGGCCCACTCTTATGTCCCCATGGGGGTTTTCGGCATTGCGTTCCCTCCTTAGCTCAGCATCTCATCTTAAAGAGCGGAGCCATCAACACCAACTATGACTGTATATCCATTTATTTGTTGCAAGAAATGGTTAACTAGAGTGACGAGTAACCCTGACTGAAATTATTTTCTTTAATAATTTGATAATCCATGGGACCTGATCAACCTTTCAAGTCAATGAGGATTTTTTTATTTTAAAAAGTCCGAATTAACCCTAATATTTAACAGACTAAATACTTGCACGGATTGTTGCACGAATGTAACATGCTTATTATTATAACTACATATACACATACCGCTTAAATATATGAAATATATATTAACACATTGTTTATATTGCCATAATAGAATTATATATATGAACACTGTCCTACAAAGAATTGTTAATAGTATAATAGATTATTATATATATATATATATATACACAGTATATATAAACACATTATATATATACACATTATATATATATTTATTTATTTATTTATTTATTTATTTATATGAACACTGTCCTAGATAGAATAGTTATGACTGAGCAGCAAACAACCAGACATCCTACCAATACCCATTTCAGATTATTTCAGATCTGTGAGCAACTTTAGAATTGGTTATTGCGTTTTATTTACATTTTATTGGACTCTCGCATTTGTTTGCATTTGAATGTGTTTTTGCTTTTGCATCGTCTCTGAACTTGCGGCATGTTTCATGTTTGCATTTGCTGATGTGACATATACTGTTTATCGTTTCTTGATTCTGCGTGCGTGTCTGCCTTACTAACCGTGCGCTCCTCTGTTTTTGCTGTTGAAGTGCAACCACTTTGTGGGCCACCGTACTTTATTGAGTCCAGCAATTCCGTCAAATCCCTGCAGCCACAGTGTCCGCCCTCCGGCCCGCAGGGTTGTGACTATCCAATTGGCAAACGGCGTCTGGGGCAGGAGATATTGTTTGATACGTGGATTTTTAATTTGTTTTTCAGTGCTTCGCCTCAGATCAGAGCCATCTCCCGGTTCACCCCCGCCGCCTTGGCATTGTAATATCCTGGGAATGTGTCAGGCTGTCTTTTGTGCTGAGCCGTTTCGTCCTTTTGTCATTGACGTGGAAATCCTAGCAATGAGCCTCCGCACCGCGTCTCCCGTGCCGAGCCATTTAAAATTCCTAAAGTGTGAAGCAGGTTTGGAGTCATGACCGCACAAGGCGAGTCCGACCTCCAGGCTTTAATCAAATCCAACTCAAGACTGAAGCGATTGGAACACCAGAGCGGTTCAAGTCCAATTAGAATCCCTTTTCTGAGAAAAAAAAAAACCCCAACAGAAATAAAGAGTAATAAGAGTAAACTAAGTAGTTAGTGTTAGAGTGGTACAGTATGTTGAATATTCAAAGGAAGAACAAGAAATAACTCGACTGTCCTAGAATTCTCCTACAATGGTCTCATTGAAGTTAAAGACTTTAAAATGTGGATTTGAGTCCAGACTCAATACCTCAGCTCTTCTTCCTCCGATAAAACAAAAATGAAGAAAAACAAAACAAAACAAAACAAAAACCCACAATGTCCCAGTGGTAATATATTGTTTTTACTGTAGGCATGCACTGCAATCCACTATTTATGAAAATTCATGTTATATTAATGGAGGAGCTATTTCTGTCCCAGTTCAAACAGTGTGTGTGTGTGTGTGTGTGTGTGTGTGTGTGTGTGTGTGCCTGCTCGTGTTTGTGCGCTTGTGCGCGTGTGTGTATTCGTGTACGTGTGTGTGCGTGTGTATGTGTGTGTGTGCGCGTGTGTGTGTGTGTGTGTGTGTGCGTGTGTGTGCGCTCGTGCGCGTGTGTGTGCATGTTCGTGTGTGTGCGCTCGTGTCTGTGCGCTTGTGCGCGCGTGTGTATATGTGTATGTGTGTGTGTGTGTGTGTGTGCGTGTGTGTGTGCGCTCGTGCGCGTGTGTGCGTGTTCGTGTGTGTATGTGTAAATTGAAGGATGTTTGTGTTTGCTCTTCTTTTATTTGTCCTTTGTTTCTTTCTTATTTTCTTTCTTTCTTTCCACTCTGTCTTTTTTCTTTCTTATTTCTTCCTCTTTCTTTCTTCCTTCCTTTATTCCTTTATTCCTTTCCTTCTTTCTTTCTTTATTCCTTCCTTTATTCCTTTATTCCTTTCTTTCTTTCTTTCTTTCTTTCTTTCTTTCTTCTTTCTTCAGCCTGGTTTATGTTTGCCGCAAGCGTGAGGGCGCGGGGGGCGTTCCCTGGAAGAAATGCATTGGAAGCGATGGGAGATCATCATTGCTGTGTCATTTCTCATTTGTTTGGCCAAAATTGACCCGCAGCACAACTCAGATGTGAAAGTCAAAGTCTACGAATTTCTTTTTGACGCAGGGACAAAATAGGACGTGCAAACAGCTCATTCGAGTTGTGTGATTTTATTGTGAATTAACAGGGTCGTTGCAAAGTTCAGTTTACAAATAAAAGGCAACGTTTTTATTGGTATTTATGTGTGTGGGAGTCTCTGCCCACAGGTAGGGGTTGAGGGAGGGAGACCTGCCGTGGTTTTGTTGGGTTTGCCAACACGGCGAGAGTTTTTTAATGTATCGTGAACAAAAGCCTCGCTGGCCACAAGTATAAGTAATAATAATAATAATAATAATGATGATGATGGTGATAATAATTTGGGGTGCAGGAGGAATGGCGTTACCCTGGTCGGCTGACGAGCCCGTGCGTTGATCCCCTGTGTCTGCATGGAACGGGCCGTCAGACAAGCTGCTTTTCGCGGCTTTCCTCCATTCAACCTCTGTTCAACCACCGCGCATTTTCCCTCTCCCGCCGCCCGTGGTTCCTGAGAATACTGCAATGGAGAACGCGCCGACGATTAACTCCCCGCGCTCTCTGTGGGAGGGCGCGCCCTGCCCTTGAGGGACCGCGCGCCGAAGCGCAACCATCCCTTTCCCCTCCCCTGTCTGTCGTTCCCTCCTGTCTGTCTGCGTTCTCTCCAGATGGTCTGTCGGTCCCATCCAGCTTCCGCGCTCATCCGTCGCAAGCTGGAATTGTGCTCACGTTTACATTCAGCAAATGAGCCTTAATTCTTTATTTAGATATTAATTAGTTTTGCCTGTAACTTGGCAAAGCTCTGTGATTTCCCCCGACACCGGGTGCGTTTTATTACTAGGACACCAGCACTCCCCGAGCAGATGATGCAGACGGAGCGCTTAATAACCGGATTCAGACGAGTTCGTTAAGACCAAATAAAGTCTCCGCTCTATAATTTCTGCCCCTAAAACAGATGTCATCATCATCGGTTTATTCATCATTGCATGTTGTTTTGGAGCCCTGCACGTGTCCTTGTGATATATTTTAATGAGTCTTTAGAGGGAACAAATAGACCTACGTGTGTACTCTACGTGTAGATTTGATTGTGCATCAAATGTAATTACATAGAGATCTAATCGATACATCTCATCTATACATAACAAAAGGATTAACACTTCAATACACACATATTTACAGCCCTGATAGCAATCCTGCCAGGTTTGTTTTTGTTGATTGCCACTAATTTATCCTTCCCTCTCTCTCTCTCTCTCTCTCTCTCTCTCTCCCCCCCCCCCCCCCCCCCCCTCTCACTCCACCAGTGCACTCCCATCGTCGGCCATGGCTTTGTGTTGGACAAGTACAGGTGCCAGTGCAGGAGAGGCTTCTACCATCCGAGCAGAGTTGCACTCAACGGCATGACAAGTAGGTTTGTCTGTCAAGTACAAATTCCAAATACAAAAGGCTGCTTTCATATCTGAAACTTCTTGTAAATAAAAAAAAAATAATAATAATAATAAAAAAAAGAGTCCCACCTTTGATGAAGGCACATGAATTTGAATATGCTTGAATTTAGGTATGGTTGTTCTCTTTTTGACTTGGACTCACAATTCTCGAGTATCCAAGCTGTGATTTTTATAGTTGTCATTCAAAGTACAACTGCGTTTTCAAAGTGGTTTTCACTTTTGCTGCAATGCTGTTTAATTGCTTAAAATGGTTTAATTTTGGCAACGTGCGTTGACACCTTGACAGGGTGAGCAGGATGTTCTCGGGCAGAAAGCGGGGTCACGATGAGAGGCAGATAATCAGATGACTGTTTCATTCCCAATTCCCGGATACGCACACAGCACCCCCAAGGGGAATAATCTCCAAGATGGAGGAGCCTCATTGAAATGCCGTGCAATGAGCCCTGTTCTCTAATGGCTCACACTCAGGAGCCATTGTCTCTATGTGTTTTGTTTTTTTAAACCACATATATAGCCGTCATTGCAAATTGCAAAATGTGAAGCTCTGATTGGATCGCGGTCACCTGGATTTCCTTTCTTGCAGTAGTCACTTATATAAGCACAATGTGCAGGTCGACGAGTGGGTGTGACCGGCTTGGCAATTTAAAAACCATGTAAAGTAGTCATGAGATCCACTTCCCACCTCACTGTGTCAAGTCAAGTCAAGTCAAGTCACACTTTATTTATAAAGTGCATTTCATACCAGGGCAACACAAAGCGCTTTACAAAGGAGGACAAAAAAGAAAGAGAACGTAGTTGTCAGCTGGTCATTACAAAAGAATGCCCCTGAAACAACAGCAACAACAAAAGCATCAGCGACAACAAAGACAACAAAAACAACAATAAAAGCGACTCCAACCACAGTGGCAATAACAGCAACAGCAGCAGCAACAGAAAACAAAAGAGCAGCAACAACAGCAGCAGCAGCCACAGAAACAACAACAACGCAACGCGGTTAGAGATGGTTGAGTTGAGGTATAAGGTTAGAGATGTTTACCAATACCAGCGGCAGACAATAGCAGCAACAAAAACAGCAGCCGCGACAGTAGCAGCAACATTGCACAAGCGAAGACGTCGCCGGAACCAGAAGTGGAAGCTCTCACCGGAACCGGAAATCTCCTCATCAGTATTGAGTCAAAAGTGTGTACCCTCTCATCTCAACCAAGTAACGCACAGCAAAGACGTCACCGGAACCGGAAGTGGTAGCCCTCACCGGAAACGGAAATTTCAACTGTGTGCACCGTCTCATCTTAATCCAGTCACGGTGCTTTAATTTGCCTCCCTAAGGTACGGATCAAGTTATCAATCAGACCTCGGGAGGGAGATCCTTTTGACTCTCTCTCTCTCTCCGTAAACATACCATCCTCTGATCCGCTCACTGTAATGTCACAACGGAAACAACAACAGCAACAGAAATAGCAGCAGCACCCACGGAACAACATCAACAACAGCAGCAGCGGCAACATCATCACCAGCAGCAACAACAGCAAAAACAACAGACAGCAGCGCACCCTGTGTTCAAAAGACTTTCCTCCGTCCGCCGTGTATGCACCTGTCATCGTAACGTTGTCTTTTTCCAAACATTTCGTTTCGTGTACGACGATGTGAAAAGAGATACAGGTCTCTGCGTTGCTCCATGTTGATCAGGGAGCTGAACCACCTCCATGTCCCTTTCTCCTTTTTATTTGACTTGATCTGCAGCCACTAATGTGACAGGAGAGATAAAAATAATAGATGGGTAGACCTTGACAAAAACAAATTAACGTTGCTTATTTTGTTCTATTGAGCTTGGACCAACCCCCCCCCCCCCCCCCCCATCAGCCCTGGGAGCTGAAGCAAACCGTATATTACGTCTGCAGATCTACACTTACACAGCCGTTGCACTGTTTACGTGATGAACCGTGCCATTAAATTACTCATCAGAACGACGCAAATGGTCTTCAAGAGAGTCTATGATTACAAGACACACGCACACATGCGCGTGCGCACACACACACATACACATACACACACACACACACACACACACACACACACACACACACGCACGCACTGATGTTATGTTCCCCAGTGATAAACTTGCAAAGCTGAAACCGTTTCAGGGTTGTGCAGTCATACATGGAAACAATACAAAATATAATATAAAAGTTATATACTGTATAGCATTTCAGGACCTGGGTGCCACACTTTCTACTGCCATAACAAGTTCAAAACCAAATTAAAGAGCGGCAGTGGTAGTACCGGGGACGTCAGTCGATCAGTGTATTCATCAACCTAAGCAATCAAATGGAACGAAACAATCAAACCAAACTCAGTCAGCGAACCACAAGAAGCAGTGGCGTAACGAGTCAGCGCCGGGCCCCGACGCGAGATGCTCAAAGCGGGCCCCCGACACGATGCATCACG
Organism: Zeus faber; assembly: GCF_960531495.2. NCBI lineage: Eukaryota > Metazoa > Chordata > Actinopteri > Zeiformes > Zeidae > Zeus > Zeus faber. The sequence goes on along the minus strand of NC_137196.1, from coordinate 23,517,757 downwards.
ACGTTCCGCTTGCTATTCAGTCTGCGGCCGCCCGTCCTCCCTCCTCCCCTCCTTCGGTTTCCGATTGCTCTGTTACAACGGGGCAGCCTCGTCCACTCATCAACTTACCTGGCCGGAATCGCGATCAGGTCCTCCTGTAAGATTTGTTGTACAGAAGAAGACGTTAAATGTCACGGCAACACAACGTAAAGTCAGTAAAAGCACACAGCTTTAAACAGACCGGCAACAGCAAAAATGCACCGCAATGCTGACGCCTAAATGAAATGATGACGAGGAAAACAGACCGCCGCGCCGTAGTCGACAAAATCTGGTGTCGGAGCATCGTAACAGATGAGAGCGTTTCGGTGACAGCGCACCCGCACATGGACAACATTATTCATGTCGGGCACGGGACTTGTAAACACAAAACACGGGCGTGTGGGTTGATTATTAGTCAAAAAACGAATAAATAAGCACTTAAATCATAGGTGCATTGGCTGGATGGCACAGGCGCCAGTACCGGCAGGTGTCTTATTCGGCTCTTGCTGAGTTAAACAACGAGTGATTTCTATCTCACCTTACTTCTTTAAAGAAACTATTTTTGGAAGTTCCGCTTTTTCTTCCTCGGCTGCTTCTTTCAAATTTGCGCTTCTGAAACCAGCTTTTGTGTTTGTACTTTCGTTTCTCACATGCCTGCTGAACTTCACTCGGCTGTGTGGATTTTGCCACTCACTAGTAGTCCCCACGTCCAAATGGCCATTATCCAGAATTACGTGCGGGCACATGTTTGAACATCAAATCGCCCATTAGTCCTTATTTAAAGTTCATTTAGAAATGTAACATATAGGTAGGAGTAAATAAACTGTATGCTTGTATTGTTATTGTATTTTTTATTTACACCATGGAGCAAATGACATGGCTGCGTGCACTGTACACAGTAGACTGAGTGTTCAAGATACTCCAGATGTTATGATACGATAGTGACGAGATATAGAGCGGCCTGAGCGTGCGGGCCCCGAACTGTTGCGGCCTCAAATGCGACTGAATCACCTGCATATATACTGTATATATATATATATATATATATGATATATATATATATATATATATATATATATATATATATATATATATATATATATGGTTGTTAGGCCACTGACTAGAAGGCTTGTCAATCGTTCCATCAATCAATCATTGCATCTTTCAGAGTTCTCAGCGTGATGTTGGTGTATTCTATTTCCTCTGGGGCTTTTTCCCAGCAGAGCAGCTTGTGATGAGTTGACGTTGACGATGATCTATTTATTTTTATGAACTGAATTATTTATCTCCAGTAGGTTTAAATGATAATAAATTCCTCTGGCACGTCATCATTTTACACATTGTGTAGCTGCATTTGTTAACTATTTTGTTTCTAACACAGAAGGGCCGTAGCCTTGTATTAATAGTAGCAGGGCAAGGCCTCGTGTAGCCTCTTCAAGTCGCCCTCTGCTGAAAAATGTCGGTGGCTGCAAAGTCCTTCTGACACCCAACCGTGTCTTTGCTTCAGACAAGGACCCTGAGGTGGCGGAGATGTCCAGTAAGTGCATGCCGTGCCGCGAGGGCTGCCCCTACTGCCGGGACGACGCGCCCTGCCTGGCCCAGGAGGACGGGGGTCTGCGGCTCGCTGTGGCCTCCTTCCAGGGTCTGTGCATGCTGCTGGACCTGGCCAGCATGGTGGTGGTCTACCACTTCAGGAGGAACAAGGTGAGGGGGTCCGGGGTCAGGGTTGACTGTGATGCCCCCCAAACGTTTTGCCCCTTTGTGATAAGAGTATACCGATGCTTTTTCCATGTACGGACCGTTTCGTATTTTCTTTGTGTGGGAGCCTCCATCACATCTTGTAATGCCAACCTTTCATTTCGGTTCAGCTGAGTTCAGTTGAGTAGCAGGCCAGGACGAGAAAAATGCTAAACACTCTTTCTCTGGGAGCTGTTTCTTTGAATTCATGCTTTGTCTGCCCCCACCCCCGTCCCCCTATTGTTAGGGGGGCACTGGAGGTGCGGACCACACCATCAGAGGAGGTGATACCACGGCCGGCGAAACGGGCGTCTTGCCTTACCCAATCAAACGTCGCTGCGCCATCAGAGCGACGCTCTGTGTCCCCGTTCCCTGTTTCTCCCAACAAAACCAATAAAAACAGTGTGATTTTATTGTAGATGTATTTTCTTTTCCTCCATTTCCAAGTTGAATGAAACAAAAATAAATAAATAAATAGATAAATAAAACGGAGCAAGCGAGTTTAGGTGTTCCAAAAACACAGCGGGTGCTCCTGGTGGGTAGGTTACCGAGAGAAAGAAGGGAAATTATGTCCACCGCAGGGTTTTGAGTCTAAAAAGCCTTTTTCAAACGCACTAAAAAACATACGTATGAGCTTACATCTTTTTGTGCATATATAACACTGTTCTTGTTTTTGTGAAGCCCATCTTAAATCACTTGCAGAAGTGCAGCCGAGCCGCTAGCCCATCACAGTGAAACAGCGACAGTAACGTGGAGAAGAGGAGCGTCAGGCACAGAGCAGGACTTAGTGTAGCCTTCCCTCCGCAGACTCTCCACTTGAGGCGGGGAGGATTCAAGTAGCGATAAACCTCACAATGGACGCCCCAGTCGCCGCGTTTTGCATTTGACACTGTCTCTTTCCCTCCCCCGTCCACCAGAGGATCCGAGCATCCGGTCTGATCCTGCTGGAGGCCATCTTGTTCGGGGCTCTGCTGCTGTACTTCCCGGTGAGTCTCCACTGTTCGTCTCATGCGTCTTTCACGCCTCGATTTCACGACCCGATGCTCAAACTCGGCGGCCAGGATCTGCCCTGTTCTGAAAACCCTCTGTTCTCTGCAATTAGAATTTGACGTTGCGGTGGGGCCCGCACCGACCGCGCACCAACGTCCCTCCTCTCCCTCCCCGGCGCAGGCCTGGCGCCGAGCCTTCCCTCTGCGAAGCAAACTTTTACATCACCGATGTAAAAGCTGTGCCGGGACGCCCAGCGGGGGGGAACGGGCCGCGCCTTTTAACGCCGTGTTCGGTTAATCTCCCCGCATCCCACATTGTGCGGTATGAAATGCGATGCCAGCCCGAAGCGCCTCGGGATGTGATCCAGTTCATCGATCAGAGTGTGAGGAAATCTGATTGGGGACTGAAACCGAGTGCCTGTGTGTGCCTGTGTGTGCCTGTGTGTGCCTGGGTGTGCGTGCGTGTGCGGGCGTGAGCCT
>NC_137196.1:23502033-23509533 GCF_960531495.2 Zeus faber | reverse complement strand
CTCACGCACTTGATCGTTCAAATTAACTGCTGGAAGGTGTCTCTCCTGTGTGTGTGTATATATATGTATATATATATGTATATATATGTCTTATCCGTGCGGGTTTGAGTGCATGTGTTTCAACGCGGATGTTTCCGTGCCCTTGCAGGTGATGATCCTGTACTTCCACCCCAGCGTGTTCCGCTGCATCCTGCTGAGGTGGGTGCGGCTGCTCGGCTTCTCCACCATGTACGGCACCGTCACCCTCAAGCTCTACAGGTACCGAGCTCCCGTTAAAGCAGCGTGTGTCTTCCTTTTCATCATCAGCTTTGTTCTTTCACATGAGCATATACGCAATGTAAAAGCTTGTGTATCTTATCCTAGTGTTTCTCAATATAGGGCACGGAGACCCCCAGTGGTCCCTCATTAGTTTCCAGGGGGTCCCCAGCAAGCAATTTGCAGCGTTAGAGAATGTACAATAACGAGTGTTTGGGACCAGGGTCGGCCCGTAGCACAAGCACCCTGTGGAGTTGTTTAGGGCCACAACCGCTAGGCGGCGGGGATGGGGTTTGGGCACACGATCGGCCTGGGGGCCGCAGGATTAGTCTGACGTCTCCTCTCTGCCAATTTGTGCAGATTTGTCCAAATCTCCCCCCTTTTTCTCCGAACAAAAAAACAAAATAAAAACAACTGTTTAGGGCCACATTAAAGCACGGGTTTGGCCCTGGTTTGGACCATGGCTTCACTGTTATCCCCCAAACGATGGTATAAACACGTATGGAAGTTTGGACTGGATCAAAATCTAAAAATAAATAACTTCTCAGATCGGGCTCTTATGGACTAAATGGGGGCCGTTGCATAACGCGAATCAAATTGAGGGTCCTTGAGGTGGAAAATGTTGAGAATGACTCCTATCGTATCTCATCTTATTCGTATTCCTCTCCTCATCTTCCCTCTGTTCTCATGTGGAAAGCAGTTGGCCCATTATACGCACACACACACGCACACACACACACACACACACACACACACACACGCACACACACGCACACACGCACACAGGCACGCGCAGACACACACACACACACACAATTATCTTTTTCCGCACCATGTCCTCTCTTGAAGTATCTGTTTAAGCACACACACTCACACTCACTCATTTGTGGTGGTGCGTGTGGTGTGGTCAGCGCCTTGAAGGAGGTCCAAAAGGCCAGACAGAGGGCTCCCTCGACACAAAATGACCAATTAAATCCTGCGCCGGGCGGGTGCCATGGCCGCCCCGCGGGACAGGGACTGGAGAGCGCACATCACACCCGAGGTGTATTTGTCACAGTCAGGTCTCCAGGGAGCACAGAGGCCATTAGAGGGCAGAGAGGTAGAGAAACATGGGTGGAGAAGAGAGTCGAAATGAGAGACAAATACACAGAGACAGAGGCACTGACAGACAGACAGATAGACAGGGACGGATTAACAGTCAGACTCTACAGCAGTGGCCAACCACGTTTAAACCCTTGTATTGCTCTGTGGGGCCGACAGTGGGCAGGGCATCCCAAAATTGTACCAAAGCTTAATATATAATTGACCTATAATTATTACAAAGATGCCTTTGTAAGAAAATATTTTTTTAAGTAAAATTAATAACAAAAACAATAGATATATTTATTTATTTTTTATGAATGAATTTAGAATAAATTGTAATTTCTTTCTTTACCTCCGTCGAGGTCTATGGACTGCATAGTCCTCAGGCCACAGGTTCGCCACCACAGCTTTACAAGCTAAAATGCTGTATTTACCCTACAACAAAATATTTCTAACTCAACGAGCAGCCATAACCCTGTTTACATGTTTTACAGAACCTGCTTTCTCCATGTGGATTTATTAAAAAAAAAAAAAGTAATAAAAGTAAAAGTGATATTTGTGTTGTATATATATATATTTATTTATTTATATATATATATACACAGTATATATATGTATTTGTGTGTGTGTGTGTGTGTGTGTGTGTGTTTGTGTGTGTAAAATACAGTATATAGAATAGTATATAGAAATACAGAAATACAGTATGTATATAGAAATACATAAATATATATAGAAATACATAGAAATAAATATATAAAAATGCAGTATATATATATATATACAGTATATACATAGAGATATATATATTTATATATATATATTTATATATATAGAAATACTATGTATACATTTATATATATGTATATATATAGATACAGTATATATATATACTATATATACAGTATCTGCTTCCCTTTCACTCCAAGTAATTCAAATACAATCCCTACCCCACCCTAGGGTGCTGAAGGTGTTCCTGTCACGCACGGCCCAGAGGACGCCCTACATGACGGGCTGGCGGGTTCTGCGGCTGCTGGCTCTGATCCTGGTGGTGGTTGTGTGGTTCCTGGTGGCCTGGACCTTGGCTGTGTGCCAGAACCCGGAGCTGAGCCGGGCCCTCATCACGGTGGGGCACACCGCCGAGGGGCTGCAGTTCAGCATGTGCCTGCTGGACCGCTGGGACTACATGATGGGAGTGGGTGAGTGCGTGTGTGTGTGTGTGTATGCGTGCGTGCGTGTGCAAAAGACAAGTTCAAACATATTCAGTGAGAGACTTTGCCCCGTTAAGTGCCTCAGTTTGGCTTATTCACGTATACGACTCAAAATGTGAGGGTGTTTATGTAAAATTGAGCTTATTATTATGGCGTACAAATAGTTCTCACTTTCAGTGTGAAACTGATGAACACAGAGCTGCTATTCTGGCTGTGAACTAATTAATTATTACATCCTTGCAGTTTTGATCTTGCAACGAAAGAGCTAATTTCCTTTTTTTTCTGTGGAATTCAAAAACAAATCATGCCACCGTGGTTGTCCCGTTGAATTCGGTGATGTCTTTTTTCTGCTTACGGTTTGATTTTTACATCATTCTAACTCAAATCTGGTATTTTTGTATTTTTTTTTCATACCGTTTCATCTAAAGGTGGAGATTGTAAACACCCGTTCAGATCACTATTCATCACATCCGTTATTTAGGCATCTTATTTGAGAGTCTTCCCTGTTGACTCTGACATGTTTGCCGCTGTCAGATGTATGGAGCGAGGCAGGTAGAGAACCCAGATGGTCCTGGAGGATCTGTTACAGCCGTCTGCAGCTGACAGGTCCAGTGATCAGAGCTGCTCTCTGAAGCTGGGAGAGAGAGAGAGAGAGAGAGAGAGAGAGAGAGAGAGGGAGAGAGAGAGGGAGCGGGACAGGCGGAGAGAAGGAGGAGAATGAGAGGGAGTAAAGGGAAGTGAGTGCAGTGATGCAGGGACGGGGAGAACTTGGCAGGAAGAGAAGAAGAAGAGGAGTGTGTGTGCGTGGTGGCGTGTGTGTGTGTGTGTGTGTGTGTGTGTGTGTGTGTGTTGCTGAAGTGAATTAGCGGCCCGCTGCTTGTTTTGGCAACCAGCAACTTCAGTGCAACTTAAAAGCTGCATCAGAGTTTTGGAAAAATAAAAACTCTCTAGCGTGCTTCTCTCCATCCATCTATCTATCTATCTATCTATCTATCTATCTATCTATCTATCTATCTATCTATCTATCTATCTATCTATCTATCTATCTATCTATCTATCTATCTATCTATCTATCCATCTATCCATCTATCTATCATATATATATCTATCCATCTAAAGTGTGAGGGCGGTGGACACTTTAAAAACATGCGCTGGAAAATATCAACAGCCGGCACTTGAGTAACTAATGAATGGCTAATTAAGTGACATTTATTTGAACAGAGTCACATGGAAGCAGACGTTGGTGCGTTCCAATCTAGACGCTAAGTAGCACGTAATTACCAATGATTTATAGCAGAGCAACCCCTCATGAATATTAATGCGCTGCGTGCAGATACCGCTGCTTGTTATTCCCCCTGCGATCCCTGCTTAATTTGACCATACAAAACAATGCAAGGTAAGTTGGAATGTAAACAAAGTATATTTGGGGATTTGTGTTTTTTTTTTTTGGAGTGAACGATTTTAATCTCCATCAAGGACCAATCTTCCATCAGCAACATCCACGCTCACCCGATCGGGCGTGTCTCATTCCCGTCCCGCGCCGGGTCAGTGTCAGGCAGGGGTCCCCGTGGCCCCCGACGACACTTTTTAAGTTAAGATTTGACGCTGGAGCTGGGTGATGTGTCACCGACACGCGGGAGGCCGCCGCCGCCGCTGCCGCCGCCTCCTGCACCGGGGGGAGGGGGAGAGAGAGAGGCAGGGAGGGAGGGAGGGAGGGAGAGAAGGGGGGGAGAGAGAGAGTGAGACAAATCGCCGCAGACAGGCGGGAGAGTCTCTCGGCGCCGCTGACCGAGGAGCCGCATCGTTTCACTTCCAGCGGAAACGCGAGCGTCCGCAGGGGACGCCGCTTCGCCTTTCTGCTGATTAGTGTCCGGACTGTGTTGGATGCGGTGCGTATCGATTGCACCAGTCTCCACGAACGCCCTCGCCCCCCCAAAAAAGGAAAAATGGTTCCTCGTAGATGGGCGCATGTGGGAACCCAAAAGCGCAGATGAGTTAGAGTGTGATTTTAACATCCTGTTCATCCCTTTCAGACCAGTCTAGACATTATACAGAAATGACATCATGCCGTCTAAAGTAAGAACCTTTGTAGACCTTTCAAGGAGAGCTGGAGAGAAACTGACAGGGACACTTAAAATTTTATGATGGAGTGATGTTTTTATTTATATGTTTTTTTTTGGATTTGTGTTCTATTTTAGGTAATATTTTTTCGAGTGTTCTTCTGTGTATTCTGCTGAGAGCAGCTCATGTATGGTCTTAATCTAAGTCAACTAATAGTAATAACAATAACAATAATAATAATAATAATAATAATAATAATAATAATTATTATTATTATTATTATAATAACAATGAGAAGAAGAAGAATAATGATGAGAATAATAATGATTATAATAATAATAATAATAATAATAATAATGACAATGATAATGATAATTTGATAATATGATAATGACAATGATAATTCATATATACATTCATCATAATAATAATCATTATAAGCTCTCATACACAACATGCAACTCAAATAAAGTCAATTAAATGATAGCGAATGCCCATTGTTCCAGCAGCCCATTATTCTGACAACCATAATAGTCCAAAAAATGTGGGGTGAATGATGGTTATGTTTAGGGTTAGCGTGTCATCCATGTCCAATGGGACATTTTCTGCACTATAGGGGTTTCGGAATAATGGACCATTGGAACAATGGCATGGCACCCAAATCAGAACAATAGAAAAAGCTAACAACCAAAATTGCACTTCATAAAAACAAGTGGGAATAGACTCCATTTCGGTTTTGGGCTGACCTCAAAGGATTCACACACATCCCTGATAGACATTCATAGAAGTGAGTGAAGCAGCCAAAAAGCACGAGTCGCTCTTATTTCACATCTTATCTCTTGATCTACTAAAAGTCGTCTTAACGACATCGTACCGACTAAAATAAAACCTCCATGGAGGCTTCGCTGGTTTGGAAGGAGAGATGGAGACGGGGAGGGAGGGGCCACGGGGGGTGACACTTCAAATTTAATGGTGGTGAGATGTTTTATTTATATGTAACCTGGGTGTTAGTAATGCCACTCTCTCTCTCTCTCTCTCTCTCTCTCTCTCCCTCCCCCAGCGGAGTTCCTCTTCCTGCTGTGGGGCGTGTATCTGTGCTACGCCGTGCGCCGGGTGCCCTCGGCCTTCCACGAGCCGCGCTACATGGCGGCGGCCATCTACAACGAGCTGCTGCTGTCGGCCATCTTCCACGCCATCAGGTGGGTGCCGCTGCACCGTGGGATGGAGGAAAAAGACGAAACAACAACAACAACAACAAAAAAAAGTAGTTTTTAAATCTATTGCTTGGTGGAGGAGAAATAATGAAAATAAAATAAAAGTGTGAGGCCGAGAGAGGGGGGGGAGAGAGTGGAGAAAGGGTGAATAATTTATTTATTATGTATTTATTTTTTATAACAATTTTTTTGAGGATTTTTTTGTTTCCTTGAAAATGACATACTAAACTCCCATATGCCAAGAATGTGTGTGTGACTGAATTGTAATCATTTTTTATTCTCCTTAGGGCAAAATTGTATATACATAATTGTAAATACAAAAACATACTTGATTTTTATATTTTTATATTTTTATAGATAAATAAAAATTAATTAATTAAAATATATAAAAATAAGAAGAGGCTTTTTGTGGACTTATCGAACGTCTAAATGACAACAGTTGATCGATAGTGTGTTCCCTCGCTCATCAGCGTCTGGGTTTGCCTGGTGCTCACAATTAAAGAGTTTTTCTCGACTGTTCGGGCGTCATCAGAGCTGAACATTCGGGATGAAAAGAACCGCCGCCTTCCCGCTATTGTCAGGAAAAAGGAACAGGAACAGACGGGGGGGGGGGGGGGGGAGCAGGCTGAGAGCGGCTGCATAAAACATGGCTTCCCCCGGACTGGAGGACACATGCACCGTGCCAGCGCCCAAAATAAACTCGGAGTGCCCCCGGCCCCGCAGTCTGACTGACCGTCTGTGGCTTCATTGTGCGTTTTTTAGGAGTGGAATGCAGCCTTAACCGCTTTCCTTGATTCCCTGTATGGATTTTTATATTGATAGTAAATAGGATTGTTACGGTTTTTTTTTTCATAGATTCCAATGCCATTTTCTATTATATTAATCAATGTGATTCTTTGCCGATTCGCTTATTGAATGCTTCTATTGTCGGGGTAAACATTGATCAACGAAAATGTGAGTAGACTGGGAACTTTGGTATTTGTTACCAATTCCAAATGAAAATGCTTGGTTGAAGACATGATAAATAATATCATTAAAAATCATACTGGTCTATACAAAGGAACAAAATTTTACAGTTACAGTTTTTGGTTTTGACTGGATTGAATCCTGGTTTCAAACCAGACTGTGGCCTTCGTGTTCCTGTCCAATCAAACACAATGAACTAAATCTATCCAAATTTTAAACACCGTATGCATTTTCATGCAAATTCCATTGAAATAAAACAATAAATTCTCTTTATCCAGCCAAATTTCCCCCTTTCTCTTGATGATCTAGTCGTGATTGAGTATTTCTCCGTGGAAGCACTGACCTGTTGTGCTCGGTGTGAAAAGAGAAAGATAATAAAGCAGAAACCTTTTCATCAACAAACACACCTCCACCAGCACAAAACTCTTATGGATCAAAACTCTTATGGATCAAAACTCTTATGGATCAAAGCTCTTATGAATCTAAACTGTTATGAATCTAAACTGTTATGAATCTAGTGAAAGTCCTTCTCTGCTGCAGGGAAATATACAGTGACGTTAGATCAGACACAAGAGTTGTGTTTTAAGGACAACATCAGAGCCAGACTGCTGCTGTGGCCCAGAGATAAGAGTGTCTCTACAGTGTGCGTGTGTGTGTGTGTGTGTGTGTGTGTGTGTGTGTGTGCGTGTACACGTGCGTGCGTGTCTGCGTGT
>NC_137196.1:23464533-23499533 GCF_960531495.2 Zeus faber | reverse complement strand
ACCCGCGAGGTCGCACATTCACACTCATAACGTACATTCCCATTGCCTTAAGCCCGTTCCAACTGAGTTAGTGGTTACAGTCATTTAACGAAGCTCTCCCGCCGGCGTCTTTATGTGCAATCTTTCAAGTCTGATGGAGAGAGTTTAATTCCCCCGCTGTGTGCGAGGGGCAGGACGCGCTCGAGGTTCGCCGTTCTCCTTCCTCGGCTTCTGGCTTAATTAGGAGCCTCGCAAGTATAAGACAATTTAGCACAACGGGATAATTAAGCGCAATCGGAGGGGACGCCGGTCTCAAACAGGGTTTGGTCTCGACCGCCGACTCGCTTTTACTTTTTCCCTCTTTTTTCTTTTTAATGATCTCCAAGGAGAAAACAACGCTGCCCCCTCCATTTTCATTTTCTCACATCCGCTTCTTCATCCCTAAACGTATTCATATTCTGCAGCAGAAGCGAAAGAAGGAATTGATTGATTTATTGTGTATTCCGCACCAGTGCCACCGTTTGCCTTTTCTTTTTGTGTGTTTTAATATTGGCATTTCTTTGCGTTTCAATGTTTCTATTCCGACGCGTTCCCCATTTAAAAGGATCGAGGATGTATGTCTTCGGGGACAGAAATGATGATGGATGTTTTCAGGCTTTTTAGCACTTGGAAAGACAATAAAAGGACTCTCTTTGTGGTTGGATGTTTCTCACGCCAGGCCTTGTGAAAATGTTGGCTCCCATCATTTATACTGTATCTGCTCACAGCACAACCTCACCAAACGCTTTACGATCAAAAACTTACTGCATTGCAAAAAAACAAAAAATTGCAAAAAAAACATTTCTGCAGCTTCTTGCTGTGCTTGACTGCGGTCCAATGGGGCATACGTTTATGCCTTTTTCTGTGTGTTATACCTTGAGAGAAATTGGGTGTATTATGTGCATTTTAATCTTTTTCAGGGTTTTATTTGCCCTTTCTGCTACATCTGTGCCCACATAAGAGTCTAGAAACAGGAAGTCGCACCGCTACGTCATGCTCTTTTTTTTTTGCCCCTCCTAGTTCCTGTCCAAGGGTACGCAGGCCCGGGACGACATCGCCACAGAGGCCTACGAGGAGGAGCTGGACATGGGACGCTCGGGCTCATACCTGAACAACAGCATCACCTCCGCATGGAGCGAACACAGCCTGGACCCCGAGGACATCCGGGTCAGGATCTTTTTTTCCCATCACTCATATAGTAATGAGGAAGGCTTGTCAGAAATGCCTACATACATTACTGACCAGTCATATTGAACAACAAGTACTAAAGCTGGGATCAGTGCAGCCCCTAGGCCACTATATATCAAGATATTTGTATGAAATCAGGAGATATTTGAGGTAATGATCAGCTTTCTTGAGTATCACGCACACAGCTCTGAGCAAAATGTGTGTGGGCTTTGAACCTTAGATTAGGTTTAATTTTCGATCAAATATGAGAATTATTATATTGATTATTCTAATTTACAATTATACTTTTGTCCCATTAAATAGCTTATTACTGAGTCATATTAATGACGTATATAAGGTGTGTATAAGGTGACTGTGTATTGTAGGTATTACTACACAGTCAGTAAATGAAGTTGAACGTACACTGAATGTACAGCGTGCATTGGGTCTGTGTACTTTAGTGTACATGTAATATTAGAATGGTTGTTATGTGAGTTCTGGTTCCGAGAATTATATATATATATATATATATATATATATATATATATATATATATATATATATATATGTTATTCTATATATTGGCTTGTTCTGTCCATCAGTTTTCCCAGCCATTTGCCCGTGTTGTGGCAGATTCAATTCAGGCGGCCGATGAGCTACTTGTCTGTTGAAGGCGCCTCTGTGCACTGCGGATGGGGCGCAATGTTAATTTAGTCGCCCAAGAATCAATCCTCAGTCCATTACCCTTGACACCGGTCCTGAGCAGCGTGCGGATCCAGCTCTAATCCGTCTTATTTCAACAACTGGCCAGCCGGCGGTGTGGGGAGAGTGATTTTCGGGACCCTGTGTTGGGGATGAACAGGGAAGATGACGCCTCATTCAATTTGGGGTCAAGATGGACAGATTTTTCAGAAACCGATATCCACACAAAAAAGTTTTAAAAAGTTATCGCCATTGAATCCATCAGAATGTCTGTCATGGATTCAAAGTCAATCACTATTTGACACTAGGTCACATGCTTTAACATGCCTCTACTGTAGTATGTGTCCAGCAGGAAATCACTTTTCTGCAATATGTGACATGTTTGATATGGCTCTTGGTGTCAGATTTTTGTACCATATTTTGAGCTGATTGGGCTCACATCCAATGCCAGTGCTGGTAGTACATCCCTCATTTGGGAGCCTTTCCCACTTTAGTACTCCCTCGCTGGTTCTGAGCCACCGCTAACAAGTTAATAGTTCACAGCCCATGCCAACATCGACCTTATGTTCAGTTTGATGAGGGTCCAAGAGTCCTGAAGGCCCGAAACTTGTGCCAAACTGTCACCATGTTTAAAAGCAGACCAAAAACATCTCTGATCCCTCCAGCCTTTCAACTGAACCTTCTGTATGGCGCTGCGGACCTCATAGTCCATCTGCTGCCACTTCCGTGCTCCCTGCCCTCCATTGAATTCCATTGCTTTTGCAAAGCAATACTCTAAAACAGACTTCTGACTAAAATATGAAGCAGGTAAAAAAACATCTCATGAAAATTCTTTTTTTTATGGTGCGTTGTTGAGCCCGTCAACAAAGCGGACCATCTCGCAAGAAGCTGCTTTTGTCCCGTTATCAACGATGCAGGAGGTTTTTTCCTCGGCTGAGGAGTCGTCCCTGGGGCCTGTGATGTCCTGTTGGTGCAGAGCCTAATGATTTGTCATTGGTTCTGGATGAAGGAGAGACAGTAGATGGGTCCATTTTGTGTTGAAGAAAGGGTGAGAGAGAGAGAGAGAGAGAGAGCGAGAGAGAGAGAGAGAGAGAGAGAGAGAGCGAGAGATAGGGAAAAAAAAGAGAAATGTGCAGCCCAGTGGGAAGTGAGTGCAGTGAAGCAGGGAGTCTGAGGGGGAGAACTTGGCAAGAAGAGAAGAAGTTGAGGAGAAGGTGTGTGTGTGTGTGTGTGTGTGTGTGTGTGTGTGTGTGTGTGTGTGTGTGTGTGTGTGTGTGTGTGTGTGTGTGTGTGTGTGTGTGTGTGTGAGAGAGAGAGAGAGAGAGAAAGAGGGGAAGAAAAGGAGAATGGTGGAGCAGAAAAATAAGCACTTCAGAGTATTGCAGTACTACTAGCTTAGTTTAATTTAAACCTGTTAGATTAGCTTTCAAAGGACATTTACAGGGCATATCTTGTTTCTTATTTTAAATGAATTTGTGTGGATTTTTAGTGATTACAGATTTTTTTTAACATTTAGAAGAGGTTTTTGGGTTCAGATGCTTGTTTGCTGCTGTATAACTGTATTGTCTGTAGTACAGTATATTATGACCACATATGGCCATACTCTTTGGAATAAACCCACATGGAGAAAATGTATTGAATATTTGTACTCAAGTAGTATTCAATTTGCTAAATACCTGCCAAATTCCATCCAAATGACCTAACCTTGTTCTTGATTACAACTAAATGTATTGATGAAATGAATTATGCAAGCATGAGCGTACTGTATATAAAAACAGGCATTTTATATTATTGAACATATGAACATAAAAGCAAAAACTTAGCAAATAAATGTAATAACCAAATGAATTACACAGGAACAATACATGATTTACAATCCCCACTTCTCCCTCCCTGGTGTTTAGGATGAACTGAAGAAGCTGTATGCGCAGCTGGAGGTGTACAAGCGGAAGAAGATGCTGGCCAACAACCCCCACCTGCAAAAGAAGAGGAGCTCCAAAAAAGGCCTGGGCCGCTCCCTGATGAAGAGGATCACCGAGATCCCGGAGAACATGCACATGCACCGGCAGTGCAGCCGCGAGGACGGCAGCGAGCACGGCAGCAACCGCAGCACCTTGAGGAGAAACCCCTTCGAAGCCAGCCACCACGGTAAGGCTGGCGGTCTCAAATTGGGACGAGAAGGAGCAACACCTTGTGATTTTCCTTACCAATTTGAGCTCGGGCACTTAGCAGCGGAAAAAGGGTACACGGAACAATCCAGCAGCACAATTCATCATTTAATTGGAGCATGGGATTGAAAAGACGGAAACAATTATTATGTGATACTATTTTGGGCACATTCAATCACAAATTCAATGAATTAAGTGTCAGATTCATTGTTGGTTTGGCAGTTCCAGGTTGGAGACAGAGATAACATCAAATGTTTGAGCGTTTACTTGGAAACAATTGTACTGAAAACGTACAATTAGTATAACTCAGATGCATTCTTAGGAGGAGGAGAACAAAATCGTATGAGTTCATTCGTCCCAATTAGTGAATTAGTCTTAATTCTTCCTGTTAACCCTGCGCCCAGGTAAAGCCAGAGACGACGCCCTGAAAGCCAAAATCCAGGGCCTGAAGAAATCCCTCAGCTACGACCACGTCTGCGACCAGGGCGAGGAAACCGGAAGCCACGACGGCTCCGCGGCGGGAAACAAAATGACTCCGGTTGGAAGTGTCGGGGAAGTGTCTCTTCTGGGCTCCCTCATCGGCCGGAAGCACAGCAAGAAGCCGACAGAGCCGCCCGCCACTCCTCCACCGCGGCTGGAACCGGCCGAGTCCACCGAGTCGGTTCCGCTCTTCTGGAAGTCGGCCAGCGCTCACAACCTGACGCACGAGAAGAAGCCCGTCCAGCTGAGAACCTCCATCATGCAGAAGTCCCTGAGCGTGATCGCCAGCGCCAAGGAGAAGATGCCGGGCCTCACTGGCAAGACGCAGAGCGTGGAGGACGCCAGTAAGAAGGGGCTGAAAGGCCGGGACGGGCGGATGCTGTCCGAGGTGGACGAGACGCCGGAGCACTACCCCAAGATGATCATCAGCCAGTCGGTGGAGTACTCCAAAACCCCGCTGAAGATGGGCATCATGAAACAACAGGTAGACTCTCATACAGTTCATGTATCACTTTGTTTATGAGTGAGTGAGTGAGTGAGTGAGGGAGTGAGGGAGGGGTTGATTACTCGATTCGTCAGTCTGATTCTGTGTTGCTTGTTTTACAATCCGTTCGTTGACTGATTTACTCATTGATCCATTGAAACAAAAAGGTGAGCGGCAGCCAGCCATCCATCTGCTCGGAGTCGGGGAGGAACCTGTACGACCTGTCTGAGGTGTGTCCCTGGGAGCTGGAGGAACCCCAAACTCCCTCAGAGGTCAAGGCTCAGAAGCACGTTTCCATCGCACCGGGAGAAACCACGGCGGGGCGGCGGGGCAGCAGCTCGGGAAGCACCAAGGGCAGCCGGTCGCAGCAGAAGCAAAAGGCCGGCCAGTCGCCCGCCAACAGGCGGCACTCCCGCGATAAAGGAGGAGAGAGGGAAGACGCCAGAGACACCAGGGATGCCCGGAAACCCCGCTCCCCCAGGTCCCCGCTCCCTCTCAAGCCCGAGGTCTCGGCCTGGAACTTTGACGAGCAGCCCATGCTGGCGGGGGACTCGGACTCCATCTCTCCGGACCGGATCCGCCGTAAAAAGAGCGTCACACCCACCGACGGGAAACTCAAGACGCTCCACTCGGACCACTCCAAGTCCACGGGGAGCCTCCTGCAGCCCCCGTCCTTGATGGTGGAGATCTGTCCGTGGGACTACGAGCCGCCGTCCCCCAAGCAGGAGAGGAGCTGCAAGAGCCCCACGCAGCACTCCAAGAGGAAACGGAAAGGCTCCTGCTCCTCCAACCACCGGGCGGAGAAGGAGAAAGGGAGGGACAGGGAGAAGAGCAAAGAGAGGCGGAGCTCCTCCAGCAAGCCTTCGTCGGAGAAGAGGCGGGTCAGCCAGTCTTCGGAGAGCGGTGCGCCGCCCTCCGAGAGGCGGAGGAGCTCCACCAGAGACCCCGAGATGGCGGAGAACAAGAGGGCGGAGGTATGTCCCTGGGACTCAGAGCCTCCGCCCGCGGGCCGATCTCACCCCAAAGCCTCATCAGAGCGAAAGAGGGAGAACTCTCTGAGTACTAGTTACAAACCTCCGGTGATTAACAGTCCCCAAATGGCTGACGTTTGTCCCTGGGATTTTGAGGACCAGGACCCTGGGAGCACAGCGTGATGTCTCATGTGTTTTGTAACAATGAAGAGAGAGAACAAAGAGCAACTGGTGGAGGAATTGGAAGGCGGTGGTGTGTTCATCCTTGTTTTAAAAGGTGAAAAGGTGATTTTTTTTTTTTTTTTCGCTCATGTTGGTCTTTTAAATTAAAGTATTATGTAAGGATTCGATTTTTTTTCGTTCTGCTGTCAAATAATGCACTCCAAACAATCAACTTTTTCATTCAAAGAGTGAACGTCTGGCTTTTTTCAGTGGAGCGACATTTTAAAGGGACTCTCTCTTGAAGGTAGAGAAATGTCCAGTCTGCACTTCTGCTTGCAGTTTCTCAATTTTTACATTTTGTGTGCGTGTGTATGTGTGTGTGTGTGTGTGTGTGTGTGTGTGTGTGTGTTGTGTCACGTTTAGTCTCTTGAACTGAATCATATTGAATCATTCTCACCAGCAGATTACACAAGGCTGTGGAACGCTGTCAATGGAACGTTGGTGAAGGAGTCAATAGGAGATAGAGGTATTCATGGGTATAAACCGTTGACGTCAACTCAGAACGGTGCTGACAAAGAAAATAGCTAAATGACAAAAAAAACATTATATATATATATATGTATACTTGTATATCAGCTTTGAGGTAAATGACCAAACCAAAGCCCTGAGATGCAGCTGTGATGCCTTAAACTTTGGGCCGAATGAATAACCGACGGTCGACGCTGACAGCTCATTTACGAACAGAGGCATGAGGACTGTGGTGCAGTTTCTGTATGAAATCAGGTAAACTGAATGCTCTGAACGAAGAAATGCACACATTCATTTTTTCGGAAGTCCTCGCATGTGGCAACATTTGTATGCATCCAATGAATAACTGTTTCTTGATGAACCTGTGGTCAAATATGACATTGGAATTTTTGATGTTGTTTCCTATGATCTCTCCGTCTCCCTATATGACACATTGTGCTTTTTAAAATGATGCTCCTTGTTATCAATGATGTACACTGTTCTATTTTGGTTCTTTGTTTCTGTTCCTTTTGAATAGCTTGCTGTTTAAGTAACAGGTCAGAGCGTCCTTAATGGGTTTCCTCTCCTCAGCTGACATTTTGTATATTTTCTACTCGTCTTGAGATGACATTCCACCCGCTCCTCCTCAGAAAGACAAACGCGACCAAACGCCTCCCTGCACCAGATTGTCATCCACGCATTTCGAAAGGGGAAAAAAAAAAGGTTTTTTTAGACACTACTTAACGACCAAATCCAAGTCTGAGCTGGGTGGATCATGTGAATAATTCATGTTGTTCTTTCACTTGCTTGCCCATCTTATATTTGCTTGAATGCACATCTTTTGGCTCTCCACCACCAAATGCTGGGAAATGATTGAGCGAAACAATCGAAAGGACTTACATGTTTGTTGAACATGTAGTGTGTGTGTGTGTGTGTGCGTGTGTGTGTGTGTGTGTGTGTGTGTGTGTGCATGGAGGCATTTCTTTGTACTGTTTCGATGCATGACCAAAGCCTCTTCATCACTCGTTTTGCTGCTCGAGCAAACCCTGATTCTTCATCATCGTAAGCATCACAAACAGCACTCAAACTGTCCCTGATTTGGTCAACACCATTTGTAATGGTTTGCCATGGACATGGTTTGTGCACCTAAAGATACTTATGGCATTTGTCACTTATGATACTCGTCCTCATATAGCCCTAACCAACACCAGAGATATGTCTAAGACACCGACTGCAAACATCCTGAAAAAAATCACCATTCAAAATTTTTAAATTGCCATGATTTACCATTGAGATCCATTAACACGAAAAATGACCCATATACTCGTAATTCTACAAAACATCTTTCTTACCCACAGTAATGCTCTGTAACCTTCAGTGTTGCTCCATCCATGTCTGTGTTTATGGACGCTCTATCCAAGACTGCAACAACAGGTAATACAAAATTAAAAAAATAAAAACAATTTTTTTTTGTTATTCACTGAATAGCCTGATTGATAAATAAATGAATGCCATTCACTATTTTAACCACCTTCACAAATATTTTTCTACCAAACTGTATATTATAGGCAGTTTATAATGGTGTTGACTTGCCCATTCACTGTATTGTATGCTTGGATAAGCTCCTCCACATGGGAGTGTTTCTATTGTATATTTATATTGTGCTCTGTTGTAGTTGCATGTAAATATAATTAAGTCATACAATTCTACAATAAACGTTTCTATCAAATCTAAGAGTGACACTGGATGAGCTGTCTTTAGCAATTGAACGGGTTCACTAACCTGCAGGGGATTTATTCAAATTTCCAAACTATTAAAACATTTTAAAAAGAAAAACATAGGAGGAGCCTCAAAGCGTCTGCCATGAAATCTGAGCGTTTTCATTTTTTTAGTTCAATTAAATACGGTAGGTGGTGGTTGTGCCTCTACAACAGCGCCTCCTTGTGGAGGCTTGACACATTGCACCTGTTGGAAAAGTAGAAATAAAAGTTTCTAGTAAAATTATGATTCTCACCCAATTAAAAAAAAAATAATAATAATAATAATAATAATCAGAGATTAGCAAACTCAACATAGTCTAAATGTCATCTGGGTCCAGACCCCACGACTCCACTCCACTGGCCTATTTCTCAGCACTTACATAGTGAGAGGCTCAAACAAACCTAAACCTAAACCTCTACATACACATATACTTATAATATACCTATCCTATTATTCATTTGTTTATCTTTTTCATTTCTCATAACTTTTTTCTTGCTCACTCCCTTTCAACAAATTAATTGTTGAAAGGGAGTGGTGTTGTTCAAACCGCTGTACCACTACACATTTCTAATATAACTATTAGTCATTCCACTTAGAATAATGCCTTGCTCTGTGGATGGTTTTTAATCAATGTTTTTTTGATATGATATGAAGTATGATATGCTCCCTATCTCAAATTGACTATTGCATTAAAAAAATAAAATGTATAAAGTTAGAATCCTGGAGTAAAAAAAAAAAAGAAAATGCACTATTTCAATACAAAACGTCATCTTACTGCAGAGGAGTGGAAAAAGCAGATCTTGCACAAAGTTTGGAGTGTGGAAGTTCTCCCGTATATTTGAAGAGTAACTATTGTTCCATTGCAGCTGGTTATTCATTTCAGTGGTGCAAGTGTAAAATGTGTAAAAAGGAAAAATAAACACCTGGGAGCCACTTTTATTAGCTGCACATACACCCAATATTTCCCGTCCTGTCTGACTGCTAAGCTCTGCACACTCCCTATTGTTTATGGAACAGATAATAACTGAATGTACAATTGATTTGAGACGGGGGACAAGGGGAGGACTAAGCCTGAAACTATTTTGCTGAGAAATAATTATGTAGAAATTCTCATGTTTATGTATTTGATTGTTTGGTTTGTAAATACATCAGCTCCACCTGGGGAAACGGGACATGGGATATATGTATATATATATATATATATATATATATATATATATACACACCATATACTGTATCTATCTATCTATCTATCTATCTATCTATCTATCTATCTATCTATCTATCTATCTATCTATCTATCTATCTATCTATCTGTCTGTCTGTCTTTTATCTATCTATCTATCTATCTATCTATCTATCTATCTATCTATCTATCTATCTGTCTGTATGTCTGTCTATCTATCTGTGTCTGTCTGTCTGTCTATCTATCTGTGTCTGTCTGTCTGTCTATCTATCCCCTCTCCGTCCATCTGTCTATCTGTTTGTTTTATGTGGGATGATGTTGATGAAATTTGTATTTTAGTTTCTCGTTGTAAATAATACAAATTATTATATCATTATAATAATAATAATAATAATAATTATTATTATTATTATTATTATTATTATTATTATTATTATTATTATTATTATGATAAGAAGAAAAAGCAGAAGAAGAAGAAGAAGAAGAAGTTAGAATAGTGTTAAAATTCTGTCCCCTCCCTCCTGGTGAGGAGGAGTGACCCAGGTTCAGTATAAAATTTGTTTGGTTCCATAACCGCAGAAGAAGAAGCATCACGTCAGAACAGCCTCCTCTTGACTTTAAAACTCACATAAAATGGGGAATTTGCAGGTAAACAACACAAATTCTTCTCTAGGATATTGTTGTTGTGGTTGTTTTGACATAATTTACATATTTTTTTTATGTTTTATAGTTGTGTTTTTATTAAATGTATGTTTCAGGGCAATTTATTTTTACTATTGTTTAATTTCTTACTTTTTATCATTATTATTTTAAATTGTTTAATAGATATTGTTTGTAGGTATATTTATAATATTTCACTATGATACTGTAGTACAGAGATATGCTGTAGCCACAAAATGGAATATAATATAATAAATGAAACCTCGGTGATCCCAAAACACCTCAAGGGGTCCTTCTTCTAGGGTCCTTCTTCGAGGGGCCCTACATCTTCACTCCTCCCGAGAGTGAAACAATTACAGGGAAAAATAGAATATGTTTAGAGTTTACATTTATATTACAATTTTGCTATAAAATATACTTTATTAAAAATTCTGTTTTATGAATGTACTTGTTTTTTGTTTTTTTTCTATGGTTAAACCGATAAATGATATCCCATAACATTTGGTTTGTTGTGCTGCTGTCACCTTTTTGTTTTCCAGCCTACAATTGTCCCTTATCAAAACTTCGATGCCAATGCAGACGTCTTGGACATTGAAAAACTTTGCGACGGTTTTGGTCAGTCTAATCTTTTCATTGGTACATGGTTAGTTCTTAGAAACATCCAATAAAATATTTGGGTTGGATTGGGGTTTTCTGGAGCTTTTCTTGATATTAGTCAGCAGTATTGTAATTCCCAACAGAAATGTACTAAAAAGTATAAATAGATGTATCATTTAAATATCTCACAATAAAGCTGTTACCTTTTAGCTTTAGTTTGTGATTGGATTTGAATAGTTATATTAATAATAGATCAAACTTTTTCCTCCACAGGGACAGATGAAGAGGCCCTAATTGATATTCTGGCAAATCGCTGCCTGGCCCAGCGTATGGAGATTAAACGGGTCTACTTAAAAAAGAATGGAAAAGTAAGTCGAATTGACCGAATACATATGTAAATATATATACAGAAATACAATCTCCTCTCTAATCTCCATGTCTCTCCAGGAGTTAGAGGAGTTGCTGAAGAAGGAGCTGAATGGGAGCTTTGAGGACGCCATCATGGCCATGTTGGACCCACCCCACGTCTACTTTGCCAAGGAGCTCAGAAAGGCCATAAAAGGGGCTGGGACGGACGAAACAAAACTGGTGGAGATCCTGTGTATGGCGAGCAGTCAGGTAAGGACCTACAGTATAGTAGCGATAACAATAACAAATATAGCTGCAGGCAGCCATACACGGAGTCCAGCTTAGTGGCGTTGAGTTCCCGTAAAACACACCATCACTTTTTTTCACACAATTTTTCTGGAACGTCTGTGCTATCGCTCGTCTTTACATCAGCATTACTGCCCAAACGAGGTCCAATTTTCCAGAGTTTCCAATGAACGCCGCATCGGCTGACGTAATGATGCTGTGACGCGAGTTTTCCGAGTCCTGGTGACAATCAGAATTACTACCACAAGCCCTATACAGTTTTTGCGTTTATGACTTTATCTTAAAAATGAGAAGGTGTCTGTCTACTACCCGTAGTCCACAGAGTCCTGCCTCATGGTGTCTCTGTGGAAGTCAATCACTCCGTGTGGAAGTTCTCAATAACACGGTTCCATTCAAACGGACTGAACACTGCATGTCCCTCATAGACATTTAATCAACTATTTTAACTTTTGGGACTAAAATAACACAGACACGATTTGCTCTGGAGCTCCAAGCGAACTCCATGTGTGAGGACACACAAAATATGTTTTCGAATGTTTTAGACTCCTGCAGTTTGTGTGGACTTACGTCTGGACCAATCAACGTGCGCTTAAGGCACTGCATGTTGCTCTTCTGGCGCTCAGTTAAAATAACCCTGAAGAATGTTGTTTTAAGAATTACGATCGTTCCCTGAGGCTGCAGTGTGGACACAAAAGAAAAGGCTGTTCCTCCAATCGTATTTAGAACTTCTTGTGGTGCGAAAACGTCTACTTTAAATGATTATAGTTTCCGGAGTTTTGTAAAACGCAGCACGAGTTACAGTTTTCTGAGTTTCCTTGAAACACAGTCCCGGCTCAAGTTGTCTGTCTAGATGTCGTGCTCGCAAGTGGCTGGAGGGAAATGGGTTCCGAAAGATGAAGCTTAGACTAAAACTTCTGATAACGATGTCATGATCCTAAACTAACCGAATTAAATTAGAGTTTTTCCACAAATGTGGATTGATATTGATCAAACTTGAATGACAAGACGTGAAATTTCTCAGTTTTAACGAGACCTCAACTGTGTCTGTGCGCACTGCTGTTGTCGCGTTTCAGATACTTTTAGCCCGAAAAAGAATGAGAATAAATAAAAAAAGAAAATATGGAGAGCAAAAACAATAGGGATCCATTCCCGGGGGGTTGGACCCCTAATAACAACAACAGCAACAAAAACAATAATAATAATAGCAATAATAATTATTAAGTTACTATTAACATAATCATAATGTCTATTTATTATTATTTATTATTATTACTTTTGTTGTTATCATTATAATTGTTGTTATTGTTGTTATTGTCATCATCATATAAACACAATTAAAGGCATTTTGTAAAAATGATGATAATAATTATTATAATAATAATTATAGTAAGAAGAATAAGAATAAAAATAAGAATAAACTTTTTTTTTTTCCTACACAATTTTGAGTTTACATCCCTGAGCAAAATGCTTTAGCTGTATGGCGCCTATAAAATGTTGGTCTGCTCCTTCTGTGGTTTCATTGGTCTCTTATTGATTATTGGATAATCAATCAATACTATTGTTAACCATGGGTAAAGTTAAGGGGAAATGTAAGAGACACAAAGCTCTTCTCTTTCTCAAATTGACTCCACCATTTATTACATCTGATTTACTGAAGCTAGTTGACGCTCATACTGTATTTCTGTGTGTATTTTATTTTAATAGAGTATTGATTGCTTATTCTGAGTTTGTGTGAAGGAGGCGAGGGGTGATGCATATTACAGCTTGTATTTCTTGTTTCTGCTGCTGTTGTTGTTTCTGTGGATGTTGTTGCTGCTGTTGTTGTCGATGTTGCTGTTGCTGCCACTGTGGTTGGAGTTGCTTTTATTGTTGTTTTTGTTGTCTTTGTTGTTGCTTTTGCTGTTGCTGTTGTTTCAGGGGCATTCTTTTGTAATGACCGGCTGACAACTACGTTCTCTCTTTCTTTTTGGTATTTATTTGTAAGGCGCATTGTGTTGCCCTGGTATGAAATGTGCTCTATAAATAAAGATTAAGTTGACTTGACTTGACTTGATTGAACAAATATTTACACAAATTATCTTAATACAATAATCATGTTTGTTAGTTTTCTTTTGGCAGGATCATGAGACGTGTGTTGTTTCAGGTGACAAATGACTAGTCCAGCCTCAACAAAACAACATCACATCCCACCTTTGTTGATTTGCCTAAGGCTCTTGTTATGGTTGATCACACACTTTGGGTTTAATAAGTTACTTCCGTGGCTTTCTGTGATTCGGTTCATGATTGTTTATATATTGTGTGTATATAAAACTAAAAATTAATTCCCAAAATAGCAGTTTAATAATAATGATATATATAAAATTTTAAGTCATGACGACCAGATCAGATCTGTCCATTGTTGTTTTGCTCATATTTCTTTTTACAATTTTTGACAATACGTGTGGCTATGTGTCTGTGTTGATGACTCTGTGATCATGGTGAACTGCAACAAACTGCAACTACATTTAAAAGGAGGTACGTTGGAGATACCGGCTGATGGATTCTTCTTTCTCCCCTTCTACCTTTTTCATGTAGGACATCTTCCGCTACAAGGAGGCATATTTCCAGTGTAGGTATATTCATCAGCTGTATCCTGTGAAATGGAGATACGGAGAAATGACTTCTACTGTAGCCACTAAATCCGGAATTGGTGTCGTTTCACCAAGTAAATGCAACGTCCAAATGGTCCCAAATCGCTTTTAGATCTTCTCGCTTCCCTTGAAAGTGAAATAATTAAAGGGCAAAAAAGAATATAGATAGATAGATAGATAGATAGATAGATAGATAGATAGATAGATCGATAGATAGATAGATAGATAGATAGATAGATGGACAGATGGATTGATCAGAGAAGCACACCAGAGAGTTTCTATTTTTCCAAAACTCTGATGCAGCTTTTAAGTTGCACTGAAGTTGCTGGTTGCCAAAACAAGCAGCAGGCCGCTAATAAACAACAATAAACACAATAATATAAGAGTAAAAACACAAGAATAAAAACACAGCAGTGAAGTGAAGCCACCAGAAGTATGACAGAAAGCCATCCCCATGATAGAGTATAATACACTCTAGTGTTATCTACTATAATGGAGGTAGTGGAAATATTGCAGGTGCTTAACAGTACAGGTAGTGCCAATTTAAGATGATTAAGAAGGTAAACATAGTGCAACAATAATGATTTCTGTGGATCATGTCAAATACAAATTGAAGATTAATATATTTACAAATACAAATTGTGCATAAGGCTGACATAGCCAGGGACTGACAGCCTTATGAGAGGTTGGAGGTGAAGAATCAAATTCAGCCCACCATCACTGGGAGGAGTTGCTAAAGAATATACTGTATTTACAGTTCTGTTTTATAAATTTTGCTGATATCATGAACAGTATATGGACGCGACCTGGAGGAAGATGTCAGCGATGACACCAGTGGGGATCTGAAAAACCTACTTGTCTTGCTCCTGCAGGTAAACCACCACGTATTTTGGAGAGAACAGCCCTTCAGCAAATATAAATACTACTCCATTTGATGCTCTCTCTCATCATGCTCGCCCTCCCAATCATCTCTGACTACAGTATGTTTCCAATCACCCAGTGTCCATACCCCCCCTCATATCTAACATCCAATTTTCCATCCCCTCTCTCTCTCTGCAGGGCAGCAGGGAGGAAGGCTTCAGGGTGAATGTGGATTTAGCCAAAATAGATGCAACCGCCTTGTATGAGGTGAGATCAGCGAGATAAACCCCTCAAGGCCACACGTGCTCAGACAAGCTTTACAAACAAGTCTCAACAGTCTCTAAAGTTGCATTCATTATGGTTTGTCATTTACTGCATTTGTCACACTACTATGGTATGTTTTTGGCATCGATCTTTTTTATTTTTTACTGAACACCGGGGAAAAAATATGCGGGGGCCAAGGATCGTTAAACTTTCCGTCTACAGCGATTTATTTTCGCCCTAATTCAACCTCCTGGTCAAATCTGTTACGAGGATAGATATTCATCAGACATGAGCTTTATTTTGACCAAGTGCTTTAGAGGCAGCACATTGGGATAAAGCAGCGCCGTGTGTCACCAGAGTTGGAAAGAGGATGGAAAAGCAGAAGCACCGTGACTTCCCAAATATTGTACCGAGATACAAGTAAAAATATTCAAGCATGCTATACTCAGCCTTTATTGATTGGATTTTGAGCATAAAATAATCGTATTGGTCTGATGTCATACAGGGTATTCTGTTGCGGTCGGATGCTCTACATCACATTGTGAATATTTCAGTATGAATAGAATTATAGATTTAGAAAGGAAATCAACATTTTTTAAACCATATTACAGTAACAACAGTACAATGAGTTACTTTTGACTTTTGACGATTCACTCGTACCCCTCCTGCCCCGCAAACCCTGGTGTGGTGGGGTGTTGTTCGGAGTAGAATTGGTGTGTGAGTGAGTGTGTTCTAAGCTAAAACGAGTGGGATTACAATTTTGGGACGGACGAGAAGCACTTGATTATTGTTTATTATTATAATTATTTTGGAGGAATTAGCTTGTTGTGTCACGTCCCACTGCTCTTCATCAGGTCGGGGAAGGCCGGTTTGGCACAGACGAGTCGATCTTCACCAAGATCCTGACGCACAGGAACCTCCTGCAGCTCCAGGCCACCTTCAAGGTCTACGAATCGGTAAGGACTCCGATGCCTCACCGCGCTTGGGAATCTTGCCTTTATTGTGTTCGATCATTTGTTTGCTGGATATTTCTTCTCATCCTTGTAGACATTTCCCCATTTGTGTTTCTTCTTGTCCTATGTACTGTAGCTCTCCGGAACCAACTTCTTGGACACCATTGAAAGCGAGACTACGGGAATCCTAAAAGAGTCTTACATCACTCTGGGTGCGGCAAATTGGTCCAAATAAAACCAAAAATGTTGATTTTTATCTTTTTTTTGTTGTCGTCAAAATCAATGTCGTGTGTGTGTGTGTGTGTGTGTGTGTGTGTGTGTGTGTGTGTGTGTGTGTGTGTGTGTGTGTGTGTGTGTGTGTGTGTGTGTGTGTGTGTGTGTGTGTGTCCCCGTAGTGAGGTGTGCCAAGAACCCCCACTTATACCTTGCCCGACGCCTCAACGCCGCCATGAAGGGAGCGGGGACGGACGAGGACACTCTCATCCGCATCATTGTTGGACGCTCCGAGGTGTGTGTGTGTGTGTGTGTGTGTGTGCGTGTGTGTGTGAGAGAGAGCGTGAGGTTTTTTTTCTCTACACTGTAATGTTCAATCTTTCGGTCTCCGTAGGATATTTACGTTTAAGTGAACCCATGTGAGCCCAATCGGTCTGGTGGGTGCCGTGTGGATTCCAGAATACAAAAATTAATTGAATCATTTAAAAACTGAGCGAAACCCCTTAAAATAAATGTTTTTTTTCTGTGTAAACATTTAACTCGTGTAGAATCTGGAAATCGCCAAAAGTGATGTGTTCTTCTTTCTTTTCTCGATGCTGACCCACAGATCGACCTGGGGACGGTGAAGGAAGCGTACATGGAGAAGTACGACGTCACCCTGAAAAACGCCCTGGAGTCCGACTGCAGCGGGGACATCAAACGCCTCCTGCTGAAGATCGTGCATTAAAAAAAAACCAACAACAACAAACAAACAAACAAACATGTTATTGACAGGGTTGTCACTGCTAATGAAAACCGAAAACTACCATTTGAAAAAATCAAATGAATTAATCAAAATAAAAATGTAACAAAACCTTTCAAATTCATTTGAAATTGAAGTAATGTCTTCCCGAATCAACTCAAATGGAGCTAAATTAAATCTTTAAAACACAAATAAATATCTTTTTATGTCTTTGTTTTGGTCTGTATTTTTAGTGGAAAAATGTCAGCATATATGACATATGACTGATGATATCCACTAGATGGCGCTATAACTGGCTGTTTTACGTATTAATGGTAGGTACTTGTGCAATGTGTAGACTTGGCAGAAATGGAATATAATATTCATAAGTATGTTTTAACTACTGTATAATCCCATGAAAATACGAATCGTTGTGTTTTTGTGACCTTAGAATGAGCCCTTTATGTCTCGAACTGTAGGGAGCGGGTCCTCACCCACGGAGGCCGCCATGTTTCTACGCTAGACCAGAAGGGACAAACCAAACACTGGCTCCTACTCTCCCTCTTACCTGGGTAACGCTACCGGGTTAAAACGGATAATAAAGTACGTGTCCTACTAACGCTATCTCACTATCCGACTACACAACTAATTTAAAACGGGGTTTCTTTCTTCTTCTTCTTTCTTTCCTACGTCGTTGGAAAGGGAGGGGTGTGGGGGGAGGTGGGGAGAGGCGGTATTTAGTTTGTTGCAATCTGCAACCTTACCACTAGATGTCACTAGATCCTACACACGGATTTGGTTGGAAAGAGTTTATATTTAGTTTTTGATATTATTTCATTCATCCCTTTGGGTGAATAAACAAAAATGTTTCGTTTTTTTCATTGAATTATTTGACATATATTTTTTCTTTGCTCATTGAACACCTTCTTTGATTTTCCAAAATCATTTTCCAATAATTCATACGTTGAAAGAGGGTTTTCCTTTTAATTTCATAAATTAAGATGAAATCAAAACTGAACCGAAATAACGTTCTCAAGTAAAAGTAATTGAGATATAAAATGGAATCTCAATGGAGAGAACTCGTAGAACTAAACTGAAAATTAAACGATGAAAGGTAAAATACAATTTAAAAATACAATTTTGATAAAGAAAAACGAATTTATGAAATAATAAATGTAAAATGTAAAACTAATTCAAAACTAAATAAACCTTGTGACCTTCAGGGTTCTCAAACATCCTCAAACGGTGCTGGTAAAGCATCTCCCAAAGCCATTGGGGAAAAAAAAAACAGTGTTGGTTCCGCTTTCAATAATTATTCAGTCACTTATTTTAACACGTGCCTTCGTAGATTTGTAGTAGTAGCAATAGTATTTCCCTGTTCCCGTCCTGTCATGACAGGGTACAGTATATGTATGCGGGCCTCTTATTTGCACACACCCTTGTGTTACACACAGGGGTGTGTCCCATTTGCACCAAATGTAAATATCTTCGGTTTTCAGTACGATAGTTTCAGTATTTTTTTCAATATGAGTGCACAAGTGTGACAGCGGGTTATTTCGATATTTCGACCTGAAAAGAAACATACTGTATAATATAAGGGTTAAATAAATAGAGATGATGACGTCATCCTCGCAGCCTGGGACGGGGCTGCGCATGCGTCCCCGTGGCACGCACACCGACAGAAAGAGCCGCAGAGCGACGCGTCCAGCCCCATCCCATAATATAACCGGCTTCGCTTGACATTCAGAAACACGCCATGGGAAACGTACAGGTAAGGAAATGATATTATGTACGGTGCGTGCAGCGAAAGACCGAACTTCTCAGATAGTCTTCTTTTGAAATGTATTTTATTAAAACGCATATTTTCTAAAGCTATTGATAATGACGTCATGTGTATTTCCTCAGTGGGAAATAAAGTCAAATAAGAAGTTATTTCTTTATCATTGCTTTATAATGGAGTAAAACCTGCAAACTTCGACTCAGAAGCCATTGCGCATTTGCTGAGTTTTTGCGGAGTTTGGGAGGAGAGCTGCCCTGCGTCGGATCAATGAGGCTGCATTGTGCTGCGTGAGGGTGGGCGAGGCGTGGGGGCCGAGCGGCTCCGCGGATCAATACCCCCTGCTGTGTGCCCGTGACTCAGCTCCCGAGACACCGTGATCCGCAAACACACACACACACACACACACACACACACACACACACACACACAAAAATATATACATACACACACAGATACACAAATACACAAACACACACCACCCTGGGCGCTGTCATAGCGACGCACCTTCTCCCTCGCAGATGCCAAACGTTTTTTTCCCTCATTTAATAAACACGCGTTTAATCCCATGTATCGTTGTGCATTTCATGTCGCGTCCCTGTCCCTGTTTTGTATCGCAGCCCACCGTTTTCCCTTATGAGGACTTTGATGTTACAGCTGACATCAAGGCCATCAGACAGGCCTGCAAGGGCTTGGGTAAGTTTTAAGATGTACTTTAAGGTTCATACTATTAATTTAGCAACAAGAGATTTGATGAAGAAGTGCATTCACACCTAACGTTTCCATTCATCATATGGGAACGCTCCCAGCAGTCAATCACTCCATTAAAAAAGACATGGATGGCCTACCTTGATTTTTAATAATTGGATATCACGTTTGAAGGAATGAAAATTTGATGCTGTCCATTTTGGTGCATCCCAGGGACGGATGAAGAACCCATCATTGAGATCCTGGCAAACCGCTCCGCCGCCCAGCGGGTGGAGATCAAACAGGCCTATTTCGAAAAGTACGACGACGTGAGTAACAAGCACTCTGCGCTGCGCTACGAGACCCCGTACATATTTGGCGTTTGGGAGCGTTTTGGCTTCGGTCGCCGCCGGTAACCTCTCCAAACCACTTAGCCATCTTTAATCTCAAATATTATGTAATATTTGAAAAATGCAGCATACAGTTTGGTATTACCATTGGGCAAGATGATATTAAGTTAAGTATTAACAATGAGTCCATTGTAAACCAATTTATAATCGGTTCATATTTATTAGGGTTAAGCAGCCGTGCCCATGTTATCCGTCTTCTGTACGGCAGTGATAACAAACATGTTTGGGGGAGATCACAGAGGCGAGGGAGAGCAGCGAGGAGCCCAAGGCCGAGCCCCGGGGGGGAATGGGCGCTTGGGAGTGCGTCTCCTCCTGGGGAGAAGATGGAGGACGGGGGAGAAGCTTCCGGGGTTTTAGCCGCGGCTTCTGCTGCAAAATGAGGGAATAGAGTTGAAGCCCTGGCCGCCAGAAGGGCCTCACGTGATTTTTAAGGTTAAAACGGTCGAGAGAGAGAGAGAGAGAGAGAGAGAGAGAGAGAGAGAGAGAGAGAGAGAGAGAGAGAGAGAGAGAGAGAGAGAGAGAGAGAGAGAGAGAGAGAGAGAGAGAGAGAGAGAGAGAGAGAGAGAGAGAGAGAGAGAGAGAGAGAGAGAGAGAGAGAGAGAGAGAGAGAGAGAGAGAGAGAGAGAGAGAGAGAGAATATCGTGCTCGCTTTGGGAAGAGGGATAGTATTGTTTTCGTGGAAGAATATGGACACCATCTCACCCTCCGAATGTGGAAGACCAGGGTTCGGTGGTTGATGTCCACCTCAGGGATTTGGGCGTGAGGACAATCCATCCAAGTGTGGGTGCTATTTAGTGTGGCTCCCCCCACCTCTCTCCTCCAGGAGTTGGAGGAGGTGCTGAAGAGCGAGCTGACGGGGAGCTTCGAGAACGCCGTGGTGGCCATGTTGGACCCGCCCCACGTCTACTTCGCCAAGGAGCTCAGAAAGGCCATGAAGGGGGCGGGGACGGACGAGGCCGTGCTGGTGGAGATCCTGTGCACGGCGAGCAACGAGGTTTGGGGGCGACGGGCGGAGGTCCGAGGGGGGGGGACAGCCCGGAAAAAAACCGCGACCGTTTCCTTCTCTTCATTCCCTCGTCTCCCACTGATTTATCTTCTAACCTCGTTTTCTCTTTCGGGGATGATTCTGCCGCAGTTTTATGTTCAATCTAATCTAATGACCGAACCTTTTCTTCTCCCTTCTCCCCCGTTTCTAATAGGACATCATGAAATACAAGGATGCGTATGCCCAGAGTAGGTATTCCCCTTTTAATTCCATCCGTTTCATGCAAATGTAATATTTATCTTGCTTTGAGAGGCGTGGTGATTTTAAAAGCACATGCCCAAACGTCATTATTTCCTGGCTTTCCCGAGTGAATGAATCACCCAAAAATTCAGCCGGCTTCACCCTTTCCTTTTCCGTATTTTATTCTGGTTCAAGTCCCAAAACAGCCTGTAGATCCTTCTAGAATCAAGCGGAACCCGCTCCGAAACATTTCCGCTTTAGCTTCCGACGTCAAAAACGAAACAATCGGAGGGTTACGTTTCCGTCCGCAGTGCACGAGCGCGACCTGGAGGCCGACGTCGAGGAAGACACCAGCGGAGAAGTGAGGAACCTGCTCACCTCGCTGCTGCAGGTGAGCATTCCTGACCGCGCCTTCACGCGCACACACAAAGACACACACAAACGGCCACGCCCCCTCGCGAGCTGCAAGGCCCCTTTTCGGTGCCACGTCGGGCGGTGGCGCCGGGCCGCGACCCGGGTCCCGTCGCGCGGGGCAGCGCCGTTGGGGAGGTTCATCTAAAAAAAAAAAAAAAAGTCTCATTGTTTCCATCGCGCGCCCCTCGCCCGCTTCCTCTCCCCGTTCCTTCTCCGCGGACAAACAACAAAAACGGCCTCAAACAGATGACTCACATCCTTGTGGGGCGAAAAAAAAAAAAAAAAAAGAGTTAAACCCGAACCAGCGAGATTCCAGCCGGCCTCAAATATTTGCATGAGTCATTGTTGTGAATGAATATCTTCTCTAATACAGCAGGACGCTGAAGCGCCTTCCAACCGCTGTTCTCCCAGTAAACACACACCCATCATGTCCATCCCCAAAACCTTGTCTCCAGGCCAGCAGGGAGGAGGGCTACGAGGTGGACGAGGACGTGGCGGAGCAGGACGCCACCGCTTTGTTTGAGGTGAGTTTTCCAAAATAAAGGCCCCGGAGCCGTCGCGGAGACCGGTTTGCAGGAGAAAACAGGGGGAAGTTGAGCTATTTGCGCGGTCACGCGTCAGTCTAGCAGCATGCCAGGCACGCTCTTTCCAACTATGGCTTCCACGTAGCACGTTCGCTGCGTTCCCTTTTTTTTGGTTGTTCATTTACACAGTAACTGAGCAACGTGGCTTTTTCCCCTCTCATTAGTAAAATGAATATGCACATACCTGTGCCAATAACTTACCATACCATACTGTGCATACAATCACATTTGTATTTTCTGTATATTTTTATATATCTGATTATTTCTGTTTTGTATTTTCTATTTGTCTATTTTTATTTTAACCTTACTTTTTATTCTTATTATTATCTTTATTTATTATTTCGGACTGTTAAGCTTTTTTTTTTTTTTTTATACCAATTGTCTGTAGAAACGCACCGATCCTCACCACGGCACATTCCTCATATATGATAATGTACCTGGCGGAATGAGCGCTTCTGAGCCTGATGATCTGAATTCTGACATTAAACTCTCAGAAGTGTTGAAAATACTATAAGAACACCGCCTCCTAGCGCCACTTTAACCTCTGACCCTCAGGCAGGAGAAGGAAGGTTCGGAACGGATGAGTCGACCTTCAGCGAAATCCTGACCCACAGGAACTACATGCAGCTCCAGGCCACCTTCAAGGTCTACGAGTTGGTAAGAACCGCATTCATCCAATGAAAAATAATACGTTTATTAAAAAATAAACATTGTCCTGCATGAGCTCGAGTCGGGCAGACTGTTTGCGGGAACCAATATCATAACCATTTCCTCTGTTTTACGCTGTTTGTCCGATTTGGCTTCCTGGACGTCTTCCCATTTGTAGACCTGCACATAAACCTCATTCTCTCAAGATTCAAGATTCAAGAGGTTAATTCGTCACATACATACTTTCGTACATATATGCAGTGAAATGTAATGCAACGCACACGGTGATTACACACAATATGTCCGAGACAGAACACAGTAGCTACCTAAGAAAATTTCTTTCCACTAGAACAACAAACTGATTCCTAAAAAGTAATACGGTAAGTCGAATACTTATAGAATAAAATAAAAATATATAGAATAAAATAAAATGGAATAGATAAATGGAACAGGCTTACGTATATGGGATAGGCAATTATGTAAATACAGATACGTGCATTAAAGTGGTGTGTGAATAAAAAAACATGGTCTAACATCATTTAATATAACCAAACCTTTATAAGATGAAACAAAGCTATTGGTTTCCTCCAATTATGTTTGAATGTGCAAAGGGATTTTTTTATTTTTATTCTTTGGACGACATTATTCATGCTTCCTGAAGGCCAGGGCCACGATTGCTCCATCTCACTGCTGAAAAGATATTACAATTGCAATGTTAAGTATTACAGCTATCGGTGGGAATGCACAGTGCAAGACCATGTTTCAAAACGGCCTTCAACCTAGAGTGACACAGAGACGCCCTTTCGTTCAGGGACAACAGAAAAACACCACATTAAAACCCTGGTTTTCTAAAAGTGGGTTTGTTTCTCCGTCGCGTGACTTGAATGTTATCGGGGACTAGTCGTAGTGTGTGGGGTGAGAACATTTGCTTTCCAGGAACATCCTTCCTGTCGTCTCCATGGACGTTTTTAACGCTCGCTCTCATCCCTTCAGCTTTCGGGGACAGACATCTTGGATTCCATCGACCAGGAGGCGGCGGGAACCCTGAAGGAGTGTTACGTCACTCTGGGTACGTTGCATGTTGTTCAGTGAGCAGCTGACTGTTACTGTACATGCCATGAATAGTGGAACGAGTGTGTGTGTGTGTGTGTGTGTGTGTGTGTGTGTGTGTGTGTGTGTGTGTGTGTGTGTGTGTGTGTGTGTGTGTGTGTGTGTGTGTGTGTGTGTGTGTGTGTGTGTGTGTGTGTGTGTCTCCGTAGTGAGGTGTGCCAAGAACCCCCAGTTATACTTTGCCCGACGCCTCAACGCCGCCATGAAGGGAGCGGGGACGGACGAGGACACTCTCATCCGCATCATTGTTGGACGCTCCGAGGTGTGCGACTTACTTATTCCCTCACTCACAGGGCTGATAATATCTGAGACCATGTGTGTGACCTTGTTTTTAAGTGATCATATGCGAGTTATGATTGTAAATATAGGAACTGAGGTCTGATACTACAGATATTTGGTCCACTTCAACAAAAGGCGAGAGGAGGATTTATATATTTTTTTTATGTATAGCTTTATATACCGATTTTCATGTCGAATTAAGGGGAAAAAAAATGCATCTCTTTATACATTTTATAAAAATAAAAATAAATGTATTAATGAAATAAATGTTATTGAAAGTGATTTTATGTGAGAATTCAGCTGAGGTAAAATGAGAGAAATGACCAAAAATGTCACTGATTTTGATTTGACAGTGATGTTAGATTAAATTATATTATGTTGGATTAAATTATATTAGATTTGATTAAATTATATCAGATTAGATGGGGTAATTGTGCTTTTGCAGCAGAAAATGTAAGACAAAAGACCAAGACCAAGGTACAAGCTTATTATATCTCCATGGAAATAGAAAAGTGATAGGAAAAATAAAAGAAAAGGCGAATGTAACTTCTGTAAGGACGACTACGTTTCCCAGCGTTAATATTGTGTCCTTCCACCAGATCGACCTGGAGACGGTGAAGGACATGTACCTGGAGAAGTACGACGTCACCCTGAAAGACGCCCTGGGCTCGGAGTGTGGCGGGGACTTCAAACGCCTTCTGATGCAGATCCTGCACTAAAAAATAAACAAAACAAAAATACACGTTGAAAGCATCTAAAAAATATGAAGCCTTAACCTGTCTGTGGCATTAGTTTAACCATGACCTACACAGCTGTGTTCCACTCAACTTAATTTTCTGTTGTTTGGGTTTTTTTTTTAATAGTACTTTGCACTTCTCCCAAAGTCACGGGAAAAAAAAAACAACAACATTATTTGCTGCTGCACCTTTAAGCTCTTAGACCAGTCAGTGTATTTAATTTAATTTAATTTAATTTAATTTTTTAATCCGTCTCACGTCTCGTCATGCATCTGAAGTGTCACTTTCCCTCTAAATGCCACGAAGAGGCCTTTGTAAACCGTAGCAGCTCAGATTTCAGGAAGCACATGAACACACACACCATCTCACGTCCGCCAAATATCAAAGACCAAATCGCTTTTCATACTATATGGCTTTATTTTGTAGTCCAATCCCACAAAATGAGATCATTTCGGGATTTTTTTAAAAACTCAATCCTGGTGACTGACGATTGTTTGCCAGTCACATTTTCTATTCACAGCCACTCAACTGCCTTTTCCCCTCACAGTTTCACACATTCTTAGACGGTAACCCTGTCTTTATTTATTTTGTTTTCAGATTTGATTTGTAATTGTTTTTTTTTTTTTTTTTTTTTTAAGAAACACGACAGGTATTCAATACGCTTTTAAGGTTTTGCCAGCAACGGCGCCCAAAGTGGATCTAATGCATTATTACTGTCAATGAATAGTGAGATTTTATGCAAACTAACCCTTAAAGCTTCAGATACAATCACAAATATATTTATTTGATAAATAATTCTATAATGTTTATTACCATAACCAAATATGATAAAACAAAAATAAAACGAAAGTATATATTAACCTGCTGTTGTAAGGTCCAAAAAGTTGTGTACATGCAATTAATAAAGTATATCTTAACCTGACCCCAGTCCAGCTTAATGCTCTTTTTGTCCACTAGGTGGCGCTACTGCACTGTTGAGCTCCACTTGTAGATCTCTTATTACTGATTTTACTGTCCTTCCAAAAAAAAAAAAAAAAAACATTCTGATGAGCACAAAACAAGTTGCATTCTAGTTACCAGGTGTTATTGGAGTATTTTTCTAGTATAATATGATTTACAATCAGTGTTGACTCTCCAGCACTACTTTTTTCCCATACTAAAGAAAAAAAAAAAGGAAAAACAACGCGAGAGAATCAACCATTATTAACATAACATTTAAGTGTTAACTGTTTTGGGTCAACAAGCTCATGTTGTTGTGTTGGTGCTTAATGAAACTGTTAATGTGCAGAGAACAGAACCTCAAAACCTTAAAAGATAGAACTGCTTCCAGATGTGTAAACTGCAGCAGCAAAACCCTCCCTCCCTCCCTCCCTCCCTCTCTCGCCCCCCCCTCTCCCTCTCACCCTTGCCTTTCCTCATCTATTTGTTCATAGATGATGCTGTCGCTTGGCTATTTTTTTTCGATTGTTAACTTAATCTCTTGTATTATATTGATTCCCTCCCTGAGGATCCATCCATCATTTTTGCATGTCGCACATTTAAAGGCGTATTCCATCCCGGTGGTGCACACACTGTAGGAATTCGCCAGATTATTGGGGAGATTCTTTGAGAGTGTTGTTGCACTTGAAACAGCTAAGATTTCGGGTTTATGTGGGGTTTTTTTACCCAGGGGCGAGACGTAATTCTGATCATATTAATCTTTGTTTCTTCAGCACATCTCATGTACCAGATCATTCAGCTTTTGAGATGCCGGACGGTCTATTTCCCCCAATTTCACCGGACGGGCTGGTTGATCCCCTCCGCGGCCTTACATTCAGGCAGCATGAAGCCTGTCTCTGTACTGGACGCACATTCCCCCGGGAAGTGTCCCTTCAAGACCAACCCGACACCTTCAGGTCTGACCACTCCTGCCCTTGCGCGCACTTAGACCCACAAAACGAGAGATTTCGTCACGATCGCCCGAAATGCGTCCGTGACTCGGAAATCCTCGCGGGAGTCCCTCAGTGTAACACGTGAAATCAGTAACATTTTCACAGAATAATCAGTGATGCGTTTCCTCCCTTAAAAAAAATAAAAAACAACTTGTATTCATGTAAGCAGGCGATGGTGCAGCAAAGCCACCTGTAGATGAACCACACTGCCACATGACACTCATATTATTTCTTTTGAGGAATGTTTGCTGGCTTCTTTTTCTTTTTTTTTTCTTCTCCCTGCTCCTAGTCGTCTCCCAGCCACCTGTCCATTGCGTTCCTCCAGCAGTATCTGCCTCGTCGGTGTCTGGACGGCACATGGAGACCCATCCCTCATCCCCCTCATCCACCTCGTGTTGGACTCACATTTTGGCAGCGGGGCCTTCTATCTCTCTGTTTGGCTCCTGGTGCGAGCGCCCATCCACCGTGCATTCCTCATACGGCACATAAAAGGTTCAATTCCAAATGTGGTGTCTATATAGTCTCCGTTTTGAGGCCCGGTGGCCCAGTTTGAGTCTCGTTTTTTTAGTATTTTCGGTGTGAATTGATGCACAGAGGTCATTTGCGTCGTGAAAAAGCTTGAATCGCAGATGTAGTGTAAGCCTTTCTTTTCGGTCCTCTCGCCTGTAACCAATCAAATATACAGCGTTGTGTATTATTTAACTCGGTGCATTCGACAGAACTCATACACACACACGCGCGCGCACGCGCCCTCTCCCATCTGGGCTGTGTTACCCGGAGTGTTAATGCAATGCGTCGCTTCATCTTGGAGTCCCGGGCCTGGTGGGTATTGGGCCGGTTTTGCGACTCCTCTCCAAGCTCCACAGACTCCATTTTTTTTTTTTTTTTTCTTCTTCTTTTTTTTTTTTTTTTTACGATCCCCAGGCCAGACCATAAATCGCGGCGTCGCCGAATGCGTGGTTTCAATTTCTCAGTCTCGTGATGGGTCGTCATTGCCGTTGCTTGCTCCGTGCGACGGGATTCGGGCGGGGACCTCCGGGTCGGACCGCGCTGATCGGAGCGGCGCCGCCCCGGAGCAGCGGTCGGGTCCCGCTCCGGTTTTGATCCCGCCAACGCGCCAGCTCCGGCTCGGTCCCCGGCCAGGGGCCATAAAATGGCCCCCGAAAAGAGTCGAGCTCGATCGAGTGACCTTTTGGTATGAAGTCACTCCGCAGGGCGCGATGACTTCAAACACGTGGAGATATTAACATTCAGCCGTCGACTGATTCTGATTCTGGTCAAGAGCGAATGGTGGGAGTGGGCGTCCGGGGTGACCATTAAGCCGTTTACTAGCGTTCTAATAGAATTTCAACTGTTCTGAATCCGTAAAGGAGCTTTTGGCGTTTGACACCTAATGCGGAACATCTGCTGCTTCTGCGAGGCAGGACCTGCCTTCCATTCGGGCCACGCCGAGGCGTCTGTTTAGAGGGTACTGACAGTTTTCTTAGAATTTAGGATATAAACAACAACTGAAAAGAATCAGACCGCCGCTTTGTTCCGCGGTAACTGCAGTAATAACTTGCGGTCGCGTCTCTCAAGGTTAAGGCGAGGAAGGCTATGTTAAGAAAAAAAAAGAAGACTCTGTTTGTTGAACTATAATTCTCACAATTTTTTTTCGTACTCATCCCTGAACATAAACATATGTTCGTGTCTCTGCCAATGTTTCAGCTTCCCCAATTCCAGTATACTTAAGAGCCATGGAAGTTGATGTTTTACCACGAAAAGGTCACCGCTCGTAGTCTTTTATTCATTCTAATTGTTGAGCTAAGGCCACAATTTGATCTTGATCCTTAAACTTGAATAAGTGACCCACAGTGAAATATCTTTTCTGTAACGTCCCAGCGCGCTTGACACTACGAGCTTTCATAGAGACTTCACACAGAAGTGGTCACGGAAACACATCTGGCGAAAAACAAATTAGTCTTTAATGGATTCACTATAAAAAAAAAATAATATATACACTTTATTACAGTTCAGTTTGGGTAAGAAATAACTATATCTTAACCATTGTGTTCTTGGTAACAACAACATTCCAAACACATGGATCCCTTTAGGTTCATAATATGCATAAAGTGGTCATTAAACAAGGCATGCAGTGGATACGGGTATAAGAAAATGGTGGCTAACCTGAAACACATGCTCCTTAAAACACACATTTCTGAATAAAACCAGGAATGGAAAACAGCATTCAGTAAAAAAAAAAAAAATACAGAGACTGTGTGATGATCCTTCTTTGGCATCAAGAGAGAAACCCAATTACATGAATATAAGACAGACAGAATACACACGGAACTTTAGAAAATCAACAGAGCGCCAAGCTCAGCGAGAACATGAATTACAAGTATTTGAATAAGAACGTAAATCCACTCAATCACCATGAAATTATATGTGTTTAATGCCAATAATGTCAGGAAGAAATACTTTATATACATTATATAAGATATTTTGTAATTAATAGACACTGGAGAGAAAATATAACACTTGCATTGCTACAAATATCACACTACATACTGCACTAATAATAATAAACTAACATGCTAATAATATCAATTTCACTCCCTGGTTTGAGCTGCAGCTTAGAATAATGGCAAGAACTAGGGGGTGTGGCTTATTTTGAAATGGGCACGGCTTCATTGCACTGCCCTTCTTTTTTTTTCATACATGTTTGCATTTATCATGTAGAGAGCCACTAAAAGTTCTAATCGATGTCAGCATCGTCCCTGCACGCTTTGTGCTGATTTTGATGCCCCTGGGGCCGATTTTTATCACATTTGTAAGGAAACGTTAATGTTATGAGCGGGATTGATTGTGTTTCATTAGTGAATAGTCATACATATTTCAGTTTACGGCTCAAAAACATCCCCTGGTGTGTTATATATCGCATACAACACAGTGATAGTACAATAAATCATATTTGATAACAGCCTTAACGATCAAAACAATGAATGAAACTGATTAAAAAACAGAAAGCAAAGCGAGCCTCTGTTAACCCCTCGGTTTCCTTGGTCTCCTACGCTGCCGCCCAGAGTATCGACACCCCGCTCCCTGTCTGGTGACTGATCTGATTCACCCGTCCGCGTACGCAGTCCAACGTAAAGAAAACCGCCGTGCCGTTCCGCACTTGGAAGGACGCCCGCAGCCCCACGCTGGCCCACTGGCTGCCTTCGGGCATCTGGCCCCCAACCTGCTGGGCCAGCAGGACCGGCTTGCCCCCCTCCGCCCCTCGGTCCCCCTGCCCCGACCCGCCGGCGTTGCTCCGCCTCAGGAGCGTCACCTTCAGCAGGTTGCAGGAGTGGATGAGCTTCAGCTCTAGCGCCAAACTGGCCGTGCCGCTCTCCCTGAACAGAAAGTCTGGTCTCTGACCGCTCTGTCCCAGGCCCGTCAGCACCATGTGGGAGACCTCGGGGGTCGTCTGGCGGAAGAAGAGGGGCTTGTTGCGGACGGCTCCGGAGGGGAGGCCCGCGTGAGCCACGGAGGCCGACAGCGAGGAGGAGATGGCGGCCGGGACCCAGACCAAGCTCAGAGTGCTGATCCCCGTCTCATCGCCGAAGTAGCGCACGTTGCACTGCGCGGGGGAGAGGACCTCGAAGCCCAGCGTGTCCCCGGGCTCCACCGTCGCCGCCCCGGAGAGAGAGACAGACGTGTCCCTGTAGTGGACGCCCGGTTTAAAGGTGCGGCAAAGCTCCACGCCGGTGCCGTTGCGGTTGAGGTACGCC
Organism: Zeus faber; assembly: GCF_960531495.2. Lineage (NCBI taxonomy): Eukaryota > Metazoa > Chordata > Actinopteri > Zeiformes > Zeidae > Zeus > Zeus faber. The sequence goes on along the minus strand of NC_137196.1, from coordinate 23,468,817 downwards.
AAGAGGTGGAAGCCCTCACTCACGCAGGCCTGGCCCATGGAGTACAGCGCCTGCTGGAACACGAAGCGCACGGTGCCGCTTTCCGCAAAACGCACGCCACGCCCGTCGTGGGTGAGCCCCAACACATAGGGGTCGGAAGTCAACGTGGTCCGGAACACAGGGCGATAGTTGGTGTGATAGTGAGCGGACGCCACCGCCTGTGCCGTCATGGCGACCGCCCCTGTGTCATGCGACAGCCAGAGCAGGCTGAGCGGAGCGGCCGCCGGGTCGTAGAGCTGCAGCCCGTCGCTGCTGTGGTTACAGTGGTGGCTGGCGCTCTTCAGGAACAAGGAGATCATGTAACCGGGGGCGACCTCTGCCACGCCGCTGATGCTGACGCTCTGGAGCGACCTCCCCTCCCTCTGCTCCACCCGGACGCCGCTGAGGTCGCGGCCTTCGGCGCCGTCCGTGCTGTTCAGGCGCAGGCAGAGCTGGACGAAGCTGCGGCAGTCGTGATGCAGGGCCAGGTTCTCGTCCAGCCACACCAGGCCGTGCTGCCGCAGCACCAGGCGGCCGTCGTCCGTGGACACCAGGCGCCCGTCCCCTCGGCCCTGGACTTGGAGTTGCACGCTCGGGACGGCGTGGCCTGCCAAATGGCCCCTCGTCGAGGGCAGGTTCACCTTGCCCGCCCAGCTGAGGGACAGGGAACTGTCGGTACCAGCGCCGGCGCCGGCGGCAACGGAGCTGGAGCTGGAGCTGGATCGGGAGCAGGTCGTATCGGCGATGAAGGAACACGGTGCCACGGCAGGAACGCCCTCGCACTCAGAGCAGGCCTGGCACTCGTCCATGTCAGAGTTGTAGAAGTAGCCGTGGCCGCACAACCCTGAGTTGGCGTCTCGTTCCGTCATGCCCTGGCACCTAAAGCCACCTGGTGAACAGGCACAACATTACAAGACGGAGTTATTCAAATGAATATTCTGTATTGAAATTCCTTGTTGGGGAGGGACAGGGTTGCCAACCATTCAGCCTGTGCCACTTTGATTTATGGATGTAATGAAATTTTGACTTTTAGTGAGTCTCCTTAAATTTACCGACAGTGGGAAACCTTGAGTAGGGATGGCTCAGTACACAGGTGATTGGTGAATAAGAGTTATACATGTCCATGTTCGACGATTGTTTTCAGAAAAGTAGTGAAATCGTTAATATACTGTAGCTCTAAGCTCTTGGGATATTTTATGAGCAATTGTTAACCATTCTGAGTAATTATTTTCTCCATTCCCAAAAAGTCGATAGAGAATCCTGCTGCTGGAACTTAAAAAAAACAGAGAAGATAGAGCGCTATACTGAGAGACAATATTGCCCTCACAGCATTTAAAATCGGTTTCTGAGCTTATTATTACCTGGAGTGTTGAGACATTTCAGTGGATCTCCACACAGATGTGTTAATTCGAGGCATTCGTCTCTGTCCTGCAACATAATAATAAAAAAAATAGTCAAAAGTTTTAAATTCAAACTCTGTTTGCGGCAGCATGGAATGCACCTTAGCCAGCTGATGCAACCAAATATCAACTTTCTCTTTCAGTGGGAGAAATTATTATTGTCCCACATACTCTAACTATGCACCGGGAGGACTTTCAAAATTTGCGCCTGCCATGTGTTCCCTGTGAATCAGTCTGATAAAGATGTGTTTTGTCCTGGATTTATAGTTCTGATTTCACCTGAGATATATTCTGTAGCAGGCAGAGACATATGTTCGTTAGGATGAACTTCCCCCCATTCGCTCCACAAGACGAGAGACCTGTATGTGCTACACTTACCTCCATGCTTGGATAATCCAAACTATGGATGGGGCTCCAGATTATACTCAAAACAGATTTGGGTAAACAAGACTTTATTCAACAGTTTTACACTCTAATTTGAACATTTGTTACACTTGCACCGATTTGACTTAAATGCTTCCTCTCGTAAAGGAAACTTCAGTCGAGGGCGTTTGAAGAACCACTTTGTCTTTTTTTCTTTCTCCCCGAATCTTTCTACTGAATTTAAGCCATTTTAACTGTTAGGATTAGTGGGAAGCCATAGTCTGGGCGTGGTAACCAACTCCGGTTGTGGAGCCTGTAAGGGTGTTCATTTTGGAATCAGAGGAACCCCACATGGCCACGGGTAGAACGCCCGAAAACCCCACGCGGGGTTAAACCAAGCCCCGGTAGTCTCCCGAACCCAACTACTCTTCCACGGTGCCGGCCCCAGATCCACTGCTTCCCCAACGGTGTCCCTCTCACCTGACAGATTCTATCGGCGTGGACGGAGCACTGGGCCACCAGGAAGAAGCCGGCCGGGCAGACGGTGCAGCGCTCACAGCGGGGGTGACCGCTGCTGAAACCACAGTACTCCTCTGGACCACAGGTTCCGCAGGCCAACAGGGAGTGCCCCACCTGGCACAATGTGAGACACGTAGGTGTGATACCTCGTGAGGTTTGGGGAGGTTTTGGTTCCATCCAGTTTGGTAAGGTAAGGTGAGGGCAATTAAGGATGCTGTGAGGTGTTAAAAGTGCCGGCACCCAACAAGTCAAATAAGAATTAAGGACTTTTAAACCACATGACGAACATGAAGAACAATCCATTAAATAAAGAGACTCTTTTGTCGGCCCTGAGTCTTTGGGAACCACACGACCTTTCCTAGAACCAGTTTACATGTACAACCATTACTTTTCGGTGAGCAGGGCTACAGTATAGGCAGTGGAGCGTCCGACGTTTTAGACGTGTTCGTGGTTCTCTTCAAAATCCACCTGTGGTTGCTCACCTCCATGACCCTGGCCTCCATGTCCACCTTGTGCACGGCGAAGGCCTGCTGCGTGTGATGGGCCCGGACCTGGCCCCTCAGGCCCTCCATGTGGCTGTCCAGCTCCCCATGCAGGTCCTGGAAGGACGTCTGCTTGATGCTCTCCAGCAAGAGGCTGTACTGTGCCTTCACCTGAAACCAGCAAAGACATGAAGAGCTTTACAGCCTATCAACATGGGAACACAAATTTAATTACCGTCAATATCAACAACATGGGTCACTGAATATCCCCAGAGGGTGAGCAAAATGCTGATGTGTTATTTGGTGTTAGGACTGATAAACAAATTAATGAAACACGACGACTATCTCTGGGAGAAAAAGATCCTAACAAGATAGCTGCTAAGAGTGCTTTTTCTGATATCATACTTAATTGATCCCTGGAGGCAGTTTCTCTCATTTACTTGTCCCACCCACATGGAAACGACCTCCCAGGACCAGAACAACATGTTCTCCATCCTTGCCAACGACCGGCATCACACAGCCATTATCTCCATTATCACACCGGCAGCCCTACTTGGTCCATCTGGTCGTGCATCCTCCTCTGCTGCTCCAGGATCTCTCTCTGCTGGCTGACGAGCGCCCCCTGCTGCTCGCCAAGGAGCCGCTGCAGCTCCCGGACCTCGTCCTGCTGGCCCCGCAGGGCCTCCACCAGCTTCTCCTGGCCCTTGGACAACCTCAGCTGCAGCACCAGGGCGTCCTCGGAGGGGACCTCGTTGGAGCCTATGGAGTGAGAGCGGAGGGTGTGGGTGGGGAATGTTGTTTAGATTGTTGAGCATGTTGGGAATTTGTTCAATTAAATATGTGGGCATCGGGTTAGGTATGTGGGTGTATAGCCACTGCATTGTACTCTTTCATCAACATGTGTCTTCATATGCGTTTTTTTCTGTATTTTTATTAATATATCATACAATTTCACTTATATTCTTGACATTTTCTTGACATCAAATTTTCATACTTTGTATTGCCATTTTTTTTACTAGTTTTGTTAATATTGTTTAGTATTTTGTATGCTATTTTTATTACCATTTGAATACTATTTTTAATTACTATTTCTACTATTTTCATTTCGTTTTTGTCTTATTTTTTTACACTGTTGTAACTGGCTCTATGCATACAGTATCAAGTCATGCTGGACAGTAATATCTGCTGATCTTTTATTTTGTTGTTCTTAGTTGTGGCCATAAAAAGCTTGAACTTTGAATTTCTGAACTAAGAAAGGAAAGCATCATTCTACAACGGTCATGCAGAGGCTGTTGCTCTCTCTTTCTAATCTCTCCATTCAATTATTTGTAGAAAAAAAAAACCCGAGACCCCTTGAGGTCCATTTACCTGGTTTCATGTCACAGTTCAGCTGGATCCCCAGAGCTGCTGCCCCACGGTCCGACGCAGACTCCGGGGACTCCCCGAGGAACTGCGCCGCCCGGTCAGTCACATGCACCGGAGAGGAGTGCGCTCCGCTCCGC